>NC_136795.1:2691740-2716740 GCF_951216825.1 Electrona antarctica | reverse complement strand
TGACACACAGCAGAAGGTCAGAACTCACAAGCAATTAACTGGACAGACTGTCAATCAGGGGTTTATTTGTTTCTATTTGTGCTCGTTTGCTCCAAAAACGATTTAAAAACTGAACTAAAAGTTTAAAACACATTATAAATGAAGCCTTTTTATATAGTAGGATAAAATATAGGCCTACAATATATATATTTTAAATGTAGGCCTATATAAAACTATTAAGCCATGATAACATAGACAAACATATGGTTTTAGATTATGTATTTTATTATGCTTTTTTAATGGTTTGACGTGTTATGTTGAACTGCAAGTGGCTGAGGGGGAACAGTCTTTCATATGCTTTAATTATGTACGAAAAGTATAGGCTACATAGCCAGGGAAATTGACAAATTAAAATATTTCTGATTATTCATTATCTTTCTGCTTCGGCTATAGCTAAGGGCAAGGCTATCCATTGCAAATACATTAAAGAAAACGATGCAGTAGCCTAGGCTACAACAAGTCAAAGCATATTATCAAACTGTGTACATGAGGCTATAATGGGGTATCAGCACAAACACCTACCTTTGAGTCACTGCTGAGCAATTTATATTCCGTCTCGTCGATGTTTCCAAAGACGGAGTTCTTCACCATTCCAAACATCTCTTCTTTTTAGGACGGGTCTCCCTCTCCTCTCCGCGCACTGCCCCTTCACACCTGTTCTCCTTCCTATGTGTTGCTCGTTGGACTTCTATAAACAAGTTGCTATTATAACAAACAGCTCCTCTTGAAACCTTGGCATGGGGGACTATCCAGATGTTTAGCAAAAAAAGACCAATTTACGCTCCAAGGATTTGTGCGCACTTTTACAGTTAATGCTAAATACTCTCTCTTTTTTAATATAGTCTACAACCGTTTTGTTTTTAAGACAGTTAAACAAACGACTTTTCGGTTCTGTGTCAAACGTATAAATGACTTCTCTCTCTTTTGTCAAACGGACTGCAGCAGCATCCCAGTTTGACCGAGTTTGACCAGCGGTGCTTGGCCCCGCCTCCCCGCCCTCTCCTCATTCGCTCTTATCTAGTCTTAAATATACCTAGGCTCTCACCCACTTGACAACCATATTACCACCAATCATACCGTAATACAACAGTTTGCAATGTTATGCCGACGCCTGCAGACGGACACATTTTTTCCACGACTTAAGTTTGTTTATTTGGTGTGAGTTTAACCTGGGTTCAGGTTGCACTGACTGACATTAAAAATGTATGTTAACTTGAAGGTGCAGGGACGTGTGACTGTAAAGGCACTCATCATGTCTTCCTATTTCATGTCCAAGAAAACGTCCAGTTGGCTGACATTAGGTGGAAATCAATAGGCTTGCATCCTGTATACATCCTCTATATGTTCAGAGATGGGCATGTTGTATTTTAAATACATGATGTATTTTAAATATTTTTTTTTGTATTGTAAATAGGCCTACATTGTACTTTTTTCTGTATTTTAAAAGAAAAAACGTATTTCAAATACATGTATTTCAAATACATGCCCATCTCTGCTTATTATGTCAGTATGCATGTGCGAAACAGTGGTGGGGTACAGATATGTGTGCAACTGTGCATTTTCAGTTGTTATATGCAATATAATTTGACACTATAGCTGTAGGTTTGTCAGTATGCATTGGACTTTCATTCCAGCACGAAGCATGTGCACGTTTCTGTGTTCTATGTTTGGCCGTGCTCTGCGCATGTGTGCCACCATGTGTCATGTGTATGCTGCTTAGCTTCAGGGATGATCTATTTAAATTCAGACTGAAAGCAAAACGTTAGTCACCATGAGAACTGGAGGAAATAGAAAAAGCACAGAAAAAAAAGGCACACACACAAAAAGAGGATTATGCTGGGTATGTACAGCAGCAGAGCAACATAGATGATATGAGAGGTTTATAATTATGGGAAAGAGGAGACAGTCCCAGGGAATACAGAATGTAAGCGCTCAATACAATACAAAAATCACACACATGTGAAGTGAGTGGTGCAACTCTGTGTGGGGGTCCCCCGGAAGATCCAGACCCACAGGACCACCGCCAGGGTGCCGGCCCGGTTCCGGCGAGCCGAAACCGAAGATAAATGAGAGTTACCATGTGGGGATCTCCGGAACATCCAGACCCCCAGGAACGCGCCCAAGGGGCCGGGACGATTCCGGCGAGCCGCCCCACGTCCGAAAACGGTTGAGAAATGACAGTTACCGTGTGGGGGTCCCTCTACTGTACTGTACTGTACAGGCACACCCAAAATCATCATATATACAGTTAATATGTGTGTGTTTGGTTGCGCACAGGTGGTGAAAAACAATCATGCTATCTTCGTGCTCAGACCCAGGCACCCACCCACACACACATAGCTCCGTAAGGGAGTGGTTGCACCACTCAGAAAAGAATAGTCAGGCAGCAATAGGGGCATCGCCAGACCTACTCAGTAGCCTATGTCTAGGACATGTATACAAACCCACTGGGGATAGACAACAAATGGTAGCTTTATGCTAGTATGGAGTGGATTTCAATGTGTCAAGGGCCCCTTGCTTTTAAATGTTAGAGGAGCTTGTTTGTGGCTTAAAGACTCCTGGTCAGACCCCCCAGACTGGCAGGAAAGATGAAACCACACACACACTGCTCCTAACCTCGCCTCACCAGGCTTTCCACCTCGGAGGAAAGCCTGGTCTCTGGTCCCAAAAGCGCTGTGTGAACCGGTCGGGAGCGGATGATATCGTTACGTCATGTTGTAGTATTGTTTTGTAGTCGACAGGCAGGAACAATCAAACAGAACTTCCTTTTCCCTCAAACCGGAAGAATATCAATAAAAGCTCTCGTAGCCTGTAGCTTTTATTGAGAAAAATCGGTTTGAGGTGAACCTATGTGGATAAATACAGTTTAAAGAATGCAAATGTATTTAAAACTATGTTGGTGGTAGCCTACTCAAATCAGACCCCAATTTTGACTGTATAGGTTCTTCCTTGGCCTACTGGTAGTGTGCGTGTAAAATTCACACTGATCGGTCCTACAATGTCCCAAGATTACTCACTCAGTCTCACAGAAAGACAGAATCATGGGAGCGGAAACATAATCTCGACCACCCCAGAACGGTTGGGGGGGGGGGGGGTATTAGTGAGTGGCATTTCCGTAAATGGTGCATTTATACAGAGCCTTTATCCAAGGCGCTTTACATAGATTGTGCATTACATTCACCCACACATTCATACACTGATGGCGGCGGAAACCATGCAGGGCACCAACCAGCACATCAGGAGGGGTTCAGTGTCTTGCTCAAGGACTACACCAACTACACCAACTCTGGGGGAGCCCGGGTTCGAGCTGGCAACCTTTGCGGTTACCATCCAGCCACTCTACCCCTCAGCCACCGCCGCCCTGTACCACCGCCCCCGTACAATAGTATAGTGTTTCTGTCACTTTGGTTGATTGCAGTATCACCTCTGGCTAAAACAGGAGGCACATTTTCGTGAAGGGTCAAAAAAGAAAACTTTAATAGTTCACATGCATATGATATTTCTCAGTTACACACAAATACTTGATTTTTAGCTTTTGAATCAGAAATGAGGCTTATGCCTACTTAGCCTGGCATGGCCAGACTAATACCACTGCGTAGATATTGGGCAAATGTAGCAGATTTGTCTGTTTTCCAGGCCAATACCTGCTGCCTAGTAAGCTAATTCACAATGCTGCCATTTTCTCAGATGTAATTTAAGGAAATAAACATAAATTAACCAGCTATTATTGTGTTGTCAAAACATAGTCCCATGTCTCAAAAAAACAAAAAAAAACAATACAGATTCAATTGAACATTAATACATACTTTAATGGGACAAAGAAAGACGTCAAAATGGAAATGTTTTCACATGATTGTGCAGTCACTGCTGTGCAGCCAGTAGGACACCTCACCAGTTTCACAATTAATGCCAGTCCTTGTCTTAATTACAGTTATTTAATTACATGATCTCTTCTCTGCCAATATCTGTCTGGCTATCGATGGCATGATCTCCAGACTACAGCTGCTAGTGTACACCAGAACTGGGTCCATTCCCTTCCATTAAATCAAGGGGTCAAACCTACTATTTCTTGCTGTGACAGGGAAAGATCAATCAATCTTGGGGAGACGTAACTGAATCCATTAATGCGGTTGTAATCAGACCCGGTCCAGCCAACTTCTCACACCTTCTCAGTTCTCCCAGCCTTTGCCCCCTGGTTGAGTGGGCAACCTGAGACCCACTATTCCCGCTGCCTGTTCGATGCTGCGCTCCCCCTTGCCGTGGTAGAGGTTGTGCAGAGCCATGTGCTTCCTGGTGGACGCCAACAGACAGAGGTAGGTGTTCGAGGCGTGAAGAGCCTCGTGATCCCCACGGCAGTACCTCTGTCCCGTTACCTGGAAGGAGTCGGAGAGGGAGAAGGAGAATGAGACGGTCACATACACACATTCACTCACCTGAAATGTATCCATTTACAGTAGGCCTGACATCTAAATTAAAAAAAAAAGAGTCTTCTAAATCATGACAATTTTCTGAAATACCTATGTTTCTATATCAGTGGTAATCAATATTTCATGTCAAGGACCCCAAAAATGATACGTAATAGGCCGCCGACCCCCATCTGAAAATATGTTGTTCCAGGGACCTCCCAGAAGCAATGATTTGAGTTAAAAAGTTCGCTCTGGAAGAATATATATATATATATATATATATATATTCAAAGAGTTGCACCACATTTTCATGATTTTTCAAAAATAGCAGATCTACAAGCTCGCACCGAGTGCCGCGCTACGAGCTTGTAGATCTGCTATTTTTCAACAGGTAAAGTTTAAAACAATGTTTGGAAGCGATAAGCGACACTGATGCAGCCCCGGGTCTAAATGGGTTAAGGTTGCACCCTCTCTCCCCTTTTTAAATCTAGATTAAAGACACATTATGCGTTTGCGATCTGCTTGTATTAAACAACGTTAAACTCACCAACATTGCAGCTGTAGGGCAAGCTTGAATTATCCTCTTTCAATCTGCCGAGCTTTTGTTTCAAAAAAAATCCACCATAGACATGTTATGAGCTACTTTCTGTCAAGACATCCTCTGCAGGTGATTCTTTTTCTAAGTGTTGGAGTTTGGAAGCACTCGTTTTTAATAAGGGGTCGCGCTGCTGCCTCCTGCATTATGTGCAAATACGAAACAGATGGCACGCAGGGCCGTTCAGTGACTTACGACGAGCGCTTACAAACTCCAACACAAAAATCACCTGCACAGAATTTCTTGACAGAAAGTAGCTCATAACATGTCTACGGTGGATTTTTATGAAACAAAAGCTCGGCAGATTGAAAGAGGATAATTCAAGCTTGCCCTACAGCTACAATGTTGGTGAGTTTAACGTCGTTTAATACAAGCAGATCGCAAACGCAAATTGGATGAGTGGGGAGTCAATGGAGGGTATTGCATTTGCAACTCTAGATTCATCCCATAATATAAAAAAATCTAGAGTTGCAAATTGCGGCTAATTGCAGCTATGTCCTCCCTGGCCTTTTAGAAAACCATATAGCCCACTGCCCCCTTGGAGAAAGTGCCTGGTGTCACGGGGCAACCCGTGCCCTATAAACATACATTGATGGAGAACAATGCTCATACCTAAATTACACAGTTGCATCCCTAACTTTGCCGGCCGGCTTGGAAGACTGTGTTAATGGACATGAGTGCATATTTTTATGATGGTAGCTCACAGTGAATTGTAAAAGAGAACAAGTATGTACTTTGCAAATATTGTCACAGTATATGTTTGGTGTCATTTAGGTTTAATTATGATTGGTTGGCACCTGGCTCTCCTGCAGTACAGGTGATCCTCTTGACTGAGTGGAGGAAGGTACCAAGTGCTATAGAGCAGGAGGGGTGTCTGTCTGGTTTACAAGAGCTCTTATGTTATGTTTTCTATTCATCTTGTTGTGTAATGTATCTGAAATGTATTCGAATTGGTTTAGTTAAAGTAGGTAATTGTGTAAGTTAACTCATGGGCCATGGTTAGCCAGATGTTGAGTTAAGTGGGTTACCAATTACAGAACTGTTCCTTGGTATAGTCTTGCCTAGTATAAGAGGGAGGCTGCAGGGGCAGTGAGTTAGTTCAGTTTGGCGTGAGACAACCAGAAGGTAACACCCAGGGAGAGCTGCTAGGGGGCCTGTCATTGCAGGGTTTATAGCCTACATAGTTTCTCAAGTTCTGGGTTTGTTTCCCTAATTTGTTTTCAAGTGTTTTTCTATGTTGTCTTTTCGTAAGTTAGTCTTTAGTGTTTTGTTTTGTTCGAGGCCTTTCCACTGTGAATAACCTGTATCGGGGAGAAATAAAACACCCTAAAAGGTATTGCTGGATTCTGTCACTTTTTGGAGCCTTGGCCACTCGGCCAACTTTACACCTGGTTTTTAAACTAAAACCGAAATGCTCTCCTTTATTGTTTAAATTTTTTTTTATCATGTTTTGTATAATTTTTCTGAAGTCCCCCTCTTTTTAAAAGTGTTATCTTTCTATTGTGTATTGTATGTTTTGTTATATGATGTGCAGCACTTTGGTCAACCCTGGGTGTTTTTAAAAGTGCTCTATAAATAAATACAATTGACTTGACAGGCTAATTAGATACATCTGACAGAGGCATACATACACACACAACAACAAAGTCCTATATGGACTTGTTTCCATTGAGATCCTATAGTATGGACCACAACGGGATGGTCCCCAGCACGTTGTGTGTTATATTAGTTTTTAATGTATTTTATTGTTCGACGGGCTGTTTACATATTCAATCAATCAAGAGTTACTGCGAGTTACTGTCACAAAAAAAACTTGGGTGCAACATCTAGTGGCTATCAGAGCCCGGTGGCTATATGTTGTATACTGTCCTAATAACTCAATTAATGACAACGTTAATCAATTAACAACTCCATCATGCGATTGGCTGCAAGCCTGCAAGCTCCTGGAATTGAAACTAATGTAATGAAGTCGCAAGAAAGACAGACTTCTGTAAGTTCCGTTAAAGAAAGATACGACATGGTAGTGTAATGGGTGTTAAATGTTGTGCATGCCATGCTGAGTAGTCAGTCCATAGAGTTTTATATAAGCTTGAGTCGGATTCGGTTCTTCTAACATTACAGAAGCAACTTGACTGGTTGTCAAAATGTCAACACACTTGGGTGAGTGTTTGTTTGTCGACATTGAGCAAGTGAGCATGCCGGTCGGTCACCTTGCTGTGTCGTTGAGCTGACTTTGTGTATATTTATTATTACTAAATGTATTGCTAGTCAAATGTAATTTATACACAGTATGTGAAGCCCCGGAACTATACACATTAAATTGCTCTCGAAAAACATAAATGGTCGAGCATTTTCCAGAGGCAAATAAAACGTGTCAACTGTGTTATTAGACCCATAACATTATGGTCTGTGTGCTGCTAATAGTGCTATAAGCTAGCTAGGCTGTTGTTAGCCATAGCTGCTACCTTGTGTGCGTACACAGTATACAGCCGTTGGCGACTCACTCACCTCGTTTTTACGAAACTGACCTATAACAAAGTTATAAGCCAATGATTTTCTATAAGTTGACCCCTGTATCGCCTTCAACTCCTTCAGGATTCCTCGCCACGCTCTGAGAGGCGAAGGTAGCCCCGCCATGGTTGTTGATGTTGTTCTGACTGACTGTGCTGCTGCTCTATGGCGGCTCCTATGGCTCTATCTAGACTAGTAGACACACTCAATCGAGTTCAGGACAAGACATCTCGTTCAGTCTCGTCTCATCGTCAGGGGATATTAATACAATCTGGGAATACATTTCTTACCAAGAATTTTCTTCACCAATGTGTTTGTAAATGTGTCTGTCTACTAACATATCCCACATTGGTTTATATTCAACCACCCTATAGGGGAATTTGCCTTAAGTAGCATGTGACGTGTCAAATGTGACGTTTCATCATTCTGAATCCATTCCAAGCATTAGTTTTGCACGAAAAACAGTCCTTGGGCTAAAAATAGCCATAGACGTCATCACAAATGTGATGATGTCAGTACATTTGGGCATATTTGGGCAAGTGGCTATGGCCAAACTAGGGGGTCTATGGCCAAACTAGGGGGTTTTCATGATTCTTTTTGAATCCATTGCAAGCATTAGCTTTGCACGAAAAACACTCCTTGGGCTTAAAAAGGCCATAGCCGTCATCACAAATGTGTTGGGCACATTTGGGCAAGTGTCTATGACCGTTTTTAGCACAAAGGAGTGTTTTTCGTGCAAAACTAATGCTGATGGTACCCCGACTTTCAGCAGCTGTCAAAAATTCCCCTAGGGTGGTTGAAAATAAACCAATGTGCAGACACCTTTACAAAAACCTTGGTGAAGAAAATTCTTGGTAAGAAATGTATTCCCAGATTATACTGATAATATTCCCCGACTATCATGGCCCTTGTCAACGAAGGCTTGAGACAAAAAAAAACAACAACTTCAGCTCACTTCAATGTCCTGATCCTGTCATGTTATTGAAAACACAGTTTTGGTACTGTACTGTACTGTACTGTACTGTACTGTACTGTACTGTACTGTACTGTACTGTACTGTACTGTACTGTACTGCAGTGGAGATTGTAGAGAAGAGACAGATGACTATGTCAGATAAATTATACTATTGTAATTCGCATGAATTTATTCTGCAGTGAAATGTCGCCCTCTTTAGGTGATATTAGTGCACACAAAGCTACAGTCTGTCAAAATGTAAATATTATATCCCGCTATAATCAATGGATATTATTGTGCAGTATAGGTGTAGCCTACATAAAGGTTCTCTACAGTGCATGGTGAAAATTAATATTTTGTCTACACATCATCATCATCACAGTGGTTTCACCTACAGTATTTTGTTTTCTCCTGTCTCTTCTAGCCCCTTTCGGGACCCTTGGTTTACCCTTTTCTGTGTTTGGGACGTCATTGGTACCCGTACCAAATACAGAAAAGGTAACCATGAAGGCTCCCGAAAGGGGCTGCAGCCTCTTCTGTCTTCAACTCACTCTCCAGGACCCTGTCATTGGAGGTGGCCATGTTCCCTCTCCAGGACCCTGTCATTGGAGGTGGCCATGTTCCCTCTCCAGGACCCTGTCATTGGAGGTGGCCATGTTCCCTGTCCCTGTGCTGTCAGCTGGAGCTGTGACTGGCGTGTGCTCAAGTGGACCAGAAGGGAAGTCCTGCCAGACAAACAAAAGGAGTGATGTCTTCCCTTTCTAAACAAAAATATGGTCAAGGTGAGCAAGTTACTTAACAGTAGAGGTTTGCCACAGGCACGTGCAGAGGGAGGGCTTTTTGGTGCTGCTTGGGCACCTAGCTGCCCCTGGTCCCTTTGCCTCCCAGTGGCCTTTTACCCACCCCCCAAAAAAAAACCTTTTTAATGGCCTGCCCCACATCTGTGGCCCTTAGCAATGATATTTAATTCAATGTTGGATGTGGAACATCTTGCTTCAGTAGCATGAAGGGCCTTGCAAGCGGGAAGCGAGGAACGCAGGCGTTGTTGCCTGGATCAACACAGGTCTCCTCGGTAACAAGACAACTCACCCCGGTGCTTGCCCGTTTTTCCTCCCGGAATTTTCCCCAGTGAGGGGGATAACTTTGTAATATGCTATTGGCGGTTTGTATTCTTTTTGGAAAAATATAAAAAGATACTCCTGTGGAAAGGCTATATTATTTTACTTATATTGACCCTATAAACAATTTAGTATTATTTAGTATATGTAAGGTTTTGCCCACTCAAATGGTACCTCGTCAGATAATCCCCACATAGCCACAACAACTTCTGTGAACCGACTTCACTGTAGTAGCCTTTACATAAATTATATTTGTACTTAGGCTGTCTGCTGTCGTGAAAGTTTATAGTTAGAGAAATTCAAAGTCCAGCCGTCTGCTGTCCAGCCTCTCCCACCCCTCACTGGGGAAAATTCCGGGAGGAAAACAGAAAAGGGGTGAGTTGTCTTGTATTCGTCTCCTCCAGGTCTGTTGAAGAGGGGCGCAACAATGCAAAGCCAAACAGAATCCAGGTCTGGTGAGTCGCGGGCGTGTGCACATAACGAGCACGTGCGCAACAAATTCACGGGACCGCGCTCACGTAAATACGCTTGCGTTGTCGCACAGAGCAAAAATGCAGGTCTCATTGAAAATGAACTATTAGGCGCGTTTTATCACTCCCCGTTTGCAACACATCCAATGTACTACATGTCTGGTGTGAAATGGCACAAGGGTCCCCCACAAAAAGATCACCCCAAAAATCGCTTATACAAATAAGCATAATAATAAAAACCCCACTTATGTGCTCCTTTCTGGGGTTTTGGACACCTGCCACCTCACCTCAGTGCTCTCTGCACAGCCCTGCGGTTTGCCATTACTATTATATTTCCTATCTGTACTGTCAGTCACTGATAAGCAGGTAGGCTACAACTGACTGGTTGAAGACCACTTCTCTCCTGTTGGCTGTCTCATCGTCGTTCCGACTCGTTCGTGATCATCATGCCTATTACTGTGGTGTCGTCCGTAAACTCCACCACTTGGTTGGAACTGTGCAAGACTACACAGTCTTAGGTGTATGTGCACCACCTGACGTCGTTCTGACATAAAGTAGACTTAGTAGAGGATCCAGCTGCAAAGGTTGGGGTTGAGACCCATGTTTTTGTTTCAATTATCTTTACTGTGAAGGACACAGGATTACAGTTACCAGTAAGACGCCCTTTGCACGCATCTGGCTGGGTGACGCCAGACTGCATGGGCGAGCGCTGGCGCTTTGGCATGGGGGGGTCAGATCAACATATGGAATTAATTCTGTACTGGCACATATGGAGCGTATCATATATTGAGTGTACAGGGTTTGATGAGGTCAGATCAACATAGGAATGTCAGAACAGGAAGGGCGGGTGGGGAGGGATCAACATATGGAATGTCAGAACAGGTCAGCTCCATATATGGAGATCTAAGGGTTTAAGGTTTGAGAGTAGAGTTGCTGGCCGGCTCCACATATGCAGATCTAGGTGATGATCCAGTCTTCTCCATGTATGGTTATCCAGGGTTAGATGAGGTCAGTGTCGTGTTCTTCATATATGGAGATGTCCATATATGGTGGCGTGACGTGTCACAAGGTGTGACCATTTAAAGGCGACGTGATGTCACAAGGCGTGACCATATATGGAGGTGTGGCTGACGGTTGACGGACAGATGGCACCGAGTGCCGCGCTACGAGCTCGTAGGTCTGCTATTTTTGAAAAGTCGTGAATATGTGGCGCAAATCTTTGCTTCTGGGGAAGTCCCTGGAACAACATATTTTCAGATGGGGGTCGGCGGCCAATTACATCTACAATCTTGGGGGTCCTTGACATGAAAATGTTTGAGAACGACTGACATAGAAACAGTTTTCAGGTTGTCAGGATTTAGAAGACATTTGATTTGTAGAATCCTTCCCAGGTCAAAATGGGTTAAAACAAAAGAAGAAAGGTTTATAATATCTGACTGGAGATAAAAATAAAAAAGTGATTGTTGTTTAACAGACCAATAACTGCTTTGAGCGATGATGCTGACACATAAAAGACTTCTGCTGGCCGCTAGCCTGGACTTGGCCACTTGGGAGCAGTATTGTGTCACCATAGCAACAGTGAGTTTGGCTCAGGACAGGAGTCTTAATTGCACCATAAACGGGCAGAAATTCCCTCTTTTCTTTTGTAAAAAAAGGCATGTGGCGTCGGATGCAGATGGAAAAATCAATACACGATTGAGTTTTATTTATTCTCGAAATTACTCATTTTCAGTGTCGTCGAGTAATACAATCACACACACACACATGTATATATATATATATATACTGTATATACCGTATATATATATATATATATATATATATATATATATATATATATATATGGAAAGACAAGCACATCCACACCCTGTGTCAGGCAGCTGCTGCTGAGCCAAAAGTTACAATAAACTAAGAAAATAAAATTGCGCAATGATGGGCTCCGTTTAAAGAAAAAATAATGTATGGCACCCTTTACACGTGCACGTTTCGGGGTACACGCCCTTCATCAGATCCAGGATATGTAAGTCATAGGCCTACATGTTCTAGGTGCATATAAATACCACACACACACTAGTGCCATGGAGACGTGAGCCAGCAGTATCTGACTCATGACTCAAAAGGTCATTCACACAAAGGTGATTCCACTTCATCTCAACTGGAACTTGGTGGAAACAATATTACAATTTCCACCTCGTCCCAGACAGTCGGTGTTGATTTCGTCGACTAATACTATGACGAGAAAGGTTCGTCGACTACCTTTTTTCACTGACGAAAACTAAATGGAAACTAAATGAAAACTAAGCCATGATGACTACAACTAAGACTAAATCTACGTTTTCGTCAACAAATAAAAACTAGGCTAAAATCACAGTGGACAAGAGATCCGGTAGAAGTAAAAGGCAAGTAATTTTAGTCTTGGTTGCATGCTGAAAATATAGCCGATCTACAAGCTCAAAATGCCGCGTTGTGAGCTTGTAGATCGGCTATTTTCAGCACGCGTAAAATCAGCCATTACGACGGCATCAAGGCCCACCAAAATACATTTTAGTTTAGTCGACTAAATCAACTGTAGATGTAGTTGACTAAAATCTTATGATATTTAGTCGACTGAAACTAAACTAACACTAAAACATTCCAGGTGACTAAAATGTGACTAAAACCAAATTAAAACTATTCAGAAGACTATGAAGAATTTGCTGTCAAAACCAACACTGCAGACAGTACAGTACAGTACAGTACAGTACAGTACAGTACAGTACAGTACAGTACAGTACAGTACAGTACAGTACAGTACAGTACAGTGCTGGCAGCTTTTTGCCTGCGCTGGTGTATTGATTATGGTGACTGTAGGGGGAGCCAGAGTCACTTATCAGTTCTCAACACACACACACCGCTTTGGTTTCCTAGAGATATCTGTTGGAAAGGCACCCCACACACACACACCTCCCTCCCTCCCACTTCATCTATCTCTCTCTCTCTCTCTCTCTCTCTCTCTCTCTCTCTCTCTCTCTCTCTCTCTCTCTCTCTCTCTCTCTCTCTCTCTCTCTCTCCCGCCCATTCCTGAGAACACTGGGTGGAAGGTAGGTGGGCCCACTCACAGCATTAGTATTCATTGAGAGGGAGAGAGGGGGTGAGAGAGAGGGAGAGAGAGAGAGCTAGAGCTAGAGAGCACCTCTTCTCATGAGGCAGGCAGTTCTTGTCTAAGCAGCAGCAGCAGCCCCACGTCTCTCTCCTTTCCCCCCCCAACACTGAGCTACTGCTGCTGCAACAATGTCTAACCTGTGCGAGTGGCATGTGATGTCAGAACTGAGTTGAGAGAGAGAGAGAGGGAGAGAGAGAGAGAGAGAGAGAGAGGGAGAGAGGGAGGAAGGGAGGAACGGACGGACAGCTTTTCGTCCTTTCTTTCTTTTGTTCTTTCTTTCATTCTATTTCTTTTGTTTTTGTGGTGCTCATCTGGATGGGAAGTGTTTTTTCTTTGGGAGGAGGAGAAGCCAGCAGAAGCCACAGCCAGGGAAAGGAGGGGGAACAACTGGCGACAGCCAATCTCTCCCCCCTCTTCCTCTCCTTCTTCAGACGGGAGACACCACGGAGGCCACTGGAGTATTTGCCTTTTTCTTTCGTTTTTTGTTCTTTTTCTTCCTCATCGCGCTGCTGGGAGGTGCACTGTCCGTTCATCTGCTCGCTCTCTCCGTCCTCTGCCTCCTCATCTATTTCTCCATTTACCTGGTCTACAATTTCTTCTATTTATGAGCCAGACACGGAAGAACAGAGAGGCAGAGAGAGAGAGAGACAGAGAGAGGGAGAGGGAGAGAGAGAGAGAGAGGAGGGGGATTTTGTTTGTTTGTTTGATTTAATTTTTCGTACTTTTTATTCTTTCTTTTAAAAAATTTTCCATTTAGCTTTTATTTCTCTTCCTTCAACCATTGCTTTGGCACCTCCAGCTCATTCCATTCCTGCGCAGCCCACGCTCGCGCCTCCCTTCACCCACCCTCTCCTCTCCTCTCCTCTCCTCTCCTCCCTACCGCTCTGTCCATCCTCCCTTCACCCACCCTCTCCTCTCCTCTCCTCTCCTCTCCTCCCTACCTCCCTACCGCTCCACTCCTCAACTTTGACCACTTTCTGAATCCAACCATGTTATAATTGCCTTGCTTTTTTCATTCATTCATTTATGATTTTTTTTTTTTTTTCAAATAATTTGAACTAATAATTTTCTATATATTTTTTCTTCATTTATGCCTTTTTCATTTTTTTACCTTTTGCTATTTCCCCCCCTTCTCTTCTCTTCTCCTCCTGCCATCCTGTGCACCTCTTTTGGGCTTCTGGTTCTTAATGATAATCATAGGTAGGTCTTTTTTTTCTTTTTTAGTGTCTATAGTGTCTGTCTCAAAGTCTGTTTATTTTACTGTGTGTGTGTTAAGACATTCATCAAGCACAACTTCACACGCACGCACACACACACACACACACACACACACACACACACACACACACACACACACACACACACACACACTTCCTATAGCATATACAGTTTAGCTTATAGGCCTGTGTGAATGGCTCCTCTCCCATCTCAGCTCAGTCTCAGCTGATACTGTCCTCATGTCATGACCATCTTCACGTCGCGCTGTTCTTAATACGCAGCTGTGTGGTCCGTGTTTTCTCACTTGTTCCGTTTTTCTGTACATTTGAGCCCCGAGAACCGAGGCTCACCCATCCACGAGCGAGCTCTGTCTCCTCAGTATGTCCTCCTCCTCCTCCGGGGGGGGGATCAAACATTTTGACTGTCTTCGTCATTCCCATGGTTGTTGCACCAACAGTCTTGTGTTCCTCTTCTGTCATTAAACGTCTCAAGCACCACCACCCCCCCCCCCCCCCCCCACCCCACACTGTCTCATTTTTCTCTCATACTCTCATACACGATCAGAGACATTCAGACATCATCATTTGATGTAGAGGCACACGATAAAGCGTGGGGGAGAATTGAGGTGTGTTACTGTACCTTGCCTCGTTCCTCGCATATACAGTAAGAGATTAAAGCACATTCGAGGAAAGGTTATGACTCTCTTTCGAGGCTTAATTGTCATAACACCTGCCCCCCCCCCCCCCCCCCCGCCCCCCTCCATTGACCTGTCACCTGTATTTGCACACATGTACACCTCCGCCCTTTCCTCACCATTATCCTGTCAATTTTGCTCCCTTTTAGATATAAGCACAAAACATGGACCAAAACATACACCTTTGCTGTATTTCCTTTTTAGCATCCACCCACTGCACTCTCCTACAAGCTTGTCTCTAATC
This sequence comes from Electrona antarctica, assembly GCF_951216825.1. NCBI lineage: Eukaryota > Metazoa > Chordata > Actinopteri > Myctophiformes > Myctophidae > Electrona > Electrona antarctica. Next base: position 2,701,349 of record NC_136795.1, on the reverse strand, counting down.
TGTACAACAACCTTCTGTGATAATCTGCTAATTATCATCACTTACACCCCCATCACCCTCCCGGATTTATCCTTGTATGGATTTATTTGCAAAAAGAAATCTTCATTTTGCCATTTTAAAAAAACAATTCACATGTCCTCCCTCTCAAACCTCATATTCCTCATATGTTTGCATCACATTTCAGCAAGGTGGTATTGATATTTTATTTAGTAAGTACTGTATATGGGGAACCATTTTGCAAACTGTCCGCTGTCATTTACCAGATAATAATAACACACATGTTTTTTTTAGTTAACTTGAGTTATTCATGAATAATCTTTGGCAACGGGAAGCAGTTGTTTTGACAAACGTCGTAGTCAAGGGATTAAGCCTGATTACTTAAGTTAACAGTAGAAGTTGGTGTGTGTGGGTGTGTGTGCGTGCGTGTGTGTGTGTGCGTGCGTGCGTGCGTGCGTGCGTGCGCGTGTGCCGGCGCAACAGAGACTCACAGCAATAGACATGCATAGCAACGTGAAGCAAACCATATGATTCATTATTTTTTGTTCATCTCTCTCTTTGTATTCACTTTTTTCTGCCTTGAAGGATAATCGTTGCCTCTCCCTCCACGTTCCATGAAGATAATGGGAGCGATCGCCACACTGAGAGAGTCTCTGTGGATATAGCTGCTTTTCCTGTGGAATTTACCCGTTAAGTCCCTGGATTGGATTTTCAACAAACAAAAAAAGGGAAAAGAAAGAAAGACGAATAATTAATTCATCTACAGTTATCATAAACTGCTGAAATTCAAAGACTCGTTTTTTCCACTTTCTTTTTCTCCTAATGGACTAAAAGCTGATTTCAGTATTTATTTTTTTCTTCTTCTTTTTTGACCATTGAAACGTAATGGGATTTTTCCTACGAAGGATTAAAAGACTCGAGCGACATCTTTTGTCTTTTTAGTTGATATTATAATATTCATCGTCGTTACAATTTCTACGGTCTACAAAGTCTATTGAACAATAGTTTCTCCCTCATTCTTAAGAGGTAATTAGGTGAGTAGTGCTTTGTGTGTCTCTGTTGCTCTTTTCATACTGTTGATTCTCCATGACATGTATATTTCTGTCGCCCTATATAATACATTTGTCAATAGTAGTTAAAATATATATTTCATTGTGTGTGTGTGTGTGCGTGTGCGTGTGTGTTTGTGTAATGTATGTACAGTATTTATACAGTAAATTCACATTCAGTCTGTGTGTGCTTGAATGGATAATGGATATTTGGTGGTATTATCAGCACATCGGTAATTTCCCTCGCTCGTCACCTCCATTTACCCTTTGGATCATGTGGGGGGGGGTCCCATCCTATGATCCTTTGATTCCCCTGTTGAGAGATAGCCTAACTCTTATTACTCATTGTGCATTAAGTCATTTAGACCTGATGATGATTCTACAAATGCCTTCTACATCCTAACGGAAGTTTTCTGAAAAAAAACTCATGTTTCTCAAAGTCAGTCGTTCTCAAACATTTTCATGTCAAGGACCCCCAAAAATATATGTAATTGGCCGCCGTAAAATATGTTTACTTGTTCCAGGGGACCCCCCCTCCCAGAAGCAAAGATTCGAGTGAAAAACGTTCGCTCTGAAAGAATATATATTCAAAGATTTGCGCCACATTTATTTTCACGATTGTTAAAAAAAAAAAAAAAAGCAGATCTACAAGCTCATAGCGCTGCACTCGGTGCCGCGATATGAGCTTGTAGATCTGCTATTTTTTCAACAGCTAAAGCATAACATAATGCTTTAAAACACCAAAAGGGGGTTCCCGCCCAGAATGGATTAAGTCACGGTATGTCTGAATCTGTGATGAGAATCTGGCCCCCTGCTCTCCTCTCACACGCCGTACTCCCATCCACTGAATGTAAAGTAGACCTCGCAACGGTACCCATACATCTCTGTACCTCATCAATACGTCAATACCTTGTTAGATATACTCTCCCTCTCCCCCTGCTATCGCCAAACTCACCGCTCGTCATATCATCCCCATCTCCTATTCATTGCGCTGTTTCGAGAGCCATATCTTTTTAAAGCATAGGGGTGTTTGTGTGTGCGTGTGCGTGCGCGTGTGTGTGCGCGTGTGTGTGTGTGTGTGCGTGTGTGTGCGTGTGTGTGCGTGTGTGCGTGAGAGAGAGGGAGAGAGAGAGAGATATAGACAGTAAATGGACCAATAGCAGTGATAGAAAGAGAGAGAGAGAGAGTACATTGAGCTTTCTGGCCACACGTCTCCCGCCAGCAGCATCTCTGTCATGATCTCATAGCAGCACATTGGTGTGTTGCTACATGCACAGCCCTTCATAGCACGCACGCACGCACGCACGCACACAAACATCTACAGTATATGTCTACTCATCCATCATGGCTTCCGACGGTGTGGCTGTTGTTGACCCCATTTCTCTGATTAACTTTCCTATCATTTTTGTCTGACAGTGGGTGAATTTATACAGCGTGTGTGGTGTGTGTGCGTGTGTGTGTGTGTGTGTGTGTGTGTGTGTGTGTGTGTGTGGGCCTATAGTGTGCACATGATGGCCCTGGTCAAGGTTACGGTCGGTCGGTTACACGGCGCCCACCACCATACCCCATCAAATCCACCAGAGACTTCATGCTCCCCTAACCCGTCACCCCATATGGACCCCATTACCCATTCCCCATTACCCCATACTCCCCCTAACCCGTCACCCCATATGGACCCCATTACCCATTCCTGCTCTCCATTCTCACCACGCATGTGACCCCTAGCAGTGGCACCTACAGATGGGCACTTAACCCATTTAGACCCATGAACTCCGTTCTACAAAATGTCTTCTAAATCATGACAGTTTTCTGAAGAAAAGAAAAACCCTATGTTTCTATGTCAGTGGTTCTCAAACATTTTCATGTCAAGGAAGGACCCCCACAAAATATATGTAATTCATCTGAAAATATGTTGTTCCAGGGACCCCCCCCCCCCCCCCCCCCAGAAGCAAAGATATGAGTTAAAAACGTTCACTCTGAAAGAATATATATATGCGAAGGTTTGCGCCACATTTTCACGATTTCATTTTTTTTGCCAGATCTACAAGGTCGCAGTCGGTACCGCGCTATGAGCTTGTAGATCTGCTATTTTTCAATAGCAAAAGTACAACATAATGCTAGAAACACCAAAAGGGGTTCCCGAACAGAATTGGTTAAGCTCAGGCTGTCTGTCAGACCTGTCAGTATTGGCCATGCATGCAAAAATGCACCACACCACCACCGCATTTTCCCCTCAAGGCTCATTCATAGTCTGGATTTTCGGTGGTGACAGAGGTGGCCACAGCTCCGGTGGTGAGGTGACCACCGCTCCGGTGGTGAGGTGGCCACCGCTCCGGTGGTGAGGTGACCACCGCTCCGGTGGTGAGGTGACCACCGCTCCGGTGGTGAGGTGACCACCGCTCCGGTGGTGAGGTGACCACCGCTCCGGTGGTGAGGTGGCCACAGCTCCGGTGGTGAGGTGACCACCGCTCCGGTGGTGAGGTGGCCACCGCTCCGGTGGTGAGGTGGCCACCGCTCCGGTGGTGAGGTGACCACCGGAGCTGAAATAACGTGGAGCGGTGGTGAGTAAAAACAGAGAGAAGGGGCTGGGGGCGGGTGGCGGTGGTTTGCTCTTCACCGCGGCTCAGTGACGTCATGTTGTAGTTCGGTGGTCACCTCACCACCGCTAAATCCATACTATCAATGAGCCTTTAATGTACACTGTAGTGAAATCCTCAGTGTTAAATGAATCACTTCACCTACACTGTAATTATACAGTATACTTTGCTGTAGGAACAATAGTATAGTTTAGGGATAAGCAGTGTTGGTTTTTGGCAGCGAATTTCAATTTTAGTTTTAGTCATAGGTCTTTGGAATGAAACTTTGTTTAGTTTTAGTCACATTTTAGTCACCTGGAATGTTTTTAGTGTTTAGTTTTAGTCGACTAAATATCATAAGATTTTAGTCGGCTAAAATGTGTTTTGGTGGGCCTTGATGCCGTCGTAATGACTGATTTTACACTTGCTGAAAATAGCCGATCTACAAGCTCACAACGTGTCGCGCTGCGACGCGTTGTGAGCTTGTAGATCGGCTATTTTTCATCATGCAACCGAGTGTAAAATGACTTCTTGAAATGAAATGACTCCTTGAAATGAAAATTGGTGGAAAATCCTTCCTTGGCATATCTTTTCTAATGGGGGTCCGCGGGGCTAATGAGTGTCAATTTAGGGGTCCTTGACATGAAAAGGTTTGTGAACTCCAGGTGAAACGCATCCTTCCCACAGCAGTAGTATGTCTGAATGAGCATCTCGTTGTCCCACTCATCTCATCAGGGGAGTCGTCGTAGACACAGTTGAGTTCACCAATATTAGCACCAATATTAGCAGACCTATATTTAGTCCTGGATGTGTGTTCTGTTCACCGCTCTGTTTGAGAGAGAACAAAGCTTGGCTGCCAGTGTTGTCTTTGGCAGCAAATTTAGATTTTTAGTTTTATTCATATAGTCTCTTGAATATATAGTCTCTTGAATAGTTTTAATTTAGTTTTAGTCACATTTTTGTCACCTGAAATGTGTTAGTGTTATAGTCTAGTTTTAGTCGACTAAATCTACAGGTGATTTGCCGATTTGGTCGACTAAAATGTGTTTTGACGGGCCTTGATTGGCTGTTTTTACACTTGCTGAAATACAGCACAACCCGTCGCAGAGTGATGCGTTGTGAGCTTGTAGATCGGCTATTTTCAGCATGCAACTAATTGCAAAATGGATATCCTGGATCTCTTTCTTGTCCACTAGTCCCTTCCTAACATTTTAGTCTAGTTTTTATTTTGTTGCCGAAAGTGTCAGTATATTTAGTCTTATAGTTTTACTCATCATAGCTTAGTTTTTCATCTAGTTTCCATTTAGTTTTCCTCAGTCTTATAGTTTTAATCAACACTTGCCTGAGCTGGTAGACTGAGCCACCGCTGTCCAAATGAACTGTGTTAACAGATGATGGATGCCGTTGAACACGTCTCCCATACAGTGGCCCCATGCGGCCGTCGCGCGGCCTGGTTTTCTTCTTTTTTCTTTTAAACATGGAGGTCATTTCCTGCCACGGGGAGACCTACATTCACAACGCAACACGTTGTGTTCACGTGACTCCTGTTCCAAATAAACACCCCGAATGACAACGTCGCCACGTTGCATGTATACTTTCTCAGAATCAGTGGTGGAAAGTAACTAAGTACTTTTACTTTAAGTACTGTACTTAAGTGCAATTATGAGGTATTTGTACTTTACTTGAGTATTTCTAATTTCCAGTACTTTTACTTCTACTCCACTACATCTCAGAGACAAAATCTGTACTTTTACTCCACTACAATTATTTGAAAACTTTAGTTCCTAGTTACTTACTTTGGTGATTTTAATTTTGATTAGAAAACATACATTAACCACTTCAACCCTATACATTTCGGCCATTTGAAAATAGCAGATCTACAAGCAAACAATGCGTCGCGTTGCGACGCATTGTTTGCTTGTAGATCTTGTAGATCTGCTATTTTCAAAAGATTGTGTGCACCGTACAAATGGGACATTCTGCAATGTACTTTAAGTACATTTTGATGCCGATACTTTTGTACTTTTACTCAAGTACATTTTCAATTCCGTACTTTTACTTGTAACTAAGTACTTCTAAATTGCAGTATTGGTACTTTTACTTAAGTAAAACAATTGAGTACTTTTTCCACCACTGCTCAGAATGTATAGATTTTAGTGTAATCATGAAGAATAAAAGCTGGACCCAACATTTTCAAAAAGCTGTTTTATTGATTCGAGAGCTCCGCCGAGCCTGTGTATCACTCTGGCTTTAGTAGCGAGACATTTGGGTCACCCTGAAATACTTTAAATGTCGCAAACAATTTGCAGTGTCTCTCCAGTTGCAACATGTTGCCTTTGTGAAGAAAATCACCCCCAAAAAAAGAAGAGAGACTTTCTTCACAAATGTCAATGTTTTTTTTTTATACACAATGAATAAAATTTGATGGCCGTTGTGTTTGCAGCAGGGTCTGTGGAAATGCATCGTCTATTCAGACCCTGTGTTCGTCTGTCTGTCTGTCTGTCTGTCTGTCTGTCTGTCTGTCTGTCTGTCTGTCTGTCTGTCTGTCTGTCTGTCTGTCTGTCTGTCTGTCCGTCTGTGTCTCTCTCTCTCTCTCTAGTAGACTACCTTCACTAGTAAGAGACCACACCTCTACTTAAGTTAACAGTTTATTGAAATTTTGAAACGGAATGAGATGAATGTGGAATGGAGTGAGGAACCCAGTAGAGACTCGGGGTGGGGGCGTATAGTCTCTGGAGCTGACGGCCATCTTTGCTCTACTCGGGATGAGCGGTTGGTCGTCTCTGCTCCGTCACTGCCCCCCCCCCCCCCCCCCCCCTGGATTCCTAGTGAATCGAGGCAGAAGAAGGAGGAGTTTGGGGTGGAGGAGGATGGCAAAAATTTGAAGAATAGCGAAAATAGCTCCACAGTGATCCACAATGCAGTACTCACAGCAACCCATGTTTGTTCTGTCGTGAAGCAGAACAAACAACTTGGTTGAGAGATGGCAGGTGTATTTATACTGTTGTGATTGCACCAGGGATTAGCTGTGGTGAGAGATGGCAGGTGTAGTGGATACAGGTCATTGGCTGTGGTGAGAGGAGGCAGGTGTATTTATACTGTGGTGATTGCACCAGGGATTAGCTGTGGTGAGAGGAGGCAGGTGTATTTATACTGTGGTGATTGCACCAGGGATTGGCTGTGGTGAGAGGAGGCAGGTGTATTTGTACTGTGGTGATTGCACCAGGGATTGGCTGTGGTGAGAGGAGGCAGGTGTATTTATACTGTGGTGATTGCACCAGGGATTAGCTGTGGTGAGAGGAGGCAGGTGTATTTGTACTGTGGTGATTGCACCAGGGATTGGCTGTGGTGAGAGGAGGCAGGTGTATTTATACTGTGGTGATTGCACCAGGGATTGGCTGTGGTGAGAGGAGGCAGGTGTATTTATACTGTGGTGATTGCACCAGGGATTGGCTGTGGTGAGAGGAGGCAGGTGTATTTATACTGTGGTGATTGCACCAGGGATTGGCTGTGGTGAGAGGAGGCAGGTGTATTTATACTGTGGTGATTGCACCAGGGATTGGCTGTGGTGAGAGGAGGCAGGTGTATTTATACTGTGGTGATTGCACCAGGGATTGGCTGTGGTGAGAGGAGGCAGGTGTATTTATACTGTGGTGATTGCACCAGGGATTGGCTGTGGTGAGAGGAGGCAGGTGTATTTATACTGTGGTGATTGCACCAGGGATTGGCTGTGGTGAGAGGAGGCAGGTGTATTTATACTGTGGTGATTGCACCAGGGATTGGCTGTGGTGAGAGGAGGCAGGTGTAGACATAGGGCTATAAAGGATAGAGACTGAAACGGAGCGATAGCCCCCCCCCCCGCTATTCATTTCAATAGAAGTTGCTCAGTGGCGTTTTGAAGCACCCGGAAGACTGCCGGAAGTACAATTATAACTCAATGGCTCGAGCGAGCGGAAAATTAGCCTAGCCTAAGTCTGGGGCTTACGCACGTGACGTCATGAACGTCCGTCCACCTCCATGAAAGTGCTGCAATTCCACATTTCGCCAGTAGGTAAAGTGGCAGCTTCAACGTTGGATAGCCTTACTGGGGGCTTGGATGTAGAGGATACAGGTGATTGTGACTGGGGAGTGGCCGTGGGGTGGAGGAGGCGGGAGGTGATTGAGAACAGAGTGGCAGTGATAAGCAGAGGCTGCATGGTCTCCACTCCTATACTCCTAAACTATACGTTGTATAAATACAACCACCCTAATGGTGAAAATAATGCCATTCTCATGCTTGGATCTGCGGCCTGCACCTACCCTAATGAAAGGAGTGGTAACACCCTACTATTCAACACTTTGAATGTTGAATAGTGAATGCTGTGTGCGTTAAGAATTTACTTTTTTTGTTTTACTAGAGTGAATCGGACGTGCCAAAACATGCAGAAACCTATTCCGCTTGTGAAAACTTTATATAGCTGCTACATTTTTTTTTTGCCTCTTTAGGCCCATTTTGGGCGGGAACCCCTTTTGGTGTTTTAAGCATTACGTTATGCTTTAGCTATTGAAAAATAGCAGATCTACATGCTCATAGCGCGGCACCGAGTGCCGCGCTACAAGCTTGTAGGTCTGCTATTTTTGGGATCCTTAACATGAAATATTGAGCACCTCTGACATAGAAACATAGGTATTTCAGAATTTATTTATTTTTTAAATTTCGACCTAAAGGCCTAAATGGGTTAAATAGCTGCTACATTGTTTTTTGCCTCTTTAGGCCCTAGAAGAGTCACAGTTTTGTGATTTCCTTTGGGGGACCACCAGGGGGACCGTGCCCACCTTCTCTGGTCTGGATGAATCAATCAAAGCAAGAGTGTCCGAAAGAGCTCAATCTGGGCTAATACAAATTGGTACTGTGTCTGAATCAGGTCCAATCAGCGCTGGGAGGCCCTGTGTGGGACGGATGGGAGACTTAAAAGTAGCTCTCAGTTTCTCTTATTGGCAGCTTATTCACTTCAAATGAGAGGGAGGGGTGATATGGGTCATGTATAGGGGTAATATGGGTCATGATCTGGTATGGAAAAAAGAGAATGGGAGGGGTAATATGGGTCATGATCTGGTATGGAAAAAAGAGAGAGTTCAATAATTCATCGGGGCTGATCGCGAATAGGACTTGCGTTGACATGGCCATTGTCCATCCATTGTCCAAGTTGTAGTGAAGGGAATCAAATGCGGCATTTGATCCCCTTTTTCTGGATTTTTTTTGGCAGAAATGAGGCACACAAATGAGCATAAAATGAATATTCTGTATACATTTTCTTTGATTTTGTATCAACTCTCGCAAGCTGCGAGTTGATACATGTGACTTGTGGCGCGTTTGTCTGGGATTATACCGTGTGTGTGTGTGTGTGTGTGTGTGTGTGCGTGCGTGTGCGTGTGCGTGCGTGCGTGCGCGCGTGCGTGCGTGCGTGCATGGTATATATATATCTGGTGTGTGTGTGTGTGTGTGTGTGTGGGGGGGGTATATATATTTGGTGTGTGTGTGTGTGCGTGCGTGCGTGCATGGTATATATATCTGGTGTGTGTGTGTGGGGGGTATATATTTTTGGTCTGCCTGTGTGTCTGTGCGTCTGTGCGTGCGTGCGTGCGTGCGTGCATGGTATATATATCTGGTGTGTGTGTGTGTGTGTGTGTGTGTGGCCTATCCATCTATTAAATATAGAAACCACAATCTGTTGCCCTGCAGAGATTGCTTTATTATTCATCAACATTTTTTAATGAATCATTAATTTTCCTAAAGTGTGGCCTCTCTGGCCCAAACCCCCCGAATAGAGAAATGTGTGAATGTGAACTGGGTCTAATTTAGAACAACATGTTGGTGATGTATGGCTTGTGTATAATAAGGATTAAGCCATTCTGGGCGGGAACCACTTTTAAAGCATCATGTTATACTTTAGCTATTGAAAAATAGCAGATCTACAAGCTCATAGAGCTCTATGAGCTTGTAGATC
>NC_136795.1:2686740-2689240 GCF_951216825.1 Electrona antarctica | reverse complement strand
TCCACATGGGAGATGCCATGTGGAACTCAGGATCCACAAGGCATCTCCCATGTGGATCTCATCAGGATCCACATGGGAGATGCCATGTGGATCTCAGACCTCAATGTGGGCAGCTTGTGTCGTCTTATGATGCATCTGTGACATACTGTACAGCAGTGGTTCCCAGTTCCAGGGGGTCCCCAGCTAAATGGAGTTCCAGGGGGTCCCCAGCTAAATGGAGTTCCAGGGGGTCCCCAGCTAAATGGAGTTCCAGGGGGTCCCCAGCTAAATGGAGTTCCAGGGGGTCCCCAGCTAAATGGAGTTCCAGGGGGTCCCCAGCTAAATGATAGAACAGGAACCAAATGGAGTTCCAGGGGGTCCCCAGCTAAATGATAGAACAGGAACCAAATGGACACTCTCAGTTAGAGTTAAATTAATTTAGATTTTTTTTTTTACATTATACATTGGGGTCCCAGAGATGCCTACTGGCAGTATAAATGGTAAATGGTTAATTTATATAGCGCCTTCATCCAAGGCGCTTTACATATGGTTGTGCATTACATTCACTGATGGTGACGGAAACCATGCAAGGCACCAACCAGCATATCAGGGGCAATTAGGGGTTCAGTGTCTTGCTCAAGGACACTTCGACAATAACTCTGGAGGAGCCCGGGTTCGAACTGGCAACCTTGTGGTTTCCATCCGGCCACTCTACCCCTGAGCCACCGCCGCCCCCTAGTGGCCACTCTACCTCTGAGCCACCGCCACCCCCTAGTGGCCACTCTACCCCTGAGCCACCGCCACCCCCTAGTGGCCACTCTACCCCTGAGCCACCGCCGCCCCCTAGTGGCCACTCTACCCCTGAGCCACCGCCGCCCCAGTGGCAGTATAGGCGCTTATCGGACCAGCAGTTGACCTCTCTCTCTCTCTCTCTCTCTCTCTCTCTCTCTCTCTCTCTCTCTCTCACACACACACACCATAAAAACATAAATAACACCCTTATTCTCAATCAACAGTGAGTGGATTATTATGTTAAGGGGAGATAAAGAGAGTGGCAGCTCATATTTTAATCTTTGTCATTTATGCACATCTGTTTTTTTGGTGACAAAGCTTTGACCCGTAACGTGGTGTGTCCACGTAGAGAGATGTAATTCACCCGTAAAGTGGTGTGTCCACGTAGAGAGATGTAATTCCATTAGGGAAGGGGAGAAGACCTCTGTTAATCCCATATATTCACTTCTGTCACTGTCAGAGGGGATATTCCCTTTCAGGTTCACTTTACTGTAGTTGATGTGGGGGTTGTTGCATCGCAGGTCACTAACATTTGGCCCAGGGACGTCCACACATACTGTAGACATCAAAGGGGGGCTTCAGCCCCTGCCCTTTTACCCGTCTGTAAAACAACTGCCCTTTCCAGACCAAGAATGCAGCGTTTACTATTGTGGAAGAAATGCAAACGCCACTCCTTTCTTTTCCATGCCATGCTGGAAGGCAGCATTCATATCAGGAGAATTGCTTTTTTCCCCGAAGTCTCCTGAACTTGCGTTGAACAAATTTGTTTAGAAATCCATGTCATACACCGCATCTCCACTAGCTAAAGAGTGCTGGGTTGCGCCCTGAACATAGCAGATCTACAAGCGCTCAACGTGTCGTTTTCTTCTTTTTTTTGGTCAAATATCATTACATTATATACCAGAATCTACTTGACTGGTTTATAATTGAACTCAAACTTTATTTATTTTATATTTTTGCAGTTCACTCTCCCTCTGTCTGAGGCTATGAGAGGGAGAGAGAAGTCCCAGGTCACACCATCATGCTACTTCTGAGAAGCTGGGATGAGAGTTTGGCTGGCAAAACACACGGTAAGACAAACCGGGAATGTAATGCATGAATGGGGTTTTTCAGTGGTGCAACCACTCCAAGGAACAGCAATGTCCGTGTTAACCTATGTGTTAACCTATGTGACTATGTTTGTGTGTTTGTGTGTGACTCATGTGTGACTATGAGTACCAGTAGGGGCGCTGTTGTGCCAGAAACAGAGAGAGAGAGATAGTGCTGCACTGTTGCCTGCTAATGAGAGAGAGAGAGAGAGAGAGAGGAGGGGAGTTGCACCACTCAGTTCACACAGGTGTGATTTTATATACACACCTGGAGTTGTTGCTAATCATCATCACCTTTATTTATACTCAGAAATACAGTTGAGGCCAAGCCCTCATTTTCAACGTAGCCAAGGTTTTTTTTTTACAAAGGAACTTAAATGCAGAACAACCACTCAGTAAAATAAATCAATTGAAGCAGGAGCAATCACGGTGAAAAATGTTCGGGAGCATTCCTTTGAACTGGCAGGGAGCTCAGTTTTAAGGAGTTTTGGAGTTCATTCCACGAGGTTATGGGCCATTGACAGAAAAAGCTGTCTTGCCCAAAATCTGTCTGAGCCTGAGGAACCTTGAGCCTTAAAAAAATCACTAGAGCGGGTCTGATACGTGCTATTGCTAACGCTCTGCTCTGCTTTGCCGTGTGG
>NC_136795.1:2637421-2686540 GCF_951216825.1 Electrona antarctica | reverse complement strand
GGGGGTCTGCGGGCTAATGAGTGTCCATTTGGGGGTCCTTGGCATGAAACAGTTTTGGAACCACTGCTGTAGAGCACTGGTTCCAAAACAGTGGGTCGGGGCCCATTTGTGGGTCACGGACACATTTTTATGGGTCCCCTTAATGTCTTGGTTTCCTACATTTTTTTTAAAAAGTATTTATAACATTAAAAAAAAAACATTCCCAAAAAAAGGTTTTAATGAATTAATAGCAAATAATAACTTGCGATATAAATCATCCCGTCTAATTACAAAAAAAGATTATGGGGCCCCCACTGTCCAGTCGCTAGTAGCGTTAGATTACCTCCCGTTGTTGTCGATCGCCTCTAGAGTGGTGTGGCTACACTTAGCTGCTACAGACACATCCGGGACAACATCCGGTCCGTCGGTAAAAGTGCTCCGTGTTTATAAATCGCTGGGCACATTTTATTAATGGATTAAATAACCCCGGGCAATTAAGGTGTTAATCTAAGCCTGATATGTGTATGTGTACAATGTACGTTTCTGCTCGTCATCCTTGACGCAGGGACCAATCACAGCTCCAGCTTTAGTTAGTCCCCAATTAATAACACCTGTTTCATAGCTGGTGATTAATGACATACTTGTTGGACTTGATTAATGTCTTGTTGTGCAGATGCTGCCCGCTAAGTAATGTTATTTAATGTCCCCCCCCCCCCCCCCCCCCCCCCCCCAATCCCCCCCTCCTTCTTTATCTCCACTCGGCTAAAGCAATGTTTTTCTTTCCCTCCTTAGCTTTGTTGGACAATCAATCAGTCCCAAGGACTATTTTATTCTTTACACCCAGAGTCAGTGTCCTGTTAGGATTAGCCTGCACCTTGGGGGGGGGGGGAAGAGAGAGAGAGAGAAGAGAGAGAGAGAGAGAGAGAGAGAGAGAGAGAGGCTACATGTGTACACAGTGTATTTGATTGCAAAGTTGCAGTGTGCCATACAGTAGTTATGTTCAGACATTTCTTTATTCTACAGTGGGCCTACATTTGAATAATAGCCCATTTTAAGTTGTACACATTTCTTATTTTTGTTTTCATTTCACACTTGTAAACATATCCCATAATGAGAGAGGGGGGTGGGGGGGAGAGGGAGAGGGAGAGACTCGCAAAATGCAAGTTCATGATTTCCACGAAGATGAAATGGTCAAGTAAGCTCAGTGACCCTCGACTGTTCCTGGAAGTGCAGAATGACCACCCGAGCCACGGCTCTATGAGGTCTCTCTCTCCCTGGTACGGCTGCTAGTGAAATGTCATAGTCTCTCTCCCTGGTACGGCTGCTAGTGAAATGTCATAGTCTCTCTCCCTGGTACGGCTGCTAGTGAAATGTCATAGTCTCTCTCCCTGGTACGGCTGCTAGTGAAATGTCATAGTCTCTCTCCCTGGTACGGCTGCTAGTGAAATGTCATAGTCTCTCTCCCTGGTACGGCTGCTAGTGAAATGTCATAGTCTCTCTCCCTGGTACGGCTGCTAGTGAAATGTCATAGTCTCTCTCCCTGGTACGGCTGCTATAATGAAATGTCATAGTCTCTCTCCCTGGTACGGCTGCTAGTGAAATGTCATAGTCTCTCTCCCTGGTACGGCTGCTAGTGAAATGTCATAGTCTCTCTCCCTGGTACGGCTGCTATAATGAAATGTCATAGTCTCTCTCCCTGGTACTGCTGCTAGTGAAATGTCATAGTCTCTCTCCCTGGTACTGCTGCTAGTGAAATGTCATAGTCTCTCTCCCTGGTACGGCTGCTAGTCATAGTCTCTCTCCCTGGTACTGCTGCTAGTCATAGTCTCTCTCCCTGGTACTGCTGCTATAGTGAAATGTCATAGTCTCTCTCCCTGGTACGGCTGCTAGTGAAATGTCATAGTCTCTCTCCCTGGTACTGCTGCTAGTGAAATGTCATAGTCTCTCTCCCTGGTACTGCTGCTAGTGAAATGTCATAGTCTCTCTCCCTGGTACGGCTGCTATAGTGAAATGTCATAGTCTCTCTCCCTGGTACTGCTGCTAGTGAAATGTCATAGTCTCTCTCCCTGGTACGGCTGCTAGTGAAATGTCATAGTCTCTCTCCCTGGTACTGCTGCTAGTCATAGTCTCTCTCCCTGGTACTGCTGCTAGTCATAGTCTCTCTCCCTGGTACTGCTGCTATAGTGAAATGTCATAGTCTCTCTCCCTGGTACGGCTGCTAGTGAAATGTCATAGTCTCTCTCCCTGGTACGGCTGCTAGTGAAATGTCATAGTCTCTCTCCCTGGTACTGCTGCTAGTGAAATGTCATAGTCTCTCTCCCTGGTACTGCTGCTATAGTGAAATGTCATAGTCTCTCTCCCTGGTACTGCTGCTAGTGAAATGTCATAGTCTCTCTCCCTGGTACTGCTGCTATAGTGAAATGTCATAGTCTCTCTCCCTGGTACTGCTGCTAGTGAAATGTCATAGTCTCTCTCCCTGGTACTGCTGCTATAGTGAAATGTCATAGTCTCTCTCCCTGGTACTGCTGCTAGTGAAATGTCATAGTCTCTCCCTGGTACTGCTGCTATAGTGAAATGTCATAGTCTCTCTCCCTGGTACTGCTGCTATAGTGAAATGTCATAGTCTCTCTCCCTGGTACTGCTGCTAGTGAAATGTCATAGTCTCTCTCCCTGGTACTGCTGCTATAGTGAAATGTCATAGTCTCTCTCCCTGGTACTGCTGCTAGTGAAATGTCATAGTCTCTCTCCCTGGTACTGCTGCTATAGTGAAATGTCATAGTCTCTCTCCCTGGTACTGCTGCTAGTGAAATGTCATAGTCTCTCTCCCTGGTACGGCTGCTATAGTGAAATGTCATAGTCTCTCTCCCTGGTACGGCTGCTAGTGAAATGTCATAGTCTCTCTCCCTGGTACTGCTGCTATAGTGAAATGTCATAGTCTCTCTCCCTGGTACTGCGGCTATAGTGAAATGTCATAGTCTCTCTCCCTGGTACGGCTGCTAGTGAAATGTCATAGTCTCTCTCCCTGGTACTGCTGCTATAGTGAAATGTCATAGTCTCTCTCCCTGGTACTGCTGCTAGTGAAATGTCATAGTCTCTCTCCCTGGTACGGCTGCTATAGTGAAATGTCATAGTCTCTCTCCCTGGTACGGCTGCTAGTGAAATGTCATAGTCTCTCTCCCTGGTACTGCTGCTATAGTGAAATGTCATAGTCTCTCTCCCTGGTACGGCTGCTAGTGAAATGTCATAGTCTCTCTCCCTGGTACGGCTGCTATAGTGAAATGTCATAGTCTCTCTCCCTGGTACTGCTGCTAGTGAAATGTCATAGTCTCTCTCCCTGCTATAGTGAAATGTCATAGTCTCTCTCCCTGGTACGGCTGCTAGTGAAATGTCATAGTCTCTCTCCCTGGTACGGCTGCTAGTGAAATGTCATAGTCTCTCTCCCTGGTACTGCTGCTAGTGAAATGTCATAGTCTCTCTCCCTGCTATAGTGAAATGTCATAGTCTCTCTCCCTGGTACGGCTGCTAGTGAAATGTCATAGTCTCTCTTTCCCTGGTACTGCTGCTAGTGAAATGTCATAGTCTCTCTCCCTGGTACGGCTGCTAGTGAAATGTCATAGTCTCTCTCCCTGGTACTGCTGCTAGTGAAATGTCATAGTCTCTCTCCCTGGTACGGCTGCTAGTGAAATGTCATAGTCTCTCTCCCTGGTACGGCTGCTATAGTGAAATGTCATAGTCTCTCTCCCTGGTACGGCTGCTAGTGAAATGTCATAGTCTCTCTCCCTGGTACGGCTGCTAGTGAAATGTCATAGTCTCTCTCCCTGGTACTGCTGCTATAGTGAAATGTCATAGTCTCTCTCCCTGGTACGGCTGCTATAGTGAAATGTCATAGTCTCTCTCCCTGGTACTGCTGCTAGTGAAATGTCATAGTCTCTCTCCCTGGTACTGCTGCTAGTGAAATGTCATAGTCTCTCTCCCTGGTACGGCTGCTAGTGAAATGTCATAGTCTCTCTCCCTGGTACTGCTGCTAGTGAAATGTCATAGTCTCTCTCCCTGGTACGGCTGCTAGTGAAATGTCATAGTCTCTCTCCCTGGTACTGCTGCTAGTGAAATGTCATAGTCTCTCTCCCTGGTACGGCTGCTAGTGAAATGTCATAGTCTCTCTCCCTGGTACGGCTGCTAGTGAAATGTCATAGTCTCTCTCCCTGGTACCGTTGCTAGTGAAATGTCATAGTCTCTCTCCCTGGTACCGTTGCTAGTGAAATGTCATAGTCTCTCTCCCTGGTACGGCTGCTATAGTGAAATGTCATAGTCTCTCTCCCTGGTACGGCTGCTAGTGAAATGTCATAGTCTCTCTCCCTGGTACGGCTGCTATAGTGAAATGTCATAGTCTCTCTCCCTGGTACGGCTGCTATAGTGAAATGTCATAGTCTCTCTCCCTGGTACTTCTGCTATAGTGAAATGTCATAGTCTCTCTCCCTGGTACTTCTGCTATAGTGAAATGTCATAGTCTCTCTCCCTGGTACGGCTACTAGTGAAATGTCATAGTCTCTCTCCCTGGTACTTCTGCTATAGTGAAATGTCATAGTCTCTCTCCCTGGTACTTCTGCTATAGTGAAATGTCATAGTCTCTCTCCCTGGTACGGCTACTAGTGAAATGTCATAGTCTCTCTCCCTGGTACGGCTGCTAGTGAAATGTCATAGTCTCTCTCCCTGGTACGGCTGCTAGTGAAATGTCATAGTCTCTCTCCCTGGTACGGCTGCTAGTGAAATGTCATAGTCTCTCTCCCTGGTACTGTTGCTAGTGAAATGTCATAGTCTCTCTCCCTGGTACTGCTGCTAGTGAAATGTCATAGTCTCTCTCCCTGGTACTGCTGCTAGTGAAATGTCATAGTCTCTCTCCCTGTTACGGCTGCTAGTGAACTGTCATAGCTAATGTACACCTTGCTTCACTGACTCCGCCAGGGCAACCGTGTGCACCGAACCCCCCCACGGCCTCGCCTCCACCGCGCACGCACAACCTCCCTCCACCGCACACACACAACCTCCCTCCACCGCGCACACACAACCTCCCTCCACCGCGCACACACAACCTCCCTCCACCGCGCACACACAACCTCCCTCCACCACGCACACACAACCTCCCTCCACCGCACACACACAACCTCCCTCCACCGCGCACACACAACCTCCCTCCACCACGCACACACAACCTCCCTCCACCACGCACGCACAACCTCCCTCCACCACGCACACACAACCTCCCTCCACCACCACCACGCACAACCTCCCTCCACCACGCACGCACAACCTCCCTCCACCACACACACACAACCTCCCTCCACCACGCACGCACAACCTCCCTCCACCGCGCACGCACAACCTCCCTCCACCACCACCACACACACACAACCTCCCTCCACCACACACACACAACCTCCCTCCACCACGCACGCACAACCTCCCTCCACCACGCACGCACAACCTCCCTCCACCACACACACACAACCTCCCTCCACCACGCACGCACAACCTCCCTCCACCACGCACACACAACCTCCCTCCACCGCGCACGCACAACCTCCCTCCACCACACACACACAACCTCCCTCCACCACGCACGCACAACCTCCCTCCACCACGCACGCACAACCTCCCTCCACCGCGCACGCACAACCTCCCTCCACCGTGCACACACAACCTCCCTCCACCGTGCACACACAACCTCCCTCCACCACACACACACAACCTCCCTCCACCACGCACGCACAACCTCCCTCCACCACACACACAACCTCCCTCCACCACACACACACAACCTCCCTCCACCACGCACGCACAACCTCCCTCCACCACGCACGCACAACCTCCCTCCACCGTGCACGCACAACCTCCCTCCACCGTGCACACACAACCTCCCTCCACCGTGCACACACAACCTCCCTCCACCACACACACACAACCTCCCTCCACCACGCACGCACAACCTCCCTCCACCGTGCACACACAACCTCCCTCCACCGTGCACACACAACCTCCCTCCACCACGCACACACAACCTCCCTCCACCGCGCACGCACAACCTCCCTCCACCGTGCACACACAACCTCCCTCCACCACGCACGCACAACCTCCCTCCACCGTGCACACACAACCTCCCTCCACCGTGCACACACAACCTCCCTCCACCACGCACGCACAACCTCCCTCCACCGTGCACACACAACCTCCCTCCACCGTGCACACACAACCTCCCTCCACCACACACACACAACCTCCCTCCACCGCGCACACACAACCTCCCTCCACCGTGCACACACAACCTCCCTCCACCACACACACACAACCTCCCTCCACCACACACACACTACCTCCCCCCACTGCGCACGCACAACCTCCCTCCACCGCGCACACACAACCTCCCTCCACCACACACACACAACCTCCCTCCACCGCGCACACACAACCTCCCTCCACCACACACACACAACCTCCCTCCACCACACACACACAACCTCCCTCCACCGCGCACACACAACCTCCCTCCACCACACACACACAACCTCCCTCCACCGCGCACACACAACCTCCCTCCACCGTGCACACACAACCTCCCTCCACCGCGCACACACAACCTCCCTCCACCGCGCACACACAACCTCCCTCCACCGTGCACACACAACCTCCCTCCACCGTGCACACACAACCTCCCTCCACCACACACACACAACCTCCCTCCACCGCGCACACACAACCTCCCTCCACCACACACACACTACCTCCCCCCACTGCGCACGCACAACCTCCCTCCACCACACACACACTACCTCCCCCCACTGCGCACGCACAACCTCCCTCCACCACACACACACAACCTCCCCGTCTCTCAAGAACTTCCCTTTGGCGGGGGGGGGGGGGGGGGAGGGCTGCCTGCGATTCGACTCGCTAGTAGATAATATGAGAAGTTATTGATTGCGTTGCGTTGAGGGAAAAACGCCCTCCAGGAGTTCAGCAAAATAACTCCCAATAGGGAGATAATGCTGCCCTGAGGGAGCTCCTTCCACATAGACTGTCAGGATGGGGGATATGTAGCAGGCAGGCTGGGAGGGAGGGGAGGGGAGAGGAGAGGAGAGGGGAGGAGGGGAGGGGAGGGGAGGGGAGGAGGGGAGGGGAGGGGAGAGGAGAGGGGAGGCGGCGGCGAGGGAGGGGAGGGGAGGGTGGGGGGATGGGGTGGGGGGGAGCTGAGGGGAGGGGAGGGGAGGGGAGGAAGAGTGAGACGGACCAGAAGAGAAAGAACGAGACAAACCAAGCAGGAGTCACTGAGAAAGACTTGTACCATGTGTCCGATTTGTATACGTTGTATAATTGCTTGTAATCAAGCACCCGATGCATATCTTTTTATGAGGGGAGCCCCTCCTATATTCAGCTAGAATATAATAATAGAAGCTCTCTCGATTGAATTTCCACAGATCATCGAGGTCCTGGTCATCGTTATCGTAGCTACCAAAATATGTACAGCTCTCCATCGTAGGTATACGCTGAATGATCCCCACGTCTTCTTTGAAGCTGTGCAGAAGGTGTGTTCAGCCAATAGTTGGTCTCTGTGTCAAACACTCTGATGGTGTTGTTGGTGTTGTATACCCCCTGCCCCCCCACCCCCAAATACAAACTTTGTCCCGATGATGGTGACAGAGTGACAGTTTGAAGGATGACATAATAGTACTGTGGGAGACTATTCACCCCCTCAAGTCACCTCTATATACTCATGTCTGCCAAAACAATGGATTCTCTCAGCGAGATGTTCTGCTGCTGAAAACGTCCCTAACCAAAATGAGGCTATAGATGGATCTGCCAGGAGGTGTATTATATAGTTGACCTCTTTCATCTCTGAGGCTGCTGCCCCACCGTCGGTCTGAGGCTGCTGCCCCACCGTCGCTCTGCCAAGGCACAGACCATACAGGCCTGGCTGAACTTCTTCATTTCAATAGTTTCACCTCCTGAAACGGAACCCCCCCCCCCCCCTCTGTAGTTCTGTAGGCACCATGTCCAAACACTTGGACATGCCGTGCGACTGCACACATTAAGTAATGGGAATAATGAAAAGCGTGGTTCAGCGAGTGGTTTGTCTCTGTTACGGTTGGCATCGGATGGCAACAGATTGCCAATTAATTAACCATGACTGGAGATGTGATGGGGGGATGGGGGGGGGGGGGGGAGTAGGGAAAGGATGAAACAGATAGAGAGAGTGAGAGATGGACGGGGAGGAGGAAGTGGAGTCAGAGGGGAGTGAAGGCAAGGGGGGGAGGGCCAGGTGGGGTTCGAGCATGCTTTAGGCCAGGGGTGTCAAACTCGCGGGCCGTGCGGGCCAAATGCCCTCGGCAAGGGGGGAGGGGCAGGTGGGGTTGGAGCATGCTTTAGGCCAGGGGTGTCAACCTCGCGGGCCGTGCGGGCCAAATGCCCTCGGACACAAGGGGGGGAGGGGCAGGTGGGGTTCGAGCATGCTTTAGGCCAGGGGTGTCAACCTCGCGGGCCGTGCGGGCCAAATGCCCTCGGACACAAACTGTGGCACCTTGAATGGAGAGACATGGACACGTTCATGTAGCTAGACACTGATGATGTGTGTGTGTGTGTGTGTGTGTGTGTGCGTGCGAGTGTGTGCTTGCGCATGCATGTGAGAGGTACTGAATGTTTTGAGTAGGATACTCAAAACTCAAAATCAAAACCACGGGGTGCTAAGGACGTGTGTGGGCGTCGATTATTTGTTTGGTTGGCCTTTCCTTCTGCAGCTTATATACTCCTTGTGTTTCATGCGTGCACACTGCCGCTCACTTCCTTGTTTACGGACCGATTAGCGTGGCTCACGACTCTAAATCTAGGGCAAAAGGACAATGTTCTGTCTGTCTTTTCTGACTTCAGGAAGCATCTCGTTTGGAATATAAACGCTTCTAGAGAGGCTTTAGGTGTACCATGCAGCGTGAGGTAAGAACGGAAGGTTTTGGGGGGGTGACGGAAGTCGGAGTCTTTTCAGAGTAAAATCTTCCCATCTGCTTGGCACTCGATCTAGCGCCTTTATTCTTAAAAATTCCCCTGGCAAAAATAATTATACTTTTGTTGTCACCTTCTTGAAAACAAATCAAGGCTAACACTACCCAATGGAGGGCATGCATGCTCACAAATGTCTATTTGTGATTTGTCATAATAGTCTAGTACAGGGGTTCTCAACCCATGGGTCGCGACCCCTCGGGAGGTCGCCAGATTATTTTGGGGGGTCCCCAAATAAATGTAAAAAATAAAAATAATAATAATAGTTTACATGGTACACATAGTACATGCATACACCTTCCCTAATGATTATATCTGGGTTCAGTATTTATTTATGGTGTATTGTCTCTATTATTAAGGTTATTGTAGCAGTCAATTTATATTGGGGGTCGGGAGGGGGCGGGGCGGGGGTCCCGAGATGTTGCCAAAGCATTTTCGGGGGTCCCCGGCCAAAAACGTTGAGAACCCCTGGTCTAGTAGCCAGAATGTGAACCCAGACATGTTGAGTACACCAACGTTTTATGTTATAAATGTTTAGTATGGGTCCCCAGCATATAGAAACTGCCGGATGCTAACTTGCATATGTTGAGCAATTTTCGTAATTGGCATAATATGTGACCATACCATTAACAACCTATAGAAGGCAAAATATTCAAAATGTCATCATGCTTTATGTAGCATGTGATGTGTCAAACTAGGGGGTTTTCATGATGCTGAATCCATTCCAAGCATTAGTTTAGCAAAAAATCACTCATTGGGCTAAAAACGGCCATTGCCGTCATCACAAATGTGATGATGTCAGCACAATTGGGCAAGTGGGCATGGCCATTTTTAGCCCAATGAGTGTTTTTTTTGAGTGGTGTAAACCACTCCTTTTTTTTTTTTTTTTTAAGATATTTTTTTGCGGCTTACGCCTTTTATTGGTTTTTGAAGGGACAGACAGTAGGCTGACAGGAAACGGGAGAGAGATGGGGGAAGACATGCAGTAAAGGCCGTGTCGGGCTCGGGAGTCGAACCCGCGGCACACTGCGACTGGATTACCAGTCGGGTGCCCAGACGGTTACGCCACCGCCTGGGCGTGTAAACCACTCCTACAAGTTAGTTTACGTGTCTGTTCGTACCAAAAAATGAGCATGGTTGCTATGGTCACCCAGTTCACACGGGTGTGATTTCATTACGTCAGACCACAGTTGATCAGTCTATATAAGACCTTACACCACTCAGTTCACACGGGTGTGATTTTTTTTTGCAAAACTAATGCTTTGAAGTATGATACACCAAGTTTAAATAAGAATTGAATGCACAGAATATCAATATGAGGCAACTGAAAAACATGTTATTTCAAAGTGGATGGAGAGAGAGGATTTTTGTCCAACCACGAAACCGCAACCAATGGGTGCGAAGAGGGGCACAGCCACGGGCGGGACTTGACAAAGGGTGAATTGTGTTGCTGCAACGCTATAGCGGACATTACCGCAGATTACGTCCCCATTGACCCATATTCACACACCCGGACATTTCGCTCTTACTTCATATACACCTGCTCCCCTGAGTATGACGTTAACAGCAAAATGTCTGGTGTGTGACTCCACTATGGTCGATGTGTGGTGTCCTTGAGTGTCTTGGGGACTGACTGGGCAGGGCGGGCGGAGGCAGAGCCAGTGTGCGTGCATGCAGAGCCAGCCAGAGCAGAGCAGAGCGGAGCGGAGCAGAGCAGAGCAGAGCAGAGCAGAGCGGGGGGGGGGGGGGTGAGCCTAGCCAGGCTCTTCTTTCTGTACTTCCAGGTGATTTGTCATCCTTTTCATCTTTTAGTGGCAGTTTTTCAACCCTTTTCAAGGCCCATTATTGTCTCCACCAGGCCGAAGGCATGGGGAGAGAGTATGTTTTGCACTCCGTCCGTCCGTGTGTCCGTGTGTCCGTCCGTCCGTCCGTCTGTGAACAGCTAATCTCTGGCACCGTTAACCCGGTCGATGCCAAATTTTGCACACACACTCCCTGGATGCCAACGATGAACCTCTGCCCCAAAATTTCCAGAACGGCCTGTTATGGCGCCACCAGGAGGCCGCTTTGTACAAAACAAGATTTTGGACAGTACACCTACAGATTTTGTCCAAACATCACATAAATTGGTACACAGTCTCTCTAGAGCCATTCAACGAAACATGTCTTTCAGATTTCTCAGCCTCCATCCTGATTGGCTAAGATTGGCTTCCAAAGTTTGCAGGAGTGCTCAGTTTCAAACAAAATGCTGCAAATCATGAACACATCGTGTGATTTCCGTGAAATTGTGCATACACATTCCCACTAGGCCGAGGAAGAAATGCCACGTGAACATTTTCAATTCAGCCTCATGGTGGCGCTATAACTGGCTGAAAAGTGTTTTTACCTCTAACTGCACGGATCTGTGGATAACTTTGTATGCCAACTCCCTAGAGACCAAGGAAAAACCTTTGCCTGGAATTCTTCACATCTGCTCTTTATAGCGCCACAAGGAGGCCGACATATGTAAAACACATTTTGTAATATTACTCCTTCAGATTTTATCCAACTTTCACGCAAATCGGTACACATGCTCTCCATAGTCATGTGATCAAGACGGGTTTGTTATTTCTCATAATCCACCCTCATTGGCTACGATTGGCTTCTAAACTTTTCAGGAGTAGCCTGCTTTGTACCCGTTTTGTACAAATCGCCACAACTACTCAAAGCAGCGTCCGATTGCGGTGAAACTGTGCATGCATATTCCCACTAGGCTGAGGAAGAAATGCCACTTGACAGTTTTCAAATCAGCCTCATGGTGGCGCTACAATAGGCCAAGCCTTGTCTCACACACACACACACACACACACACACACACACACACACACACACACACACACACACACACACACACACACACACACACACGTTTATATATTACTCCTAAACATTTTGCCAAACATCACACACACTCCTATCCTCCTGGTGGAGACCTGTGCCCAGAAGGGCACTTTTTCTAGTTTATTCTGCATTTGAGCCCAGCTGGACGGACAACCATTTGATGACATTTTAGCCTCTCAGACGCAAAACTAAATAATATTTTTGTTATTGTTGGTCTGTTGGATAAGATTTTGTCCAGACTCCACAATTCCATGATGACAAGCAAACGTTGGTCAAAACACATTTTTCTACAGTCTAATTGTGTAGCAATCTTGAAAATTAAGCAATGCAGATGTTGTAACAATAATTTAACTCTTCAGAGCGTACAATACGGGTCCATTTGGTTTATAGTATTCCGTGGGGGTGTGGAACGCGTGTGTTGAATTGCGTCGGTGAGGCTACCGGTTCTCGAGTTACGTGCATTACAGCCGTACACATAGAGACAGACGTACAGAGATATGGCGCATTGATAGATAGATAGATAGATAGATAGATAGATAGATAGATAGATAGATACATACATAGATAGATAGATAGATAGATAGATAGATACATACATAGATAGATAGATAGATAGATAGATATAGATACTGTATATCAGGGGTGCCCATTACTTCGATCGCGGTCGACCAGTCGATCGCAAGCGCTGCGCAGGTAGACCGCTTGGCCTTGCCATGAAAAAAGAAAAAAAGAAAAACAATCCTCGCCTCGGGCAGGCGGCGGCGCGCCGGTGGCTTTGAAGGAGAACGTCGGGTCTGTTCTGTTGTTAAACAAACAAATTAAAAGGATATCTATCCCTCATTGTTCATATAGCAAGATGCGCGCGGCAAAGAAGCCTAAAACATATCACTTCATAAATGGACTAGACTCCTCCGCGGGGACCCCCATTATCCGCGGACCCCCACACAGACTACCGCGGAGGCGCGGACCCCCGCGGAGGTCGGCACGGACCCCCGCGGAGGTCGACGCGGACCCCCGCGGAGGTCCGCGATAGTCTGCGTGGGGGTCCGCGATAGTCTGCGTGGGGGTCCGCGCCTCCACGGTAGTCTCTGTGTGGTCTGTGCGGTAGCATCATGATGCCATCATCCATGCATCACAACCAAAACAAACTAGGACTAGCTTTGACGGTTGCCACATTTCGTGACTGAGAGAGAAACAAGCAACCAGGTCTATGAAAATGTTAACAGGCCAGATCAAATCAGAAAATCCGAAAAAGTCAGAAATTAAGTCTCTTCTTTGCAATGCGGGGAAACTGAAAAGATAAATAAATAGAATTGATTTTGAAACCTAGATTTTGAAAGTCCTAATGCCTTAATGTTATTTATTTATTCACCATATAGGTACATATTTTGAGTATTTTAAGCAAATGGATAATTATCTTTTGGTTGGTAGATCACCTTGAGCTGGCAATTTTAAAAGTAGACCTCAAGTCAAAAAAGTGTGGGCACCCCTGCTGTATATGAATCAGACGTAAAGTTGTGAGGTGCTGTCTTAATGTTAAGAATGTTAAGAAGACCAAGGCCTTATGTGCCTTGGCCTTCGTGTGTGTGTGTGTGTGTGTCTGTCTGTCTGTCTGTCTGTCTGTCTGTCTGTCTGTCTGTCTGTCTGTCTGTCTGTCTGTCTGTCTGTCTGTCTGTCTGTCTGTCTGTCTGTCTGTCTGTCTGTCTGTCTGTCTGTCTGTGTGTGTGTGTGTGTGTGTGTGTGTGTGTGTGTGTGTGCGCAGCTCGTGTGATTGTTAGTGTGCCAGACCTAAAATAAAATCAGTCAGAGTGACAAAGAATATGAGCACAGTAGGACACACACACACGCACACACACACACACACACACACAGGCACGCACGCACGCACGCACGCACGCACGCACGCACGCACGCACGCACGCACATACACCTATCAGAGCAAGGCTCCAGGAGAGAGCACTGCAGTCAGAGCCACTGAAACTGAAGCCAAAAATAAGTAGAAATGTTCTCCATACGATGGTCCCTGTTCTCCTCTCGCTGCCTGTCCCTCTTACGCAGTAGATGTGTTCATTTCATTTAATTCTGACCGTGTAACAGCGAACAGGCAAGTGGCAAGCGGTCCGACGGCAATATCACACGGCGCATCGACCGCCACATTGCGATTCAGAGCGATTTTTTAATTTATTTCGACGTCAGGCCAAAATGGGTTTTAAACGGTCCCCAGCACAAATGGTAAATGGTGCATTTATATAGCGCCTTTATCCAAGGCGCTTTACATAGATGGGTGAATGCATTACATTCACCCATTCATACACTGATGGCGGCAGAAACCATGCAAGGTACCAACCAGCACATCAGGAGCAATTAGGGGTTCAGAGTCTTGCTCAAGGACACTTCGACACTAACTCTGGGGGAGCCCGGGCTTGTGGTTACCATCCGGAAACTCTACACCTGAGCCACCACCGCAGCACAGCATCAACGCTGCTCTCAGGTCCATCTTAGAGCTGTAACCGTAACCGCAAACCGTACGACGAGGATACAATTACGCCGACAACGCTAAAAGGATAAAGCCTTGATGGCTTGTTTACACAGAGGACCTACGTATTGAATTCATCATGAGTATAAATTGAGCTTTCATCAATGAAGCTTTCACCGTAGTATATGAGTAGCCTATAAATTAAGCTGGAGTCCACTTAGGGAGAAGGGCCTCGTACTTAGGGAATGTACTCTCCTGTGTGTGTGTGTGTGTGTGTGTGTGTGTGTGTGTGTGTGTGTGTGTGTGTGTGTGTGTGTGTGTGTGTGTGTGTGTGCGTGTGCGTGTGCGTGTGTGTGTGTGCGCACATTTGTGCATGTGTGCACTTGCGCAGACAGTAAGATTCCATGACAGATCCCCCAGGCCTGATATGAGCATATATATATATAAAAAAGTCTAAAACTAAAAAAAGAAATAAAAAAAAAACCCTCTACTAGAGTCATAGCAAGGGCAGATAAGTCAGAAAGCATGGTGTATATGCATTGGGGCCACAGGCCTATAGAACAGGCTCTTGGTAAAGCATGGTGTATATGCATTGGGGCCACAGGCCTATAGAACAGGCTCTTGGTAAAGCATGGTGTATATGCATTGGGGCCACAGGCCTATAGAACAGGCTCTTGGTAAAGCATGGTGTATATGCATTGGGGCCACAGGCCTATAGAACAGGCTCTTGGTAAAGCATGGTATATATGCATTGGGGCCACAGGCCTATAGAAAGCATGGTATATATGCATTGGGGCCACAGGCCTATAGAAAGCATGGTATATATGCATTGGGGCCACAGGCCTATAGAAAGCATGGTATATATGCATTGGGGCCACAGGCCTATAGAACAGGCTCTTGGTAAACTGCCAGCGCAGCAGTTTTCAACATGGGGCCTGCAATGCCCTGCATGCATGTGATGGAATTTTCTTTCGTCTGAGAGTCCCATTTAAATCACCACCATAACGGAATCCCTCGATACGGGGTGATTTTAATTAAGAAAGATGGAAGAGGAGGGGGGGGGGGGGGGGGGGAGAGAGAGAGAGAGAGAGAGAGAGAGAGAGAGAGAGAGAGAGAGAGAGAGAGAGAGAGAGAGAGAGAGAGAGAGAGAGAGAGAGAGAGAGAGAGAGAGAGAGAGAGAGAGAGAGAGAGAGAGAGAGAGAGAGAGAGAGAGAGAGAGAGAGAGAGAGAGAGAGAGAGAGAGAGAGAGAGAGAGAGAGAGAGAGAGAGAGAGAGAGAGAGAGAGGATTTAGTCAGCTGGAATGTTTTAGTGTTAGTCTGGTTTCAGTCGACTAAATATCATACGATTTTAGTCGACTAAATCTACAGTTGATTTAGTCGACTAAAATGTATTTTAGCGGGCCTTGATATGCCTTCATAATGACTGATTTTACAATTGCTGAAAATAGCCGATCGCTTTTACACTCGGCAACCAAGTGTAAAATGACTTATCCCCTTTGTTATTCTCCCTATACACAAATGAGTTGAAATACAACAACAAAGACTTCTCTCTCATAAAGTATGCTGACGACATGGCCCGGTTGCCTGCCTGCAGGACGTTTCCAGTCCCTCTTACTCCCAGCACATCGACCGTATTGCCACCTGGTTTGACAGCAGCTTCCTTGACCTTAAAGTCACTGTCACACTCTGGTCTGAGTGAAGGTAGGGGTAGGCCAAAATTGGCACTGAACCAGCTCTCAAAATACTCCAAAAAAGGCACTCATGGCAAATCCTTCAGCAAAATCAAAACAGTTTTTAATTCACCTTTGCAGAGTCACATGAAATGGTCATTCAAAGAAACCAAACAAAATAGGTATTTACAGCCCACTGGCCAGGTTGGCTCTTTCAAGGTCTGCTCTGCTCCCTACATTCCTACATTGATTGCTGGGCAGTGGCAGGTGCTCCTTATAAAGGCTAGGCCCCTCCCATTTAGACCAAACCAACCCCGGATTGATTCCACAATCGAACCAGTGCATCAATGTCCAGAGACATCACAAATCATTCATAAGCATAACACATTTTAAAGTGTCACATACCTGTACTACTCTATAAATGATTCCCATAATATAATCAAAGTCAATAGTTCTCTAAACAAAACCCTCCCACTGTTGGCATGTTCCCCACACCCCACAGCTAGTAGTTTCTCCCTTCAATGGAGTAAACAGTCAATTAACTACTTAGATCAAGCATCACACAATATATATATATATATAGTCAAAATAACAAATATCACTCTGCAATCATAAATAATACATACATAACAATACAACATGTTAACCAGTCAGTCCCAGTCAGTGGCAGGTTGAACTGCCACAGTCACTAAGACCAAGGAGCTGTGTTTGGGAGGGGGGTCAAGAGCAGAGGGCTCAGGGTCCATCTTTAGGCCTGTTACTATGAGTGGGGAGGAAGTGGAGCAGGTCAGTGACTTTAAATATCTGGGAACGACCATAGACAATAAACTCACCTTTCAGACCAATGCAGATAACATCTACAAAAAGGCAAGGCAGCGGCTTTATCTTCTCAGGAAACTGAGACGTTATAATGCCAGTAAACACACCCTGACCATGGTCTATAGATCACTCACTGAGAGTGTTCTCACTTTTAACATCGTGTCCTGGTTTGGGAATCTCTCAGTTAGAGATAAAAACAAGCTCACCCAGGTAGTCAACCAGGCAAGTAAGATCATTGGAGACAAACAATTGCAACTTCAGGACATATACAACCGCTCCATAACCAAAAAAGCAATTCAGATTTACAATGATTCTACCCACCCTCTTCACTCTGAATTTGACTTGTTGCCATCGGGCAGGAGGCTTAGGGCAAAATTAGCAAAAAAGAAGGGTTACAAAACTTTGTTTGTGCCAACTGCTGTGGACATTTTAAATAAGAACTAGGGCCGGGACTTTAACGCGTTAATTGAGATTAATTAACTACAGAAAAATTAACGTGTTAAAAAAATTAACGCATTTAATCGCACCTTTTTTTTCCACCGCGGAACGTTTCTCACTGGGTGCGTTTCTAGTAGTACTGAATAGGCTGCGGCACGCGAGCAGCAGCAGTTGTTTACTCTACACTACAGGCTACAGCTCCGTCAAAAAGCCCAAACCCAAATGAATCGAATGAAGAAGCCGCTTATATCGCTTTTGCTCCATGGATGGGACATTTAGATGTAAAAGCTATCGGATGTACGCGTGGATAGCGGCATGGCTGTGTGCAATGTCAGAGGGAAATGATCCATTTATGACCAACGTTAGCTTATATGCTAGGCTTGCTAGCTGCTTCAGTTTAACATGTCTCACAGACCACCGGAGACGCGGTGATTTCACCGCTGTCAAGCTGTCCTCGATGCGAAACATACTGAAGTAGCAAGCGTGGGTCAGCCCCAACCTCATGTGAAATGTTTCCCCCATAATAAAGTTGTTTTTATTTGTTCTCATGCCCCGCCATGTAAAGC
This sequence comes from Electrona antarctica, assembly GCF_951216825.1. Taxonomy (NCBI): domain Eukaryota; kingdom Metazoa; phylum Chordata; class Actinopteri; order Myctophiformes; family Myctophidae; genus Electrona; species Electrona antarctica. The sequence continues at coordinate 2,668,673 of NC_136795.1, read as the reverse complement.
ACATTTGAGTATTCATATACACACTGCTGCTCTTGTTTATCTGTTGGGATAAAAAAGTTGTATTGCTTAAAGGGGAATACCACTCATTTTCAACATTTTTCTATGGAGTTGTGTGCACCCCCCCATTATGTGTTGCCTATAGAACTGGAGGTCTGAAAAAAACAGTAACATTATGAAGTACATTTTTGTGATGTCACTGAGATGTACTTCATAATGTTACTGATTTTTTTCAGACCTCCAGTTCTAGGCAACACAGAATGGGGGGGACTTTCTTATTATATCCACACAACAACTCTAAGGTATATTAATGACAGTAAAATGTTGAAAATGAGTGGAATCCCGTAGTCACTATTCACTGGGATACCAAAAAACATTTGAAAAAAAAGGTTTCTCACTGTTCGCGGGTTGAATAATGGTATGCGATTAAAATGCGATTAATCGAGATTAATTAACTACAAAGCCTCTGATTAATTAGATTAATTTTTTTAATCGAGTCCCAGCTCTAATAAGAACATGTTTAAATAGTCTAATCGCCACTGCTCATGATCACTGTTGTTGTGTTAATGTGAATGCATTTTTATATAGTATTTTAATGCACCTGTGTATTTTTTGTAATGTTTTATTGTTGTAACTGACTGCCGGTGTGCCAAAGACAAATTTCCATTTTATGTCAATTTAATGGACAATAAAGTTTTCTTTATCTTTATCTTTACAAGCTGGATCTCTTGTCCACTAGTCCCTTCCTGACATTTGAGTCTCGACGAAATTGTCAATATATTTTAGTCTTAGTTTTAGTCATCATAGCTTAGTTTATTTATTTATTTTCCATTTTAGTTTTTGTCAGTGAAAAAAGGCGGCCAAAGCATTTCCGGGGGTCCCGGGGCCAAAAAACGTTGAGAACCCCTGCTGTGAGGATGAAAGAGGAGTAGAGAAAGAACAGAGTGATTGCATACAGCAAAGATTTGAGTTAAAAACGTTCACAAAACGTATCACTCTGAAAGAATATATCTCTGCTGTCCGGAGGAAACATCATAACTCCAAAATGTTCATTTGTCAGGAAATTAAAAATATACGTTTAAGGAAATTTAATAAAACCTTGTATTTCTTTAAATGATGCAATACTGCCTCATCACAGTTGGTGTTGTGACTTCAGATATTGTCAATTACTTTCATGAGAGGTAGAGAGGTGGTGGAGTTAGCTGTTTTAGCAGACAGTTTGAGGGTCCAATGGAGTTAAGAGGTTTTGTCCAATGTGTTTTTTTACTACTTTCCATTGGGTCAATATTTTCGAAACAACACACAGACGTAAAGGGTGTTCAGTAGCACTGATTTATGGAATAAAACCGGAAACCTCAAAAATGGAGTTTCCTCCCGACAGCGACGAGATTATATATTCAAAGATTTGCGCCACATTTTCATGATTTTTCAAAAAAGAAAATAGATCTACAAGCTTGTGGATCTGCTATTTTTCAACACATAAAGTTTAAAATGATGGTTAAAAGTGGTTAAAAGCTATGAGGTGACACAGATTCCAGTCAGCGGGAGGTAGTGTAAGCACTGTGAAATCTTCAATGTTCATTTAACACTTTGGGACCTGAGGCTGCAGATTCTACAAAATGTCTTCTAAATTACGACTATATCTATATATTTCTATATCAGTGTGGTTCTCAAACAATTTGTCAAGGAGCCCCAGAATTATCTGTACTTGACCGCTTGAACCCCATCTGCAAAGTGAGTTTAACATCGTTTAACGTAGTTTAATGCAATCATATTGGACTTTTCTGTTTGGATGTATGGGCTGTCAAGGCTAGAAAGTAGTTTGTTGCCACTCAGTAGGCGTTCCCGCATAACTTCCTGGTTTGATGATGATGTCACACGCATACCCTCTATACTGGGGTGCAGAGTATGACTTTTTATTTTTCTTCACTTTGGCAAATATTCATCATTCACCTCCAAAAATCACATTTTGTTCATTCAACTGAATGTGTGAATGTGTGAGCCAGTCGGCGCAACATTGTCATCATGATATGCCGGCCCGACACACACATGCGCACGCACACACACACACACACACGCACACACACACACACACACACACACACACACACACACAATCAGTCGGTCCACATTCAGAGCGTTAATTGCGTTGCTCTGCATTGAGCGAATACAACGGAGAATTCAACTCGCGGTCGCGGTGACTTTTCTTTCTTCTCTTCATTCTATCATTGTGTAGAGCCCATGGATTACATTACACTACAGTATATAATAAACACTGGGTGAAAGAAATTGTGGGATAAATAATCACACCTGTGTGAAGTGAGCGGCGCTAATATATTAACCCATTTAGGCCTGACCTCAAAATTAAAAAAAAATCTTCTAAATCCTGAAATAAATATTTTCACGATTTTTCAAAAATAGCAGACCTACAAGCCCGTAGCGTGCCACTCGGTGGCGCGCTATGAGCTTGTAGATCTGCTATTTTTCAATAGCTAAAGTATAACATAATGCTTAGTTAAAACACCAAAAGGGGTTCCCGCCCAGAATGGGTTAAAGTCTAACTCATGCTGATTGGGTGATGTAATGGTGATGTATAACAAACGGTGCCAACAGAAACATTAAACACCATTAACAATAAAGAGACGATATGACGTAATGAGGCACATTATGACGTAAATGTTCCCTTCATTGTCAACGGCGTTTACAAAACAAACCTTGAACTAAAGACACACATTAAACCTGTGGTTAGGAGGGGCTAGCGCCCCTCAATAAATACACAAAGAAAAGGTGTAACCACGATCGCCATGTCTCTAGTTATTATGGGCTGTTGCATAAAGCTTGTTTTAATCGAAAAACGCAATTTGGGAAAATAATCCGAGATTTTTTTGTAAATCTATTTACACTGAGGCGGACGTAGATAGACTTTTCACTTCCGGTTAATGTCCGGTTGTATCTGTTGCCTATATTTCAGTGTTGATTTGGTCGACTAAAACTAAGACAAAAAATGTTCGTCGACTACCTTTTTTCACTGCAGAAAACTAAATGGAAACTAAACGAAAACTAAGCTATGATGACTAAAACTAAGACTAAATATATTGACAATTGACAACAAATAAAAACTAGACTAAAATGTTAGGAAGGGGCTAGTGGACGAGATCCAGTATAAGTCATTTTACACTTGGTTTGCATGCTGAACATAGCAGATCTACAAGCTCACAACGCATCACAGTGCGACACGTTGTGAGCTTGTAGATCTGCTATTAAAGCAACATTTTAGTCGACGAAATCAACTGTAGATTTAGTCGACAAAAAATCTTATGATAAACCTAGACTAACACTAAATTGACTAAAACATTCCAGGTGACTAAAATATGACTAAAACTAAAATGAAAACTATTCTAAAACTAAAATCTAAATTTGCTGTCAAAATCAACACTTGACACTGGAAACACGGTTTGGATTTGGTCTTCGACGCATTGTTGGTTTGAAGATCAGTTATTTTTTCTTTTTGGCAAGTGGACACTTTTGTACTATGAAGTATAAATGAGTCTTCAGTCTCTCCCTGGTGGTGGTCGGGTCGTCATAAATCAAGATCTTATACCACCGGCGCTATAAGGCTAGTTTTTTAATTAAAACTGTGAATCAGTCGACCCTGATTATGAATTGTACTCTGCCACCGCACTGAATAAAACATACGGGGCCTTCACTTCGTCTCTCTCTCTCTCTCTCTCACTCTCTCTCTCTCACATGCTCTCTCTCTCTCTCTCTATCACACGGCTGTGTCTCTCTCTCTCTCTCTCTCTCTCTCTCTCTCATGTCCTCCCCTTCCGTTTTGGTCTGCTGTCTCCCTGTTCCTCTCTGCGTCTGTGGCCTCTGTTTTTGCTCCCTCTTCACTCCCACTCTGTCTGTCTGTCTGTCTGTCTGTCTGTCTGTCTGTCTGTCTGTCTGTCTGTCTGTCTGTCTGTCTGTCACATGAAATGTAGGTCTATATATTTCTCTATAGTACCAGGCTCTCTCTTATGGCAGATTTAGTGTATATTTGAGTGTGAACCGTTACGTATAGGTATATATATACCACGCACCGAGAATAGCCCATCTGCTTGTTTTCCATGTGCTACACGCCTCCACACACTTGTTTTCCATGTGCTACACGCCTCCACACACTTGTATAACTCAGGCTAAACAGGTACACTTGCCTGTTCAATGTTGCACCATCAGGCTGTTAACACCGCGAACACCATCAGGCTGTTAACACCACGAACGCCCGGGGGTATTTAGGACCATTAAATCAGAGTGCCCAGCGACTCGCAGCAACGGAGCACATTTAGCGACGCACCTGGCGCCATCCCGGACGTACTGTAGCTGAAGCACCTGGCGCCATCCCGGACGTACTGTAGCTGAAGTAGCTAGATGTAGCCAAAACACCCCCGAGGCGATCGACAACAACGGGAGGTATGATTAATTCTCACGCGACTATAGCGACGGGACCGTCTACATTTTAAGATTATGTTTTAGACTCTAAAACATAATCTTTGATTAGAATTGGACGGATTCATTTAGATCAAGAGTTATTCACGTTATAAGATTTTCGATCTCATCCGCTAAAATGGGGGGGGGGACATTTTGGATGACGTCCCAACCAGAAATGACATTGAATGTTGCCCAACAGACGCTCCCAGCCTGTGGAGCGATGCGATCGGTTTTGATATCAATAAAGTTCCGTCCTTTTATTAATCTCCGTCCTGAGCGCTGGGCGTTACTATTTTTTCGTTTATGCAGCTCAGGGTGTTAAAAACGTTAATGGTTAATTTGGGCATTTTATTTTGACGTTTCAGCCTGAGACGGCAGGCTCTGAGCTTCTGAACCAATCAGAGCGTCGCATCCCTTCAGGCGATGGGACAGTACACGTACGAGCACGCAGGACGCATGGAGTGTGTTTGTTTACAAGGCAGACAGTCGGCCAGCTGTACCAGTTTACTGCTCTGTGGCTTATTTCTACCCTATACTGTTTTCAGATGCATTATTTTAGCGTGATGACTATGTTTTAAACGAGTTGATACTGTCGGACGGACGCGCAGCAATGGGAATGATACAGGTTGAATGAAATCAAGCTTAATTTCTATTCATGCGAGCCTCTATACACGCCATCACGCATCAGTTTCGTTCAAAGGAAGTAATTAAAATTAGATTTTATGGACTTTTGATATAAAAATACACAAAAAAGGATACACTCTTACGGGGGTCCCTGACGGCATAACTTTGCAAATGGGTGTCTGCGGGCTAATGCGTATCAATGGGTGAACTTGTAGCTCTGATATATTTGTGTACACGACACCATGTACATTAGTATTATTGCTGTCGAGAGGAATACTCCATTTTTGAGGTTTTTGATTTTTTTTTTGGCATAAATCAGCAGTGTTGGTCAAGTTACTTTTAAAAAGTAAAGAGTTATAGTTATAGTTACTTATCTAAAAAAGTAACTTTTTTTAGATAAGTTACTTTACTTTACTTTACTTTATGAAAGTAACTTGAAAAGTTACTTTACTTTACTTTAAAAAATAATAATATAAAAAACGATTTAAAAGAAGGTTTTTTGTTCTGTCGCACAGTAAGAGAAAAGACAACTCCCTCCTAACATTATGAAATGTAGTGGAACAATAAAACATGTTCAGAAATGTTGACAGGCATTGTAGCCTCAACTTGCCTTCAAAACAAATGGTGCTGTGCAAATTTGCAATATGAAAAAAATAAATAATAATCAAATAAAAAATTAGTCCATATAGGCCTATTTGCAGTGGTAGAGAGATATTCTAATTCATCAAATGTATTTTTGAGCTCATCTTCCATTTTAGAATATTCACTGTTCAGGTTGGCCCTGCTTTCACTAGTATTTTGCTGACCAGTATACCTGGCAAGTGGCAATAATTTTGTCAAGTTGACTCTTGGTGACATGCCTCTGTGGCGATTTAAAATCGATCTTTGTCTGTTTTGGTGATGTGAGGCAGCCTAGCTCATAGACTGATTTAAGATGCTTTCTTAGATTTGCATTGTGGACAATGCTTTCTGTCCGCCACATAATTAGCATTTTCACCTCAATGCTTTTCTGGGGGGGAGAGGGCAGCCCTATCACTGTGCCCGGGGAGGTGGCCACGGGTCCCCGGTTGCATGCAACGGTGTGCAAGGCTAACGCACGGCTAACGTCAGGCACTGTGCTGCGCAGGAGGGACGTAGCAGTAATAATAAAGGCAGTACGGGGAATCGAATCACACACAGCGGGGACACTCCATGGCATGTTAAAACATTTCCTTGACCCGCAAGTACTCAAATAATGCTTGTATTTCCAACCCACAAAGCATCCGATCTCGCTGTCATCCGTATTTGCCATTGTAGCGTGTGGTAATAATGTTCGTTCAACCGGCGTTTTCTGTTTATGCGTTACGAGGGTTTGTGTGTCTGAGTTTAGAACTGTTTACCACAGCCATACGAAAGACCCGCCCTACTCTGTCAGACTGTCTCTGATTGGCTTACCCTGAAATCTGTCCCTACGTTAGCCAATCAATGACCTCTTCTGCGACATGCTTTGTTCAGTTAGGGTGCGTAGCCATGTGGGCTCAGAGGCTAGTATGAGAGCACAAACAAAACTGTCAACACAGTACAACACAGAGCTCTCTCAGCAGCAGTCAGCACAGAGCCTGTATGACAGACTCACGGCGCTGTATGGGGACACTTTTCACTTGGATCATACGTTGACATAATAACGCGGGTAACGCTCGGACAATAACTATAAGGCCGTTATGGAATAGGGAAATGTAAAGCCTCCGTTACAAGTTACTGCAAAAAGTAGCGCCGTTAGGTAACGTAACGGGATGTAAGGGCGTTAGTTACAACACTGTAAATCAGTGCTACTGAACACCCTTTACGTCTGTGTGTTGTTTAGAAAATATTGAACCAATGGAAAGTAGTAAAAAGTGCTGTAGACAAAACCTCTTAACTCCATTGGACCCTCAAAATGTCTGCTAAAGCAACTAACTCCACCACCTCTTCCCCCTCATGGAAGTAATTGACAATATATGAAGTTACAACACCAACTTTGATGAGGCTGTATTGCTTTGTTTTAAAAAATATAAGGTTTTCTTAATTTTCTGAAAAATGTATATTTTTAATTTCCTGAAAAATGAACATGGTGGAGTTATGAGGTTTCCTCCCGACAGCAGATATATACAGTATATGGTCAGGTAGCACCTTTCTGCCCTGAGCGCTCCTCACTTCACTGTTTCTCCTCCAATGCATTGTATATGTTTACACATCCTCGGTCCCTCACTCTCTGTCACACACACAACTACATGATGCGCTGTGTGTGTGTGTGTGTGTGTGCATGTGCGTGTGTGTGTGCGTGCGCGCGTGTGCGTAATGTGCGTCAGACACAATCGTGACCTTATACTCTCTCATCAACAACATATCTAAATGAATTACCCTAATGAACAACAAGCCTAGACTAATTAAACAATAATACATTCATAGTTCTGAGTTGGTATATTTTGTGAAATGAATGTTGCCGTCGTCGTAGTGAATGCATCAATTCTACCGACGGTTGTCCATCCATCTTCAACCGCTTATCCGTAGTCGGGTCGCGGGGGCAACAGCTCCACCAGAGTGCTCCAGAGCAACATTAGTGACTTCCTCCTGGGGGATCCCGAGACCTTCCAAGGCCAGTGAGTCGATGTGTTTCCTCCAACTGCGCCTTGGTCTGCCCCGGGGTCTCCTCCCAGTGGGACGTGGTCCTTGGTCTGCCCCAGGGTCTCCTCCCAGTGGGACGTGGTCCTTGGTCTGCCCCGGGGTCTCCTCCCAGTGGGACGTGGTCCTTGGTCTGCCCCGGGGTCTCCTCCCAGTGGGACGTGGTCCTTGGTCTGCCCCAGGGTCTCCTCCCAGTGGGACGTGGTCCTTGGTCTGCCCCAGGGTCTTCTCCCAGTGGGACGTGGTCCTTGGTCTGCCCCGGGGTCTCCTCCCAGTGGGACGTGGTCCTTGGTCTGTCCTGGGGTCTCCTCCCAGTGGGACGTGGTCCTTGGTCTGCCCCGGGGTCTCCTCCCAGTGGGACGTGGTCCTTGGTCTGTCCTGGGGTCTCCTCCCAGTGGGACGTGGTCCTTGGTCTGTCCTGGGGTCTCCTCCCAGTGGGACGTGGTCCTTGGTCTGCCCCGGGGTCTCCTCCCAGTGGGACGTGGTCCTTGGTCTGCCCCGGGGTCTCCTCCCAGTGGGACGTGATCCTTGGTCTGCCCCGGGGTCTCCTCCCAGTGGGACGTGATCCTTGGTCTGTCCTGGGGGCTCCTCCCAGTGGGACGTGATCCTTGGTCTGCCCCGGGGTCTCCTCCCAGTGGGACGTGGTCCTTGGTCTGTCCTGGGGGCTCCTCCCAGTGGGACGTGCGCCGAGGACCTCCCTATGGAGACGCCCGAGAGGCATCCTAACCAGATGCCCGAACCACCTACGGTAAGCTGGCTCCTTTCCAGGCGAAGGAGCAGCGGTTCTACTCCGAGTCTCTCTCGTGTGACTGAACTTCTCACCCTATCTCTAAGGGAGATGTCAGCGACCCGTCGAAGAAAACTCATTTCGGCCGCTTGTATTCGCGACCTTATTCTTTTTTAATTTTTATCCCACGATTTTGTAACCCATTTTCACCCCTGTGTCAATTATCTAATGTGATCCTGGGGTCCTCTACACACCCTCCACCAACCTAGTCCCCATATACCCCAGCGACCTTATTCTTGACGGTTGTGTCATTTTATAATGATCTTTTTTCTTTTACAACAGCTGAGTGGGTCAGACAACTTTTAGCTGCTCTTGTTTGGAAGAAGAGCCTTTTCAAAGTCACTTCATGGTGAAAGGGAAATGTTTCAGTACAGTGTTGTTTTTGGCAGCAAATTTCTATTTTAGTTTTAGTCATTAGTCTCTTGAATAGTTTTCATTCAGTTTTAGTCACATTTTAGTCACCTGGAATGCTTTAGTGTTTGTCTAGTTTTAGTCCACTAAATATAAGATTTTAGTCGATTAAATCTACAGTTGATTTAGTCGACTAAAATGTATTTTGGCGGGCCTTGATGCCGTCGTAATGGCTGTATTTACACTTGCTGAAAATAGCTGATCTACAAGCTCACAACAAGCTGTGAGCTTGTAGATCTGCTATTTTCAGCATGCAACCTGAACTGTAAAATGACTTACACTGGATCTCTTGTCCACTAGGCCCTTCCTAACATTTTAGTTTAGTTTTTATTTGTCGACAAGTCGACAGTATATTATTTAGTCATAGTTTTAATCATCATGTCGTTTTTTGTCAGTGAAAAAAGGTAGTCGACGAACATTTTCGTCATAGTATTAGTCGACGAAAACAACACTGCTTCAGTAATACCGGAGCTTCTGTGACTGCGGTCTGCTCGCTGCAGTATGGGGGTCCTTGAGGGAGTTCCAGGGGGTCCCCAGCTAAATGATAGTTTGGAACCAAATGATGGGTCTGTAACTCTGAGAGTGTACAAATGGAACCAAACGGGTCCGTTTGGTTCCATTTGTACACTCTCAGAGTTAAATTAACATTGATTTAACAATATAAATTGGGGGTCTCAGAGATAGAAATGCCATTAAATGGGGGGTCCGTAGACTAATGCATGTCAAACTGGGGGGGGGTCCTTGAAATTAAATCATTGAAGTGATTGAATCACTGCTAGAGTCGTTAAAAATCTTCTCTTATGGGGGTCCCTGGAATATCTCTTCAAATGAGGGTCCTTGACATGAAAACGTTTGGGAACCACTGCCCTACATGGTGAGTCCGTTTAGTGTGGGTGTATTTAGAGCGTCGCAGTCCCGCCCCCTTTCATGACCACCCTAGGACCAGAAGTGAATTCCTCGTTCATTTTCCTCATAGACTTTTCAAAAAGTATTTATTTAAAGACGATTGCGCCGCGGACAAAGCCAACTGGAGTTGTGACACATCATGACAATAAACACAATGTTTTTTCCGCTGATCAAATAATTTGTAAGACGAAAAACAAAACAAAAAGTGTTCTATCCTGCCTTGTTTTTCTTCTTACAAATTATTTGATCCGCCCAAAACATTGTGTTTACTGTCACAACTCGAGTTGGCTTTGTCCGCGGTGTAAACGTCTTTTAAATAAATACTTTTTTGAAAAGTTTATGAGGAAAATGAACGGGGAATTCACTTCTGGTCCTCGGGAGGGAGGGGGCGGGACTGCAACGCTCTATAGTTGTGAATGTATACAATCTGACAACCTGTCAAACAGCCCTAGAGTCTCCGGCACTGTCTGTCTGTCGTGCACATCTCTGAGTTCTTTTTTGCAACGCCGGCAAGCTATACGTATATACGGCTTTTTGTTCAGTTCTGTGTAAAAAAAGAAGAAAAGAAGCCGGCATTAACCCATTTTAACCTGGGAACGATTCTACAAAAGTCTTCTAAATCTGAAAAACCCTATGTTTCTATGTCAGTCGTTCTCAAACAGTTTCATGTCAAGGACCCCCAAAAATATATGTATTTGGCTGCCGACACCCATCGGAAAATATGCTGTTCCAGGGACCCCCCAGAAGCAAAGATTTGAAAGAAAGAATATATATTCAAAGATTTGTGCCACATTTTCACGATTTTTCAAAAATAGCAGACCTACAAGCTCGTAGCGCGCCACTCGGTGGCGCGCTATGAGCTTGTAGATCTGCTATTTTTCAATGGCTAAATTATAACATAATGTTTAAAACACCAAAAGGGGTTCCCGCCCAAAATGGCTTAATGATGGCTCTTCTTCACACCATTATTGCGAGGTGTATAGAACTGACTTCACTCTCTCCCTCTCTGTACTCCTCTTGTCTTATCTTTTTTTTGCTCAGTTCTCCATCAGACATTGAGGACTTATGGTATAGCCTGTGAAAGCACAGTCAGAGCTGTGAGTGTACGCACGGCGAGGCTGACAGCCTTGTGAAATAGCCGGGGAGCTTATAAATGCTTGCATAAATAGAAGAACTCTATATGGAGGGTGACTGTCGGGGGCAACACCGTTATATCACTTGAAAGCTCCATGCAGCAGGACACAAAACACAACACACTATACAGCTACACAGTACAGTCTGGAGTGTTACGGGTCCATTTGGTAACAAACGCGTGCGTTACCAAAGGAGAAATTAACACTATAGAGGACCAGTGGTGGAAAGTAGCTTAAGTACTTTTTCGGCTATTTTCAAATGGCCAAAATTTGTATAACTTAACTTAAAAAAACTTAAAAAGAAAAAACTTTAAAAAAAACTTAACTTAAAAAAACGTAACTTAAAAAAAGAACTTAAAAAAAACAAAAAAAATAACTTAAAAAAACCTTAAAGTACGTAATTTATTCTAATTGTTGTTATTGCAATTTACGAGCTGCGATCGCTTCCCGCGTTTGCGCGTCTTACTTGTAATAAAAACCTACAAAGTAACTAGTAACTAAAGTTTTCAAATGAATGTAATGTAGGAAAAGTACAATATTTGAATCCGAAATGTATAGTGGAGTAGAAGTTAAAGTATTGGAAATACTCAAGTAAAGTAAAAAAATAAAACCCGGTCAGCACACTCTATAGTAGGGAGGATTATCACAACAAAATAAAAAAAGAAGTGACCTTTGAATTAAGTGAAATCACTGAATACACCTTTAAGTAAATGTATAGTTACGTTGCACCATCCATCCGTTCAGCACACTTCATATCAGTGCTGCACGGTGTGGTGGTGGTGGAGGAGAGACAACTAACTAACACTTCATATCAGTGCTGCACGGTGTGGTGGTGGTGGAGGAGAGACAACTAACTAACACTTCATATCAGTGCTGCACGGTGTGGTGGTGGTGGAGGAGAGACAACTAAGTGGAATTCAATCTCACAGCTTTGCACAAACAAACTCATGAATGATAATGGCGCTCTAATTGAAGGTGCTGGAGCGATGCGCTCCACTTCACTGTGCCCGCTCGCTTGCTCGCAGTCGCTGCAAATGGGAGCCGCCCTCCGGGTAGCCATGGCGACGCTCGCTCGGTAGATCGGTCGTTCGGCGAGATCGAGGCCACTGAAGTCACATCGACCTTTCTTGTACTGGAACGTTCCTGTGTATAGTCGCTGCGTGCATGCATGTGCGCTGGGCAGCGTTGCATCAACCTGAGAGAGGAGAGAGAAAGTGTTGGTGGGTTTGTGTCGGGGTAAGACTGACACGCTTGCGTGTGTGTGTGTGTGTGTGTGTGTGTGTGTGTGTGTGTGTGTGTGTGTGTGTGTGTGTGTGTGTGTGTGTGTGTGTGTGTGTGTGTGTGTGTGTGTGTGTGTGTGTGTGTGTGTGTGTGTGTGTGTGTGTGTGTGTGTGCGCGCGCGCATGTGCGTGTGCGCGCGCGTGTGTTGCTCTCAGACAGGCTTGTATTTGTTATTGTCAGTAGTTAGTAGTAAGAGAGGTATAACCTACAACACTATTGCCCTAGCTGGGGAAATACAGAATAGATATATTAAAAAAAGGAAAACATAGCTCACTACATTATCCACAAATGGCTCAACTGTTGAATAAAGGAAAGGATATTATGCTCTACAGTATGTCTTAAATTGACTAAGGCTTAATAGGAATAAAGTAAAGCTTTTTGTTAAATAAACATTTGACCTCTTATTTCAGTTTTTTTTATACCATTTTGGAACCAAAATTCGGGAACCGTTATAGGAACCGGAATCGGTACCGGACTCACACAAATCCTAACGATACCCATCCCTAGTCACACAGTGCCACCGTTGGCTTGCAGTTTTGCATATTTGTGACCAGGTCTAGCAAAATGGTCCTCATCTCGCCTATAATGAAAAGGCAGAAAATCTATAAACTTGATTTTTTTTTTGTGATTTTCGTTTTTTTTCATATTAACACAGCTTGAATGTTGAAGAAGGTTTTCATTCCAACAGATTATTGATTTGGGCAAATTAAATGTATACATTTATAAGTCAAAGTAGGCTAGCCAGCTCTAGGTGTTGAAATGTTGAAAAGGGGATTTTCTCAGCTTTGGGTAAAACGGCACAATCATTTTAAAATGGTCATATCTCCTTCAAATATTTTCCAATTTCATATGAAAGCTTACATTCTGTACTTTAATGTAAAAAACTGAAAAATTACTCTGGTCGAGATGAGGGCCTATTTGCCAGACCCTGTCACATTTATGGGTAAATGTTGTGCTCCTTCTGTGTACCAGACAGTGAACTAGTTAACTAGGTAAATGTTGTGCTCCTTCTGTGTACCAGACAGTGAACTAGTTGAAAGGTGTGTGTGTTTATAGGATCGTTTTATGACAGCTTTATTTCAGAAGCAGTTGCCCGAATGCCACAGACGAAAAACAGTCTAAGTCCACACTATTTATCCATAATGTATAAATGATAGATAAGGGGTCAGGACAACAAGGCCTTTTCGTGGAGGGGTCAGTCTGAAATTTGGACTTAGACTTAGACTTCGTCTGTGGTATCAGAATCAAACTTTATTGTCACATTACAAGTAACATGGGTGAAATTCTTGTTTGTGCAGCAGCTCATCATTGCAGTTAAAAGAAAAACATAAAGTGCTTATAGTACATGACTAATCTACATGGTACAATATGTATGCATATAAAAATAAATACTAGTGATGTAGCCTATGTGTACGCTGGTGAAACAACCAGTTGGATGTGGCATCCTTTAGGCTCGCGTAGCCAGACAACTGTTCCACAATCTCCGAATCGCTATATAGAGAGTCTGGAACTCATACCTCCCCAAATCCCAGTAATCTGTTTGTCATTTCCGTTCACAAAAATATAATTTAAAAATATCTTTAGAGCTCTTTTTTTCCCCTTTTGAGCAAGCTATATAATTATGCTCAGGTGATTTCTATTAATTAATAAATCTGCGTGACTGTAAAGACGAAACGGAAGTGGAGAGGAGGCTTGATCAGAGCTTCCGTCGCTCCAGACTGTACGGCAACAGTCTGGCAACGCGAGACTATAGGCCATGGGTTCCCAAAGTGGGGTCCGGGGACCCCCAGGGGTCCTTGAGGGAGTTCTGGGTGGGACCCAGCTAAATGATAATTTGGAACCAAATGGACCCTTATGGGTCTGTGACTCAGAGTTAAATTAGCATTGACTTTACAATATAAATTGGGGGTCCCAGAGATAGAAATGCCATTAAATGGGGATCCGTAGACTAATGCATGACAAACTGGGGGTCCTTGAAATTAAACAGGTTGAGAATCACCGCTAGAGCCGTCAAAATCTTCTCTTATGGGGGTCCCTGCCATATCTTTTTCAAATGGGGGTCCGTGGGTTAATTAGTGTCAATTTGGGGGTCCTTGACATGAAAAGGTTTGGGAACCCCTGCTATAGGCATCCTTGTGCATGACGTGTGTGGAATCATTGCAGAGAAAAGGCCTTGTGCACATCTACTTCTCATGTTTGTGGAACCATCATTGAATATACCTAAATCATTAAGCTCTCCCATTGGATCGATCGTCGCTGTGTGTGGTTTATGCTGAGCACGTTCATATCCAACCGTGTCGACGGGGCACCATTTAATTTGTTACGCGCCAAACAATGTGCAAATGCCATAATAGACCAAGCATTTAAAACGGGTTCAATGCTCTCTGAATGCTGTGTAGTAGCGCGTTCCAGCTTTCTACAGCTCTCTCCGTCTTCCAATGAAAACGACGCCCAATGACTAAAATGTTAGGAAGGGACTAGTGGACAAGAGATCCAGTATAAGTCATTTTACACTTGGTTGCGTGCTGAAAATAGCAGATCTACAAGCTCACAACACGTTGCGCTGCGACACGTTGTGAGCTTGTAGATCGGCTATTTTCAGCACATGTAAAATCAGTCATTACGACGGCATCAAGGCCCGACAAAATTTAGTCGACTAAAATCTTATGATATTTAGTCGACTAAAACTAGACTAACACTAATACCTTCCAGGTGACTAAAATGTGACTAAAACTGAATGGAAACTATTCAAGAGACTAATGACTAAAACTAAAATCTAAATGTGCTGCCAAAAACAACACTGTCTGTCTGTTACGTTGAGGCAGTGTTGTTTTCGTCGACTAAAACTAAGACGAAAAATGTTCGTCGACTACCTTTTTTCACTGACGAAAACTAAATGGAAACTAAATGAAAACTAAGCTATGATGACTAAAACTAAGACTAAATATACTGACAATTTCGTCGACAAATAAAAACTAGACTAAAATGTTAGGAAGGGACTACTGGACAAGAGATCCAGTATAAGTCGTAATGAGTGTAAAAACACTCATTACGACGGCATCAAGGCCCGCCAAAATACATTTTAGTCGACTAAATCAACTGTAGATTTAGTCGACTAAAATCTTATGACATTTAGTCGACTAAAACTAGACTAACACTAAGACATTCCAGGTGACTAAAATGTGACTAAAACTAAATGAAGTTTCAGTCCAAAGACTATGACTAAACTAAAATCGAAATTTGCTGCCAAAAACAACACTGCGTTGAGGTCCACATGGCTGAGCGTTGGGGTGGATTTAAAACCCGGGGAACATCCGTTGGGATCCTAGCTGTCATGATCCCCATGGGGGGGGGAGGGAGAGAGAGAGAGAGAGAGAGAGAGAGAGAGCATGTACAGAGCCTGGGAAGACTTGTGGAGAGACATGCTGTGACATCCTTACAGACAGTCTGCAGGAAAATTGTGATGATCGTGCGAAAAACAACTGCTCTATTTCTCTCTCTCTCTCTACGTACTGTATGTACTAAATTAATATACTGTATGCTGTCCGACACATGCATTTGCAAAGGCTTACTTAATACTCCCAATTTCAGACTTTATTTTCAAGGGTCTCTAGCCCCGCCCCCTACCATGCCCAGATCTCCGGGTTTGTGTGAACACAAACATTGGCTTGTGATTGGCTGCTCACCCCATAGTGATGATTTGATTGGCTGAGCAATGTACATAAAAGTGAGGGCAGAACGGTGAAGACGCCGAAAGTGATTGGCCGGAATGACTTTTGTAATGATTTGAAAAAGTCCCGTTGGGGAAAACGTGGGGGAAAAAGTCCCGTTGGGGCAAAAGTCCCAAAAGTCCCTTTGGAGAAAAAGTCCGGTTGGGGAACCGCTTGATTTACTGCTGTTTCCAACATGACAGCCATGTAAACACACACACACTAGTGACACACAATGTAATTTACAGCTAAACATTGCTCTCAAAAATGTTTTTGAAAACATTTGAGCGAGAAATAGACGAAGCAGTAAAACCCGAAAATGGATTCTATTTGATCAACTCACTTCCTTGTTTTCCGACAGTGCTGCAGCCCTGCAGCTGGCCAGACGCAGCCAGCGCGAACTTATGGAATACTTTTTTTTGTTGTGTTTTGGGTCAATGTATTAATTTATATTTAGTAGCCATGTAATAAGCGGGATAATATCTGGCTAGGTAGTCATTGTTGGGAGATAATTCACCTTCAGGGAGTTTAACCACCGAGGCGATAATACATACTACACTACAGTATGTATTATCCCTTACATAGTGTAGTGTTTGTCCTAACACAAACATTACATTCCCATTTACAATGAATGGAGAATTGGATGGAGCCCGCACACCATAGGTATAAGAAAGACGTTCTTTATTGAAATTCTGACAATGTTTTGATCTATTTGATCTTCATCAGGTCATGTGAACATACACACAAGTTTGTACTTTTATACTCAGGGAGTGCCCCCATTAACCAATCAAAACACCACATTTTGGTGCCCCTCCCATCACTACAGGTGTGACACGTCACCCCTGAGTGAGTGGGTGGGGACCCAGACATATTGATGTAAATATAAACTGTTCAGATATTTTAGTTCACCAATTAAAAACAATTTAAAACCATTTTAAAAACATACATGTATATTTATACTAATTTCACCAATACATCAAATAAAGATCTCACAAGTCCTACTAGGTCTGTGGGCTTTTACATTTCCAATGTTTTTCCTTTTGTTGTGTTGTTTTCCTTTTGTAAGGTAAACTCTAGTAACTAAACTGAAAAACTGAAAGATACTGATGTAAAATAGTATACTATGGAGACAAGAAATGATAAAGAACAATCAAGATAAACAACCAAGGAAACTACGGAAAGAAACCAAACCAAAAAATTATATATCACTCATTCTTGAGATGAGGGACAAAAGTGGAAAAAACATGTCCCACACATAAGAGCCTTATTTATGTTAAAAATAAATTAATTCATAAAAATAAAAGCACTTGCAAAGTTAAATGTAATACAGTTGTGTATTGTTATGCCATTAATTTCATTATATATTTTTTCATATGCCATCTAAATTAGTTAAAAGCAGGCACTGTACCCAAAAAGGCCTGTATTTAGCCTGTCCCCAGCAAGTTGTCACAATTTCAAACTGCCAAAAAAGTGTCTAATACTGTCACAATCACATAAATATACATACTAAATGAAAGTAGATTGTCAACAACATAGCAAACAATATACACAGTTAATTTTAATTTATATTTTAAATTAAATATCTCATATCAAATGTGTGTCCCACGTCTCCGTCAACTCCGTCAGGTTTTTTGAAAGTCTTAAATTAATCAGAAAATATTGTCGACAGATTTAGCCTGAAGACTCAAGCATTCAATTGTTTGATATTTTAAACGAACAATGTTGATATCAATGTGGTCACAGCTTTTACATGTCAACTCCGTCAGGACATTATTATGATCTTTGTTAAGAATTCCAAAATAATGTTTAGTATTTTAGTTTAGGGTTAGGTTTAGCTAACAACTGAAGAAAAACTAAATGGATAAATTGTACTACAGAGGGTTAAGATGAAAACAAATGCCATTTTGTCAACTCCGTCAGACGTCAACTCCATCAGGTTTTGTGTCTGACGGAGTTGACATGTATCTGACGGAGTTGACAAAAGTGTTCCCAAAACAATAAAATTATAGTTTTTGAATAATGGGAAGTATTCTAATTTGGCAGACAGTTAGAGCATGCCTTAAGGAACATTTTTGGCTATAGGGCCATCACAGATTTGTCTCGTGGTGACCATGGCAGCCATCTTCCAAAATGGCCGCCACCTGATGTTATTTTACAATAACTCAAGTTCTACACCACCTAGGATCTTGATTCTGGTGACTAATATTACATTTTCAAGGATGAGGGATACAGTGGTACAATTTAGATTTTCCCTATGACCATGGCAGCCATTTTTCAAAATGGCCGCCACCTGCTGTTATTTTACAATAACTCAAGTTTTAGACCACCTAGGATCTTGATTCTGGTGACTAATCATACATTTTAAAAGATGAGGAATACAGTGGTACTATTTAGATTGGTCCTGTGACCATGCCAGCCATTGTTTTTCAAAATGGCCACCAACCTGCTGTTATTTTACCAATAATTCAAGTTATAGACCACCTAGGATCTTGATTCTGGTGACTAATCAATGTAATCATACATTTTAAAAGATGAGGAATACAGTGGTACTATTTAGATTTGTCCTGTGACCATGGAAGCCATTGTTTTTCAAAATGGCCACCAACCTGCTGTTATTTTACCAATAACTCAAGTTTTAGACCACCAAGGATCTAGGATGAACTTTCTCTGGGAGGGGTCAGGGCTTATTTCAGGTGCAGGTTGAGTTGCTACTGACAGGACATTACAGTAGGTGGGCTTTATGGCCTTTGACTTGTCCCTTTCAGGCACAGACGCACAGTTTGACTTCACTGGCCACTGCAGAGAACTGTGGGGGAGAAACTTTGGTCTCTTGACACCCCGATTAGGTTCAGGGTTTTTTTGGTGGACATCGTTGCTGCAGCAGTTGATCTCCTTACTGCGAGCGGTGGCACACTCTGGGTCTCTTGGGCGTTGTATCTTGGTGGCCTCCTGCCAGTGTTTCTCCGTCCTCATGAGCTCTGTGTTCTGGGGCTCTTACATTGTCTTGGCTGCTGGAGATTGCTTTCCTGCAGGGTCCAGCCCAGTCTTGTGCAGATGGCTGCTGGCCCACCTGGAGGCCCCAACCTCAATTGTTCGGTTGGTGTGATTAGGTGGGGTGGTCTTCCCCAATCAGGATGAGGGGTTTGACCCTTTCAAACCGTTGTAGCGGCAGTCTGGCCAAGTGTCTGTATTTAGTTGTGAGGCTAGATACAGGATACGATTGCTCACCCAGCCCCAGGTGACTAGAGGTGAAGGCTCCTTTGATTTGGTAACATTGCTTTGGTTGACATGCTGGGGACACAGAGAACGACACTGATGCCTTCAGTGTCTGCACATCCTGCCTGATAGTTCTGAAGGCAGATCTTCAGGTTTTCCGTTGAGGCAGAGTCTTTCACTCACTGTTCACCTCAAGCAGGACTTCAAGGTGTTTGCCTTTGCACAGGCTATATGGCTAGGACTCGTGCTTCAACCACTTTGAGAACTCCAACAGGGTGTTGGTTGCTCCTGGGCCGCAGAGCATTGTGCGGCGGAATTCAACTCTTATCTCTGGTGGCAGCTTGTTGAGGAGTCGTGCAACTTGTGAGCCGCATCTAAGTGCTGTGTCTCCCTCTGGGCCTAGGGTTGTTAGCATGCCTACCAGCGACTGTACTTGAAGCGCAAACTTCTCAAAGGCCACCCCATCGCCTCGACAGATGTTGGCTGCCTCCAAGACACTTGCTATTTTCCGTAACACTAATTCGTGGGGCTGTCCAAACTTGTTGTTTAGGTGTCACCCGGGTCTCTGTTGGTGAAGTCGGGTCTATAGGTGGTCTAGAACATTATTAGAACGTTATTTAGTATGGGGATATTAATAAAATCTGGTAATAAATTCCTTACCAAGAATTTTCTTCACCAATGTGTTTGGAAGGGTGTCTACTAACATATCCCACATTGCTTTATATTCAACCACCCTAGGGGAACTTTTGACAGCTGCTGAAAGTTGGGGTACCATCAACAACCAATATAAGGCAAAATGTTCATTATGCTTATAGCATGTGACAAACTAGGGGGTTTTCATGATTCTGAATGCATTCCAAGCATTAGCTATGCACGAAAAACACTCATTGGGCTGAAAACGGCCATAGCCGTTCATCACAAATGTGATTAGGTCAGCACATTTGGGCACATTTGGGCAAGTGGATATGGCCGAATTTAGCCCAAGGAGTTTGACCCCTAGTTTGGCCATAGACCCCCTAGTTTGGCCATAGCCACTTGCCCAAATGTGCCCAAATGTGCTTACCTCATCACATCTGTGATGATGGCTATGGTCGTTTTTAGCCCAAGGAGTGTTTTTCGTGCAAAACTAATGCTTGGAATGGATTCAGAATCATGAAAACCCCCTTGTTTGACATGCCACATGCTACATTTAGCCTTATATTGGTTGTTGATGGTACCCAACTTTCAGCAGCTGTCAAAAATTCCCCTAGGGTGGTTCAATAGAAACCAATGTGGGATATGTTAGTAGACACCTTTACAAACAAGAACATTCTTGGTAAGAAATGTATTCCCAGATTTGACATTCTGATAATATTCCCTGACTAATTGGTCAAATAATAGCAGGTCCGCCATTTTTGAAAATGGCTGCCATTGTCACAGGATAAATCTAAATAGTACTACTGTATTCCTCATCCTTGACAATGTAGTATTAGTCACCAGAATCAAGATCCTAGGTGGTGTAGAACTTGAGTTATTGGGAAATAACAGAAAGTTGGCGGCCATTTTGAAAAATGTCTACCATGGTCACAGGACAAATCTAAATAGTACCAATGTATCCCACATCCTTGGAAATGTATGATTAGTCACCAGAATCAAGATCCTAGGTGGTGTAGAACTTGAGTTATTGTAAAGTAACAGCAGGTGGCGGCCATTTTGAAAAATGGCTGCCATGGTCACAGGGCAAATCTAAATAGTACCTCTGTATTCCTCATCCTTGAAAATGTGGGATTAGTTACCAGAATCAAGATCCTAGGTGGTCTAGAACCTAAATCAGTTCAACTTGTCAACTCCGTCAGATGTCCGTCAACTCCGTCAGACGTTGGTCACATGATGTTTTTGTTAATTTCCAAAGAAATAGATGATTCAATGTCAAATATGTTGTGCTTATGTATTGAAACACCAACTGAAATACTACTTAATGATGCTTTTTATTTTTTTTAACATGGTTTTTATGTTATAATATTGAAAGTAAAGGTTGAAAATGAAAGATTTGAGAAATGGGATATTTCATAATAGTGTGATATTGGAATAAAACAATATTAAATTAATTGTATTACTTAACTTGACTACTAAAAGCCATTATAAGATAACTGAGGACTTTATAGTATTGTTGAAATTATCAAATTAAAATAAAAGGGATTTTAGTGTGTCTGACGGAGTTGACATAAATCAGTTATAAAGTGCATAAATGTCCCATTTTAGAAATAAATGTTATGCGAAAAACCTGTTCCTTCTCAAGATTGGTAGTTGAGACCTGTGTCTACAAATACATCCATTTCATTTTAATGGTTCTTAAAATAAAATAAAATCTGATTTGAAAAAGGTTTTGTCCCTTATCTCAAGAATGAGTGATATATAAAAACAGTTTCTTTAGCCCAGCACCCAGCCTGTTGATGTGCGTATTCTACGTCCGCTCTAATGAATGGAGAATTGACATATTACGTCATGATGATGTAGGATGATAAGAACGCCTCACTTCACACGGGTGTGATTCTTTTTCTCCCCATAAAGCGAGAGTGATCTACAAGCTCCAAATGCTTGTACCCGCATTGTTCTGAAAATCCTTGTAACATTTTGTTTTTAATAATAATGATGACATGACATAAAAAAGGGGGTTGTTTCAACACGCTGTGGAAACAAAACGCTCAAACCTCTGCAAGCCACACCACAGTCTCCAATAATTAACACATTTAGACCGTAAAAAAATATCTGCTAAATCCTGACAGTTTTATGAAAAACCTCATGTTTCTGTATCAGTGGTGCTCAATATTTCATGCCAAGGACCCCCAGAATTATCTGTACTTGGCCACCGACTCCCATCTGAAAATATGTTGTTCCAGGGTCCCCCCACAGAAGCAAAGATTTGAGTTAAAAAACGTTCACTCTTAAAGAATATATATTCAAAGATTTGTGCCACATTTTCACGATTTTTCAAAAAATAGCAGACCTACAAGTTCATAGCGCGGCACTCGCACCATAGAGTGCCGCGCACCGAGTGCGCATGAGCTTGTAGATCTGCACATGAGCTTGTAGATCTGCTATTTTTCAACAGCTAAAGCATAACATGATGCTTTAAAACACCAAAAAGGGGTTCCCGCCCAAAACGAGTTAAACATGTCGTCCTGCTCTTTCTAATCGCGGCTTGTCGTGTGCCAGAATACCTGGAATTAATTGGAATGTGTAAAATTAGAAACAGAATTGATAGCTGAAAATGAAAGTCATCAGTCAATATTCCGCCCGGGGGCAGATTGAGGAGATGGGCCTCTTTCTGCTCCACGGTGTTAGCTGAGGTAATGGGGATGGAATGAGGTGTCTGATGTTCTATTGTCCCTGTAAAGCCCTATATATACAACAGTGGACTCAGTGGTGGAAAGGACATTTTCCCAAGTACTGTACTTAAGTACAATTTTGGGTGGGAACCCCGTTTGGTGTTTTGAGCATTGTTATACTTTAGCCATTGAAAAAGTGCCACGCTACGAGCTTGTAGGTCTGCTATTTTTGAAAAATCGTGAAAATGAGGCGCAAATCTTTGAATATATATTCTTTCAGAGCGAACGGTTTTAACTCGGCGACTGTGGGGGCGACTGTGGCTCAGGAGGTAGAGCGGGTCGTCCAATGATCCATGGGTCGGCGGTTTGAATCCCGGCTCCTCATGTCTACATGTCGAAGTGTCCTTGGGCAAGACATTGAACCCCACATTGCTCCCGATGTGCTGGTTGGTACCTTGCATGGCTTCCGCCGCCATCAGTGTATGAATGTGTGTGTGAATGGGTGAATGTAATGCACAATCTACGTAAAGCGCCTTGGATAAATGCACCATTTACCATTTAACTCAAATCTTTGCTTCTGGGAGGTCGCCTTGAACAACATATTTTCAGATGGGAGTCGGTGGCCAATTACATGTATTTTTGGGGGTCCTTGACATGAAATATTTAGAAAACCACTGACTTAGAAACATACCAGAAAACTGTCAGGATTTAGAAGACATTTGTAGAATCGTCCTCAGGTCTAAGTACAATTTTGAGGTATTTGTACTTTACTTGAGCATGTCAAATGTTCAGTACTTTTACTTCTACACTTCCAAATATTGCACTTCTACTACTACTCCACTAGATTTATTTTAAAACTTTTTTTTACTAGTTACTTGGATTATTATTACAAAACATACATTAACCTCAGCCCTGTATACATTTCAGCCATTCGTCTTGTCATTTGGTACTTCCTTTCCCCTCAAACTGATTTTTCTTAATAAAAGCTGCAGGCTACGAGAGCTTTTATTTTTATTCTTCCGGTTTGAGGGAAAAGGAAGTTCCGGATGATTTTTCTAGGGATGTCTCGATTTTTTTTTCTCGTTCCCCGATCCGACCCCGATACCATAATTTCTGTGTTAGCCGATACCGATACCGAATACCGATAACAGTGTTGTGATCTCGTGTTGTGTTTATAGCTATCTAGCTATATAGCTTGTGTTGTGTTTATAGCAATCTAGCTATATAGCTCGTGTTGTGTTTATAGCAATCTAGCTATATAGCTCGTGTTGTGTTTATAGCAGAATCCTCATATGTGCCCTTGCAGTTTGGGCAACTCGAAAGCAAACTCCACATGCCCCAACATTTTATTTACCGTGACATACATAGTGTCAACCCCTGTGTCGGATCGGTGGTTAGACGGGGATATTCTCCGATACCGATATGACCCGATATGACAAATAAGGGCCGATACCTTTCCGATACTACAAAACAATGACTACAACAGTACATGACGTAGCGATCATCCTGATGACTACAAAACAATGACTACAACATTACATGACGTAGCGATATCATCCTGATGACTACAAAACAATGACTACAACATTACATGACGTAGCGATATATCATCCTGATGACTACAAAACAATGACTACAACAGTACATGACGTAGCGATATATCATCCTGATGACTACAAAACAATGACTACAACAGTACATGACGTAGCGATATATCATCCTGATGACTAAAAAACAATGACTACAACATTACATGACGTAGCGATATATCATCCTGATGACTACAAAACAATGACTACAACAGTACATGACGTAGCGATATATCATCCTGATGACTACAAAACAATGACTACAACAGTACATGACGTAGCGATATCATCCTGATGACTACAAAACAATGACTACAACATTACATGACGTAGCGATATATCATCCTGATGACTACAAAACAATGACTACAACATTACATGACGTAGCGATATATCATCCTGATGACTACAAAACAATGACTACAACAGTACATGACGTAGCGATATCATCCTGATGACTACAAAACAATGACTACAACAGTACATGACGTAGCGATATCATCCTGATGACTACAAAACAATGACTACAACAGTACATGACGTAGCGATATATCATCCTGATGACTACAAAACAATGACTACAACAGTACATGACGTAGCGATATATCATCCTGATGACTACAAAACAATGACTACAACAGTACATGACGTAGCGATATCATCCTGATGACTACAAAACAATGACTACAACATTACATGACGTAGCGATATATCATCCTGATGACTACAAAACAATGACTACAACAGTACATGACGTAGCGATATATCATCCTGATGACTACAAAACAATGACTACAACAGTACATGACGTAGCGATATATCATCCTGATGACTACAAAACAATGACTACAACATTACATGACGTAGCGATATATCATCCTGATGACTACAAAACAATGACTACAACAGTACTTGACGTAGCGATATATCATCCTGATGACTACAAAACAATGACTACAACAGTACATGACGTAGCGATATATCATCCTGATGACTACAAAACAATGACTACAACAGTACTTGACGTAGCGATATATCATCCGCTCCAGACCGGTTCACACGTCAATGTTGCAACACAGACCAACCAGGCTTTTCTCTGAGGTGGAAAGCCTGGTGACGTGAGGTCAGGGTTTGGGGTTGATGCGTCTCTAAAGTTTGGTGACGTGAGGTCATGTTTTGGGTTTGACGCGTCTCTACCGTATAGCATCTGGTTTATCACCCGCTTCGACTGTTATCAATGGACAAGACCGCAGTTATCAGTTCGGATCAGCACGATTGTTTCGAGCTAGTATGGGCATGCTCTGCAACTGATAAAAAAACCCCGACAGGATTAAGGTTGGCTGCGACATGCTTGCGGTTAAGTTTAGGGGAGGGTATGAGGAGGCTTGTCATTCTCAGTAGGCTCCCAGCATGTCCAGTAGACCTGAGTAGACCGATAAGATCGGTTAAGGTGTCATCAACGCCAATCGCAGCCAGTAGGCTCCAGACGAGCCGATCGGCGTAATAAGTATAACCTACTGGGAATTATCGGTTGATTTTCGGTCGAAGCGGCTGGGTTTATACTATTCCACCGTCTTCTTTTAAGAAGGTGCTGCAGCGCCGCTCCCAAGTCAGGCTCCATTCACTGTATTCACAATGGGGGGAGAGCAGATGCAGCGCTACAATGTTATTGTTTTTTCACATTGTTCACACGCACGCACACATGCACGCACGCACACATGCACACACGCACACATGCACGCACGCACACATGCACGCACGCACGCATGCACGCATGCACACATGCACGCATGCGCGCACGCACACACGCACACGCACGCACACACACACACAGACACACACACACACAGACACACACACACACACACACACACACACACACACACACACACACACACACACACACACACACACACACACAGACACACAGAGAGAAACACTGCACACCTAATCCCAAAAGGCAGTGCCAAAAATAACAGCTTGGAATGAGATGGATGGAGGCGGACAGATTATTGTGCCTCTAATCTGTGAAAAGCTGACAATAAAACACATTTAAAGTGATTACAGGCAGCTACTGGTGCAGGGTGGTGTGTGTGCGTGCGTGCGGTCAATGTTGTTTGCGCTCGCTTGTCGCTGACATAATAAGGTAATTGTACCATGATTCCATGACAATAAATAGCACATCATACAAGCTCACAACGTTTTCATGTCAAGGACCCCCAAATTGACACTAATTAGCCTGCGGACCCCCATTTGAAAGGATATGCCAAGGACCCCCCATAAGAGAAGATTTTCACGGCTCTAGCAGTGATTCTCAACCCGTTTAATTTCAAGGACCCCCCCCAGTTTGACATGCATACGGAACCCCATTTGATGGCATTTCTATCTCTGGGACCCCCAATTTATATTGTAAAATCAATGTTAATTTAACTCTGAGAGTGTACAAATGGTTCCATTTATATTTGATTTTGATTCCAAACTATCATTTAGCTGGGGACCCTCTGGAACTCCCTGGGGGACCCCTGGGGACCCCCTGGAACTCCCTGGAGGTCCC
This sequence comes from Electrona antarctica, assembly GCF_951216825.1. Lineage (NCBI taxonomy): Eukaryota > Metazoa > Chordata > Actinopteri > Myctophiformes > Myctophidae > Electrona > Electrona antarctica. The sequence goes on along the minus strand of NC_136795.1, from coordinate 2,642,047 downwards.
CGGACCCCCTGGAACTCCCTGGAGGACCCCTGGGGCTGGAACTCCCTGGAGGACCCCTGGGGACCCCCTGGAACTCCCTGGAGGACCCCTGAGGGTCCCCCGACCCCCTGGAACTCCCTGGAGGACCCCTGAGGGTCCCCCGACCCCAGGGATCTTGCCCTCCTGCACCTTTGCCCTCTTCTCGCACTATTAACCTCGAATTGCACCTTTATAAACACCATGTGTTGTATATTTATGGAACATAGCCCACTGTGAAGTTGCTCACACAAAGTTCACCTGTCTTTGCTGCTACAGGGAAAACATGCACATGTACATACAGTATGATACTCTTTTTATTGTACTCTCTTTTTGATTGATTGATTGATTGATTTATTGACAGTTTGCAGAATTACAGTACATTTCAAGTAGCCTGGTTAATAAACCAGACCGAATCAGCCGTTGGCAAAAAAAAAATGTGCCTGCCAGCGGATTAGGGTCTGGCGAGGCTCAGTAGCACGCCTCTTTCCTACAACCGAGAACAGGTCGGGCCAATCGGGACACGGTATGCAATATGGGCGGGCTTTGGTACAGTGACGTTCAATGCTTGAGACCTTTGACTGACAGTAGCTCTGACCAATTGCGTCAAAGAGAAAATGTTTGAACCCGCCCCCCGGGAAATGAAATCCAAGTGGAGCCAGCCCAGACTAATATACCGCGACAGTGTTGTGTGATATTAGTCTGGCTTATTAGCCAGGCTACATTTCAAGTACAACTCAATACAAAAACTGTTAACCCATTTTGGGCGGGAACCCCTTTTGGTGTTTTAAACATTATGTTATAATTTAGCTATTGAAAAAATCGTGAAAATGTGGTGCAAATCCTGACAGAAAACTGTCAGGATTTAGAAGACATTTTATAAATGTTGACGTCAGGCCTAAATGTGAGTGGACGACACCATAAAGCATGTATGTGTTTGTATGTATGTCCGTACGAGTACGGACATACATGTCTGAAGTGGCACGGTTGAGCTTCACACTGTGAACTGGTTACCAGTGTTGTTTTTGGCAGCAAATTTCTATTTTAGTTTAGTTATAGTCTCTTGAATAGTTTTCACTATAGTTTTAGTCACATTTTAGTCACCCGGAATGTTTAATGTTAGTCTAGTTTTAGTCGACTAAATATCATAAGACTAAATCAACAGGTGATTTAGTCGACTAAAATGTATTTTGGCGGGCCTTGATGCCGTCGTAATGGCTGATTTTTAGTGGGCTTGTAGATCGGCTATTTTCAGCATGCAACTAATTGTAAAATGACTTATACTGGATCTCTTGTCCACTAGTCCCTTCCTAGCATTTTAGTCTCGTTTTTGATTTGTTGACGAAATTGTCAATAATTTAGTATTAGTTTGAGGAGCGATTCATACTCCTATTTTAGAGCCGAATAAAAGTCTGTTCGGCTCTGTAGAGCCTACAATGTGACGTCATTTGAGGTTCGGGGGGGCGGGGTACCGTCCTAAAGTCGGCTCTTCGGTGCTACTGAAAACGTCTGACGAGCCGAAATCATTTCGGCACTACAGCGGTAAAATAGGAGTATGAATCGACCCTTAGTCATCGTAGCTTAGTTTTCATTTAGTTTCCATGTAGTTTTCGTCGGTGAAAAAAGGTAGTCGAGGAACATTTTCCATCTTAGTTTTAGTCGACGACATTTTTTTTTGTGTGTGTTTTTAGTGTTTTATCTGAAAAAATGTGACAGAATTTGAAAACTTTGGAAACAATTGTGAACTTTTAAAGGGTAAAGTAATTAAGCCTAAGTGTGTGTGCTGTGTGAGTGTGTATATATATAGGTGGGGAATAGAAGCACGTCCCTCTGGAGCATCCTAGGAAACCGGAATGCTTCTATATCTCTCTGCCTGATGTCAAAACACATTAGTCAACCTGAAGTGTTTTATAAGTGGCTGTGGGATACTTGATAGGCAAAAGAAACAGCAGATAACGCACAGTGGGAACAACACGCACACACGCATGCACGCACGCTGCCACGCACTGTGCCACGCACGCATGCGTTTGTCCCCAACCCTTATCTCTATTAAGTTTCTTATTGATAATGGAATCACAAGCCGGCTGTGAAAATGGCATTATAGTACATTATAGTACGGTTATAGTCGGTCTGCTTTTAACCGCAGAGCCTCCGTGACGCGAGGCTGCGGTTCTCGGAGACTCTTCTTCACGTGGTCGTTCATCCTGGGGCTTTGCTGCCGCTTCACCAGGCCCGTCTCCACTCGCACCGCCGTTCTTCTTATTTCAATTAAAAGGACAAATGAAGCTGTACCACTGCACTGCACGCCTGAGCTACTAGCGGAGATATACATGCACGACGGACGGGCGCCGATGAACTGTTTGAAGTCATGCGGAGAGAGAGATGGGAGAGGAGATTGTCTTCTTCCATGTCCCGTCCCTCTCCTCTGGTCCCCCCACCCATCCCAGAGAGAGATGGGAGGGGAGATTGTCTTCTTCCATGTCCCGTCCCTCTCCTCCTGTCCCCCCCGAAATATCAAACCGGGCAATAAACGTGAAGGATTGCCCCAGTCGTCTTTTGTCCTCGAGTTTTCATGCAAATAGTGGCCCCGACAAGGCCGACACTTACCGTTATAATGATGAAGGCGAGATAGGGGGTGGGTGGGGGGTGAGGGGGGGGGGGGGGGGCAGAGAAAGGGAAAGATAAGCAAGAGGCAAGAGAGACATAAAGTGTATTATGGGATGTGTTATAGTTTAGACAGCCGGAAACCGACCAAACAGGCACAGTGCAATTAACCCATTTTGACCGAGACCAATTCTACAAAATGTCTTTTAAATCATGACAGTTTTCTGAAAAACCATATGTTTCTATGTCAGTGGTGCTCAAACTATTTCATGTCAAGGAGCCCCAGAATGATGTATTTGACCCGCATCTCATTATATGTTGTTCCAGGGACCCTCCCTCCCAGTAGCAAAGATTTGACTTAAAAATGTTCACTCTGAAAGAATATATATTCAAAGATTTGCACCATGTCACGACTTTTCAAAAATTGCAGATATCTACAAGCTTGTAGCGCGGCACTCGGTGCCGCGCTATGAGCTTGTAGATCTGCTATTTTTCAATAGCTAAAGTGCTTAAACACCAAAAGGGGTTCCCGCCCAAAATGCGTTAACAGAGAGAGAGAGAGACAGAGAGAGAGAGAGACAGAGAGGGAGAGAGAGAGAGAGAGAGACAGAGAGAGTACTTGAGCTCTGATGAAACAGACACCATTATGTCTGTGGCCGTGGATCTGTATTTGCAGCTGAGGGGGCTGTGAGTGGCTGCTTCAGAACATCACGTATACATATACAGGTCTGTGTGTGTGTACACACACGCACACGCACGGACACACACACACACTGAGTCATGCACTCGGGGAAACAAGACACCCACACACATACACCAGGGCATACTGTAGTGTGTATGCGCGCACACACAAAATTGCCACACGAAAGTACCTTTTCCACCGCCTCCACAACAACAGGAAGCGCAGAAAGACAAAGAGTCTGTGAATATTTATGATAGCGGCGTTTAGAATAAAAGTTCACACATTATAGGTGGAGGCGTTTGTTCACAGTATAATGTATGGGTTTGGGAGTGTTTTAAAGAGTCCACAGCTCTGATAGTGTAATGGGTTGATGATTTCGTTGACTAAATGCGTGCGTGCGTGCGTGCGTGCGTGCGCTCCGTGGCCTGGTCAGCTGCTCAGAGCTCAGGGCCTCGGCTTCTCAAAAGCATCCTTGTTGCACTTATTGACAGTGTTGATCTATGACTTGATGATTGATATATTGTTCTATGACTACCTTTTCTCACTGACGAAAACTAAATGGAAACTAAATGAAAACTAAGCTATGATGACTAAAACTAAGACTAAATATACTGACAATTTCGTCAACAAATACAAAACTATAGACTAAATGTTAGGAAGGGACTAGTGGACAAGAGATCCAGTATAAGTCATTTTACACTTGGTTTGAATGCTGAAAATAGACGATTGTAGAGAGGCTTGTAGCTCGGCTATTTTCATCAAGTGTAAAATCAGCCATTACGACGGCATCAAGGCCCGCCAAAAATAAATTTTAGTCGACTAAATCAACTGTAGATTTAGTCGACTAAAATCTTGTGATATTTAGTCAACTAAAACTAGACTAACACTAAAACACTAAAAACACTAAAACATTCCAGGTGACCTAAATGTGACTAAAACCCAATGAAAACTATTCACGAGACTATGACTAAAACTAAAATCAAAGTGTGCTGTCAAAAACAGCACTGTTGCTAGAACAAACTGCTGGCTTGTAATTTGAACAAAAAACCCCAAACACTAAATTGCTTTTTTTGTGAAAGCCAGCCAGCCATAGCCTGGTTAATAAACCAGACCGAATCAGCCGTTGGCAAAAAAAAGTTGCCTACCAGCGGATTACGGTCTGGCGAGGCTCAGTAGCACGCCTCTTTCCTACAGCAGAGAACAGGTCGGACCAATCGGGACACGGTATGCAATATAGGCGGGCTTTGGTACAGTGACGTTCAATGCTTGAGACTTTTGACTGACAGTAGCTCTGACCAATTGCGTCAAAGAGAAAATGTTCCCCG
>NC_136795.1:2624921-2634921 GCF_951216825.1 Electrona antarctica | reverse complement strand
AGATGTGCCATTCAGTGTTGTTTTTGGCAGCACATTTAGATTTTAGTTTTAGTCGTAGTCTCTTGAATAGTTTTAATTTAGTTTTAGTCACATTTTAGTCACCTGGAATGTTTTAGTGTTAGTCTAGTTTTAGTCGACTAAATGTCATAAGATTTTAGTCGACTAAATCAACTCCAGATTTAGTTGAACAAAATGTATTTTGGCGGGCCTTGATGCCATCGTAATGACAGTTTTTTCACTTGCTGAAAATAGCAGATCTGCTATCTGCTATTATCAGCATGCAACCAAGTGTAAAATTACTTTTCTAAAACGGTTAGTCCCAATACTTGATTCTGATTGGCTGGTTACCGTCACGTGACCGGTGTAAATTTCACCGATAACCCTCACTTTATATCATTCGCACCTGATTCCGCATCTCTGTAGCTGTACTGGGGAAGGGGAGCGCTTGATTACCTTACAAACCCATGCCGTGCGGGCATCTAACCACCGCCCGGCTCATATGACTGTGAATGTGTGGCTCCAGGCAGCACCGTAAAGACATCAAGCGCTATTCTCCCGTCACATAGGCTACTTGCCGAGCAAAAGGAAGTGTGGCTCGCTCTGGTGGCGCAAAGCGTAGCTACTTTTGTGAATTTAATAGTTGTATTTAGGTTAATATTGCTATATGTTTGTAACCGTTTTAGAAAAGCAATAAGCCATTCGAGGGGGGGTAGAAGACCCTCCGCTCCGCGTCGGGTCTGCCTACGCCCCCAGCCATTGTAAAATACCCGGTAACCTGAGACCTCTCGTGGCTTATTGCTTAAATACTGGATCTCTTGTCCCCTAGTCCCTTCCTAGCATTTTAGTCTAGTTTTTAGCTGTTGACGAAATTGTCAATACATTTAGTCTTAGTTTTAGTCATCGTAGCTTAGTTTTCATTTATTTTCCATTTAATTTTCGCCAGTGAAAAAAGGTAGTCTACGAAACTTTTTCGTCTTAGTTTTAGTCGACAAAAACAACACTGGTGCCTGTCGGCTCCTGGCTGTGAACACTATACCGTTTAAATGTTCATTCAGCTTCCAGCCTGATTACAGGTTTACAAAGACATGGTGCCACTGTAAAAACACCCACTTATCTTCGCTGATTACAATATAAACCTTCAAATCTAAAATGCCCAATTGCCTATCTTAAAAATGCAATGATCTAAAACTCAAATCTAAAATCGGCTATCATTGAAGAGTCTGCACATGTATGGGACTGCAGGTGATGTCTTTGTATCTCTCAGTTTGTATCTCAGTTTGTATCTCTCAGTTTGTATCTCAGTTTGTATCTCAGTTTGTATCTCAGTTTGTATCTCAGTTTGTATCTCTGTTTGTATCTCTCAGTTTGTATCTCTCAGTTAGTATCTCAGTTTGTATCTCTGTTTGTATCTCTCAGTTTGTATCTCTCAGTTAGTATCTCAGTTTGTATCTCAGTTTGTATCTCTCAGTTTGTATCTCTCAGTTTGTATCTCTCAGTTTGTATCTCTCAGTTTGTATCTCTCAGTTTGTATCTCTCAGTTTGTATCTCAGTTTGTATCTCAGTTAGTATCTCAGTTTGTATCTCTGTTTGTATCTCTCAGTTTGTATCTCTCAGTTAGTATCTCAGTTTGTATCTCTCAGTTTGTATCTCTCAGTTTGTATCTCTCAGTTTGTATCTCAGTTAGTATCTCTCAGTTAGTATCTCTCAGTTAGTATCTCTCAGTTTGTATCTCAGTTTGTATCTCTCAGTTTGTATCTCTCAGTTTGTATCTCAGTTAGTATCTCTCAGTTAGTATCTCTCAGTTTGTATCTCTCAGTTTGTATCTCTCAGTTTGTATCTCAGTTAGTATCTCTCAGTTAGTATCTCTCAGTTAGTATCTCTCAGTTTGTATCTCTCAGTTTGTATATCTCAGTTTGTATCTCAGTTAGTATCTCTCAGTTTGTATCTCTCAGTTTGTATCTCTCAGTTTGTATCTCTCAGTTTGTATCTCTCAGTTTGTATATCTCAGTTTGTATCTCAGTTAGTATCTCTCAGTTTGTATCTCTCAGTTTGTATCTCTCAGTTAGTATCTCTCAGTTTGTATCTCTCAGTTTGTATATCTCAGTTTGTATCTCAGTTAGTATCTCTCAGTTTGTATCTCTCAGTTTGTATCTCTCAGTTTGTATCTCTCAGTTTGTATCTCTCAGTTTGTATCTCTCAGTTTGTATCTCAGTTTGTATCTCTCAGTTTGTATCTCTCAGTTTGTATCTCTCAGTTTGTATCTCTCAGTTTGTATCTCTCAGTTTGTATCTCTCAGTTTGTATCTCTCAGTTTGTATCTCTCAGTTTGTATCTCTCAGTTTGTATCTCTCAGTTTGTATCTCTCAGTTTGTATCTCTCAGTTTGTATCTCTCAGTTTGTATCTCAGTTTGTATCTCTCAGTTTGTATCTCTCAGTTTGTATCTCTCAGTTTGTATCTCTCAGTTTGTATCTCTCAGTTTGTATCTCTCAGTTTGTATCTCTCAGTTTGTATCTCTCAGTTTGTATCTCAGTTTGTATCTCTCAGTTTGTATCTCAGTTTGTATCTCTCAGTTTGTATCTCTCAGTTTGTATCTCAGTTAGTATCTCTCAGTTTGTATCTCTCAGTTTGTATCTCTCAGTTTGTATCTCTCAGTTTGTATCTCTCAGTTTCGGCATGTTATTGGCGTGTGACCACTCCCAGGTCATCTCCATTCCTTTTTTTGGCAACTAGAGATCTCCTTCCTGGGTGGGGGCTGCAGGTGGGGGGGGGGGGGGGGGGGGGGGGGGGGGTGGAGAGCTCCTGGGTCTGTCAAGTGTGATTCATGTGAATGTGTGTGTATATAGTGTCAATGTGGGTTAAGCACCACGAGCGCAGTAGGAATAACGGTAATGTATATAAACCGAGACTGGCACTATACCGTCATGCCTGGGGGGGGGCCTTGTGGGCCACTATAGGCTATATTCTACCATGCAGCGTGGTGGTGGCCAGCGAGCCACCCACCCAGCCACCCAGCCGTGTGTAACCGACATGGTGCTGTGTGCTGCTGGTGTGGCTAATAGAGCCAATGGTGTGGGTTACTGTTACTCCACATCCTCAGGGCTCAGCTGATGGGTGGAAACGGGGTCATTTAGTGTCATATATATTATAGAGCCCGGGCCGCGCTGCTGCGATACATGCAGGCTTTTTATGTTCTTTCTATAAACGGGACATGCTTTTCATCACCGTCCACCAGCCTTTCTAAAGGCCTCGTGTCCCTGAATGACGGCCAGAGTTATAGACGCAGGGACCTGGCTATTGGCTTCTTTGTGTGTGTGTGTGTGTGTGTGTGTGTGTGTGTGTGTGTGTGTGCGTGTGCGTGTGCGTGCTAAATGTGTCAGAGCATTTCCATGTGAAATAATGTGTGCATTGGGGCACGGTGGCACAGTCGCTATAGTGCTGTCGCCTCACAGCTATAGAAGGTCCTGGGTTCGATTCCCTCTGGGGACGCTGTGGGCGCTGATGGGAGCGTGTTCTCTCCTCCGCGTCATCAGTGACCATGCATGCATACCCGAGGCGGGGTTGGCGAGAAAGGGCCTTTCTGTGTGGAGTTTGCATGTTCTCCCCGTGTCCCCTAGGTACCCTCACATGTTCTCCCCGTGTCCCCTAGGTACCCTCACATGTTCTCCCCGTGTCCCCTAGGGTAGGTACCCTCACATGTTCTCCCCGTGTCCCCTAGGGTAGGTACCCTCACATGTTCTCCCCGTGTCTCCTAGGTTAGGTACCCTCACATGCTCTCCCCGTGTCCCCTATAGGGTAGGTACCCTCACATGTTCTCCCCGTGTCCCCTATAGGGTAGGTACCCTCACATGTTATCCCCGTGTCCCCTAGGTACCCTCACATGTTCTCCCCGTGTCCCCTAGGGTAGGTACCCTCACATGTTCTCCCTGTGTCCCCTAGGGTAGGTACCCTCACATGTTCTCCCCGTGTCCCCTAGGGTAGGTACCCTCACATGTTCTCCCCGTGTCCCCTAGGGTAGGTACCCTCACATGTTCTCCCTGTGTCCCCTATAGGGTAGGTACCCTCACATGTTCTCCCCGTGTCCCCTAGGGTAGATACCTTCACAAAACGCATGCAGTAATCCTGGTCTCTAAACTGCCTCCCCCTGGCCAGCCGGGGCGCCTGATGGAGGGGAAAGGAACTGGTCGGAATAACGTGTTCCTACCACGTGCTACGTCCAACCAGGGTCCGTTGCTCTCCCCAGGTTGGCAGAGGAAGTGTGTAGCGCCCAGGATTACATTAGATAATTGACACTGGGTGAAAAAATGGGTTTACAAAAAATAATAATTTGTGCATGAGAATAAACAGTATGTAAAATATAGCCTCTCTGCCCATAGCTTGTATAGCAAAGCTAAACCGTGAGCCTGCTGCTAAACGGTCAATGCTTATTGCAAAACAAGGCGTGTGTCCGTGTGTGCGTGCGCATGTGCTGGTTTGCATGAGTGTGTGTGTGTGTGTGTATATATATATATATATGTACATGTACTGTATATGTCCATTGACAGTGTCTATGTGTATGCGTGTGTGTTGAGAGGCCTATTTTAATTGTTGCCATGGAAACTGAGTGCTCCCAGAGAAGTACAGATTCAAAGAGAGCATCTCTCTCTCTCTCTCTCTCTCTCTCTCTCTCTCTATCTCTCTCTCCCACCCATTCTCCTGTGTTCTGTCTCCCTCTGTAAGTCTTGTCTCTCGCCCCCTCCCCGCTCTCTCCTCCCCCCCCCCCCCCTCCCCACGCACCCCTCCGTGGAGAGGAGAACTCGCAATTGACTATTAACACAGGGACCTGTAATTACAGCTGACGAACCTCCAGCAATTAGTCTCCCTAAAGAAGTCATTTTGTCATGTTCTCTTGCAATGCCTCGTCCCTACATATCCCACGCTCCCATGTTCCCCTCCCCTCTCTCTCCCTCTCTCTCTCTCTCTCTCGTTCTCTCTTGACTCCCTCTCCCCTGCATTGTTTTCCTCTGTCTTTGTATCTGTCTCTCTCTCTCTCTCTCTCTCTCTCTCTCTCTCTCTCTCTCTCCTCCTCTCTCTCTCTCTCTCTCTCTCTCTCTCTCTCTCTCTCTCTCTCTCTCTCTCTTGTCCTCCCCTAGCTTATCAGCTGTCAGTTTGTCGTTCTGTTATTTGCCCTTACACATGCACGGCCTGCGTGTGGCGTGCATGTGTACACTACACGCACGCACGCACGCACGCACGCACGCACGCACGCACGCACGCACGCACGCACGCACGCACGCACGCACGCACACACACACCAGAACACAAACCTCCAGTGTTATAAAATAACTAAGTACATTTACTCTTAAGCACTGTATACTTATAAGTAGAATTTTGAGGTATTTGTACTTTGCCTTGAGTATTTTTTATTTCCAACACCTGTACTTCTTACTCCACTACATCTCAGAGGAAAATATTGTACTTTTACTCCTTTGAAAACTTTAGTTTTCTTTGTCACTTTGTTGATTTTGACTATTAATAACATAATGAACCACTTCAGCCCTGTGTATACTGTATATACAGTAGCCTACATTTCGGACCGTTTGAAAAATAGCAGATCTACACGCTCACAATGTGTCACGATGCGACGCATTGTGAGCTTGTAGATCTGCTATTTTCAAAAGATTTGTATTAATTTGAAGAGTTGATACTAGTGCATAGTGAGTGTATCTCTCTGCTGTCGGGAGGAAACCTCATAACTCCAAAATGTTCATTTTTCAGGAAATGAAAAATAATAAATTTTTCAGGAAATTAAGAAAACCATATATTTTTAAAACAAAGCAATACAGCCTCATCAAAGTTGGTGTTGTAACTTTTTATATATTGTCAATTACTTCCATGAGAGGGGGAGAGGTGGTGGAGTTAGTTGTTTTAGCAGACATTTTGAGGGTCCAATGGAGTTAAGAGGTTTTGTCCAAAGCACTTTTTACTTTTTAAAAATGGAGTTATGGGGTTTCCTCCCGACAGCAACGACATATACTTTCTACTTTTGGCACTTTAAATAAGTACAGTTTGATGCCAATATACTTTAGTACTTTCACCACCACTGCAACCCTGGCGCTCTATAGTGCTTCATACGTACTGGACGCCCACACAGGTGAGCGCTGTGACCCCTCTATTCCATCCATAAACACACACACACGCACACACACACACACACACACACACGCACGCACGCACGCACGCACGCACGCACGCACGCACGCACGCACGCACGCACGCACGCACGCACGCACGCACGCACGCACGCACGCACGCACGCACGCACGCACGCACGCACGCACGCACGCACGCACGCACGCACGCACACACGCACACACACACACGCTCACACGCACACAGCAGTAGCGGACGCACACACTCGCCCTCCCACACAAACACACAACGTGCATTTCTGAGAGCTTGCGCTCTATATTGCAGTCTTTCTCCCTCGTGCATGCGTCTGTCTTCACCTCATGCCGTTTGGCGTGTCTGTTTATGGGCATTGGGCCTCTATTCGCTAAATATTATTCGGATAAGTTTCTTGTTAAAAACATCCTATGCTTTTCGACCACAGAATTGTTCGTACCTGTGTGTTCTTATGATGTAATATAACTTTAGAGACAGATGGGAAGCAGAGCTGGAGGTAGCAGAGACTGAAATGTGGAGGTTCTCTGTGGGAGTAACAAGGAGTACATCAGAGGGACAGCGTGTGTCAGATGTTTTGGAGAGAACGCCAGAGAGGCCAGACTGAGATGGTTTGGGCACGTACGGAGGAGGGATAGTGAGTATATGATTGGTAGAAGGATGTTGAGGTTGGAACTGCCAGGCAGGAGGCCTATAGAGGGAAGATTTATGGATGTAGTGAAAGAGGACATGAAGTTAGTTGGTGTGAAAGAAGAGGAGGCGGAGGGTGATTCGCTGTGGCGACACCTGAAGGGAAACGCCGAAAGGAACAGAAGAAGATACTGCTAAGTTCAGTCAGGACAACTCAATATATTTATTTATTGGATATAAAATGAGCAATATATTTATTATGGTTTGGCGATGAATTGGATCTGCTTTTTAGGTATACTCAGATCAAGCACATCAGTCCCAACCATATAAGGACACCGAATCCCCCGTACCTAAACAGCAGATCCAGAACGACAGGTGGTAGCTGGGGTGGAGGAGGGTGAGACAGGTGGCAGCTGGGGTGGAGGAGGGTGAGACAGGTGGTAGCTGGGGTGGAGGAGGGTGAGACCGGTGGTAGCTGGGGTGGAGGAGGGTGAGACCGGTGGTAGCTGGGGTGGAGGAGGGTGAGACAGGTGGTAGCTGGGGTGGAGGAGGGTGAGACAGGTGGCAGCTGGGGTGGAGGAGGGTGAGACAGTAGCTGGGGTGGAGGAGGGTGAGACAGGTGGTAGCTGGGGTGGAGGAGGGTGAGACAGGTGGTAGCTGGGGTGGAGGAGGGTGAGACAGGTGGTAGCTGGGGTGGAGGAGGGTGAGACCGGTGGTAGCTGGGGTGGAGGAGGGTGAGACCGGTGGTAGCTGGGGTGGAGGAGGGTGAGACAGGTGGTAGCTGGGGTGGAGGAGGGTGATGACAGGTGGTAGCTGGGGTGGAGGAGGGTGAGACAGGTGGTAGCTGGGGTGGAGGAGGGTGAGACAGGTGGTAGCTGGGGTGGAGGAGGGTGAGCAGTCAGCAGCGCAGCAGTATCAGTGTGCAGCAGCAAGCAAGCAGGATGAGCAGTGCAAACTTCCTGTTTATATTATATAGCCAATATGAAGATGGAATGAGTGTGTGATTGAATTAAGTGAATCATGTGATGCTGAGGCGGCCCAATGAACGGTTTCCTGACTGAACTTGCTCTGCGCATGTCTGTGACAGGCGCGATGCTCATTATATTCTCATAATACTAAGGGAAAGTTAGCGAAATGTGTGGCAAATCTGCAAGAAAAATGCTTTACCACTAGCTTTCTTCACAGATGTGTTCATAAAGGTGTCTACTATCACATTTGTTCCAAGCCAACTCCTTTGGGAAACTTTGTGGGAGCAATCATTGTCAAAGGTGCAGGGTACCCAGAGGGCCTATAGGCTAAAAGCAGGACATTTTAGAATTGGCCAATATGAGCTTGTGACAAATTGTGTAAATAGGGTTTCTTTGGGGTGCTGAATCCGTTCCAACCATTCATTTTCACTAAAAATGACTCCCTGGCCATAAAATCGCCCAAACTATGTCTAAAAAGATTGATCATTAAAGTGAACATGAAACTGCATCTGACCTGCACCTTGGCAGCTGTGTCGACTAGCCAATCTACAAGCTCATAACGGCTATTCTCTGTGAACATATTTAGTGTAGAGCGGAAAACAGGAGTGGACCGACTATGGGGCCCTGGGGTACTCCCGTCTATAAAGCTTTGATCGGAGGTGGAGGAACACGTCCTGATTGTTTAATTTGATTCAGGTGCTGTCTGTAGATTGCAGCCGAACCACTGCTTCACAAAACGAGACGTCCTTAAACCCATTTAGACCTGATACCAGATTCTACAAAATGTCTTCTAAATCATGACAGTTTTCAGAAAAAAACGTATGTTTCTATGTCAGTCGTTCTCAAACAATTTCATGTCAAGGAGCACCAGAATTATATGCAATTCGCCGCCGACCCCCATCTGAAAATATGTTGTTCCAGGGACCGCCCCAGAAGCAAAGATTTGAGTTAAAAACGTTCTCTCTGAAGGAATTTTTTTTTTTCCCCCAAAAATAGCAGATCTACAAGCTCGTAGCTCGGCACTAGGTGCCGCACTATGAGCTTGTAGATCTGCTATTTTTCAATAGCTAAAGTATAACATAATTCTTAAAACACCAAAAGGGGTTTCCGCCCAAATTGGGTAAAAGGGGCTTCCAGGGAAAACCCAGCTATAAATGATTTACTGTTGATACATGGGTTCTCTATTTCTGGGAGATGGGTCTACATTCAGAGTTAAATTAAGACTGAGGACAAATAGGACTGGTTGTTTTGCAGCGGTGCTCGATTATAAATGAAACCCAGACGTCTAGAAGCCATGGGTGGTTCAGGCAACTCGTGGATCACGCCAAAGAAATGAGTGTGAATGTAAAGCACTGGTTCCCAAACTTTTTAGCCCGTTAACCCAAAAGAAAAATGATACATTCCACCTGGACCCAACCTAGTGAAAATAGATGAGCTAGATTCGTACGTTGTGAGCTACTTCTTAAACATTAAGTTTTCTAATTTATGGAATTTCTTTGATGCTAAAGTATAACATAATGCTTAAAACACCAAATGGGGTTCCCGCCCCAAAAATGGGTTAAAAAAAACGTTTTGTCCCGATCTGACCCTCATGGTGTGGTTTGGGCTTAAAGTTTTAAGGTCAGATAGCCTCCCTGGCTCGCACAGGAGATGCTGAACTGTCTCCTGGTGGGAAATGTAATGACTCTGACTTTAAGAGGAATGAGGATGTTACAGTGACGTGTAGCCCATACTGGGGTTCCACTGAGATAGAAATAATATGGAGGTAACTGTGACTGTGGGGGAAAAAAGGAGGTATTTTCCATCAGTTACACACCCTGTGAAGCCCTGGATTCATGGAGATGTTTGACCCAATTCACCCTTTGTCAAGTCCCGCCTGTGGTTGTGCCCCTCTTCGCACCCATTGGTTGCCGTTTCGTGGTTGGACAAAAATCCTCTCTCTCCATCCACTACCATTGAAATAACGTGTTTTTCAGTTGCTTCGTATTGATATTCTGTTCACTCAATTCTTATTTTAAACTTGGTGTCAGTGAAAAGCAACATCACAGATGCAGCATGGTGACTGGGCATATCATGTTTGTTTTTAGTTTTTTTCAAAAAATATGTTTTAGCAAATTCAATATAAACTAGGTGGAACCAGGGCGGAACAAGGCAGAAAGAGCCTGCTGGTTAGTCAGTCACAAAGAGTCTCCTATATCTCAGATACCGTAGATAGAGCATATCCACAAGTGGACGCGACACTA
>NC_136795.1:2607421-2619921 GCF_951216825.1 Electrona antarctica | reverse complement strand
ATTTTATAGCCTACTTTAGCTATTGAAAAATAGCAATATTTATTTTTTGAAAAATCGTGAAAATGTGCCACAAATCTTTGAATATATATATACTCTTTCAGAGCGAACTTTTTAACTCAAATCTTTGCTTCTGGAACAACATATTTTCAGATGGGGGGTCCACGACCAAATTCAGATAATTCTGGGGGTCCTTGACGTGAAAAAGGTTGAGCACCACTGACATAGACACATGGTGTTTTCAGAAAACTGTCAGGATTTAGAAGACATTTGTAGAATCGTCCTCAGGTCTAAAATTGGTTAAGACGGAGCAGATATATAGTGGGTGTGAAGTATAAAAACTCCAAAGAGAGAGTGCTATTCTCTCTATAAAGCTCATGAACAAACTTCTAATACTTAGGCAAAAGTACTCAGGATAAACGCGGAGGCAGACAGATGAATGAAGGTTCCGGAGTTCCATTTATTTTCAGAGAGTACAAGACATCATTCACAGCCATGGGCCTGGCCCACCCGCCTCACGGCGTGTGAGCCACTGAACTAACTGTTACAAACATTTTCAGTAGACCTTATACAATTCAAAGATAGAGACATCAAAGGAAGAATGCAAAGGTGGTCCCAACCCCCCTGTACCAAATGGTCATGTCTAAATAAGGTAATGGTCACCAGGAAGGACAGGGCTAGGAGGCACAACAGGAGACCTCTGGTCTGAATGCTCCTAGATCTTAGTAGGCCTAGCTATTTAGCATAGGTGCAAGCTGTGAAGAATGGTGCCTGAGCGTCTACACAAACACGTCCTGTAGCCTGAGCCTCTCATGAGGAGAGAGACGAGAGTAACACTTTTAGTTTAAAACAATTCAGTCTATGTCTAGTTATTATTAAGCGATATTAATGTGCATTGTGGTTCCACCAGATACCACAGGTGCAAGTGAAGTGAAAAGTCCTACTATTTGTCACATTATACATTGCTTATTATGTGAAATTAGCTCACTGTGTTTGACCCGCCTATTGGAGCGGCTGCGGCCGCCGCGCTCGGGAACCATTTGTAGCCAGGCCCAGGAAATAATTCCCAATGCATTTTCCCCATAGACATTTCAAAAAGTATTTATTTAAAGACCTTTTAACACTAGCGCGTCGGAGCGGTCAGGCTGACCGATTTTGAAATTTTGAAGTGGATTTTCTTTGCCCATGAAGTCCTGAGAAAGTTCCCCTTGCATGACTTTTTCTAAATGTTCGATTCAAACCATCTCTGTTTTTTTTTTCATCTGAAACGTTTTGGAAATATGATTTTAGACATAATTCTACTAAAATGTCTGCTCTTTTGCGGTCCGTGGGACCGCTCTTAGAGCCCTCACCCTTTCTCCCCCACAAGCCGTGCTGTTCACACCTTCCTCCCGGCTGGAGACGGGCATTGTTCAAGCTAATGTGTCATTTGCATTCCAACCTACATGTGGAAGTCCACATGTAGGCAAACTTACATTACAAACTTACATAAACTAAATGTTGTTTTAGATGTTATATTTCTTATATGCGGTTTGCAGAAATAACGATGTCTGACTTTATTTCTCGAAACGGAAAAAGAAATATGTTGACTATACACACCATCTTTAGCATAATTATGTTGGAATAATAAAGTTTATAGCATTGTGACTATGTCGCGCATATTCATTTCATATATCAGCGCATCAAAAATATTTTTACTTTATTTTTCGGAGGGCACGCTAAACGAACAGTGTAAAAATGACATGAATCAATGACATGAATCATTCCAACGCGATAGACCTCCTTCCCTATAATGTATCCCCTCTATATAAAAATGACAATATATAACGCTAATGTCGTATTTATTTTATTGTCTCAATACAAAGATGGACAGTGTAATTGCTGCGCAAGGGTAATTAATTATAGTGACATGTGAGCGCTATATTGAATATATAGCGCTCAGATCGTCACTATAATTATAGTTTCTGAAATGAAAAAGAAAATATGGTGTGTTGACTGACTGGCGTATTGTTTCCACCTATATCTATTGAGCATTGATCTATCCTATGGTGTATATATAAACCGTGCTGCTGCTACGGATCTCTCTGCTGGCACAATAAATCAAATATATATAAATGACATCGATCATAGGCGGCGGCTAGGCCAGGCTTAGCCTTCCCAACAATTATGCTGGGTATTTTTAAAATATATATAGGCTAATATGTGGCTAGCCGGCCGCTCCCAAACTCCCAACTCCTTTGTCTGTAGCCTAAACTTTTCTGATTTGCACGCACGCACGCACAGCTGTCGCGCATATTCATTTCATATATCAGCGCATCAAAAATATGGTGAAATATCGTGTGTTGACTGACTGGCGTATTGTTTCCACCTATCTATTGAGCATAGCTAAATAAATACATGTTGAAAAATAACTTTGAGTTGTCCTGTCGAGTTGAAACGCTGCCTTGAATTAGTTGGAATGTGACATTTAGAAGACAATGGCAAGTCGTCAACCCCCCGCCACGGGGGGAGAGGTGTGAAGAGATGCAGGGAGAGAGTGGCCAATGGAATTGCACGAAAAACACCGGTCAGCCTGACCGTTAGCCGTCATAGTAGTAGTGATTTTAATTCAGACATGCTAGTGTTAAGCGTCGAACAAAGCCACCTCGAGTTGTGACAATTCATGACAACAAACACAATATTTTGGACCAAACAAACAAAGAAGAAACAAAGAAGAAAAACAACAAAAAGGTGTTTTTTTTCCTTCTTTATAATTATTTGTTCGGCCCACAAAATTGTGTTTGTTGTCATGATTTGTCACAACTCGAGTTGGCTTTGTTCGAGGCTTAAAAGGTCTTTAAATACATTTTCCACAGTCTTTGGTTAGGACCCCGGACCGGGGATGATCGAACCCCCGGCCTCCCAGTTTCAGGGCGGTCACTCTAACCACAAGGATCTTTTTTACCTCATGCCATCTGGACAAAGACACAGCATTTCCTTGCCATGGAAAAAAGTTCCGTTATAGCAGGAGTTTAGTTCCCTCAGCCATCGCGTGCATTGTAACTGCCCCGCCCCCAGTGGCGCGCACAGACATTTAGAGGGGCAGGTGCTCTGAAACTGCCCCGCCCCTAGTGGCGTGCACAGACATTTAGAGGGGCAGGTGCATTGAGACTGCCCCGCCCCCAGTGGCGTGCACAGACATTTAGAGGGGCAGGTGCATTGAAACTGCCCCGCCCCCAGTGGCGTGCAGACATTTAGAGGGGCAGGTGCTCAAGTGGAAAAAAAGGGCACCTTGTGCAGCGCGTGGAACCGGCCGGTTGCCTTAATAGTGTGAGATTTATAGATTTTGGGGCCTAAATAATATATTAGAAGCTTTTTTATCAAGAATTGATCAATGTCACCATGGTGTACAGTGTACACTGTAAAAAAGAAAAAAAACAACTTCATACACCGATGGTGGTGGAAACCATGCAAGGCACCAAGCAGCACATCAGGAGCAATCAGGGGTTCAGTGTCTTGCTCAAGGACACTAACTCTGGGGGAGCCCGGGCCACTCTACCCCTGATCCACCGTCGCCCCTGGGGGGAATTTCTCAATCGTAAGACTGTGTTCACTGAGTCTCTCTCTCTCTCTGTGTGTCCATCCAGGTATCGCTCTCCCTCCCCTCCTCCACCATGCCTCGCTGCTCCACCCGCTGCAGCCCCTCCCATCCTCCTCCTCCTGCTCCCTGCAGACCCAGCAGGGCCTTCTCCTCCACCACCTCTTCAGCCCCCCATCACCCTCCAGCTCCCCTGGACCACCACCTACCTCCTCCACCTCCTCCTCCGTCGATCCGCCGGCCCACCCTCCTCCACGCCTCCTCCTCCTCCGTCAGCCTCTCATCCCTTCTCCTCCTCCACCTCCTCCTGCTGCTGCTCCTACTCCACCTGCCGCCCCCCGCCTGCGCCCACGCTGCTGCAGCGCGGCGGGGCGACAAGGGCGGAGGAGGGGGAGGAGGAGGTGGAGGGGCGGCGGGCGGAGGCACCGGTGGCGGAGGTGGCATCGGTCACTACGTCAAGGTATAATAGTTTGGTATTTTTATTTTTATTTTTATTTATTTTTTTATTTATTTTTTTTTTTATTTTTTTATTTTTATTTTTATTTTTATTTTTTTTTTTATTTTTTTTTATTTTTTTATTTATTTTTTTTATTTTTATTTTTATTTATTTTTTTATTTTTATTTTTATTTTTATTTTTATCGGCCCCTTTTCAATCCGTTTATTTAGTTTTTTATTGTTGTGACCACCATTAGTTTTATTTTAGTTTTTATTTGTTTTAGTGATTTAGAGAACACGTTTGTTTATAACTGTCCCTCAGGTCTAAACTATAATAATAACCTTGCCCTCCCCCACCACCAGCATCCCCCTGCGCCGCCGCCGCCCCCTCCCCACCACCTGACGCCCAACAACATGATGCCCAACATGCTGCGCGGCCTCAGCATCGCCGTGGTGCTGGTGGGCAACTCTAGCGAGATGGCGCTGGCGGGCGCGCGCCAGAAGGACACCATGGACCTGCTGCACATGGCGCCCAGCGTGGAGCTGCTCACCATGAACGAGACGGACCCCAAGAGCATCATCAAGAGCATCTGCGACCTGATGACGGACCACTGGCTGCAGGGCGTGGTGTTCGGCGACGACACCGAGCAGGAGGCCATCGCGCAGATCCTGGACTTCATCTCGGCGCAGACGCACATCCCCATCCTGGGCGTCCGCGGGGGCTCCTCCATGATCATGGCCGCCAAGGTAGGACGATTAATTATAATTTAGACTCACAAGGAAACTCGCTTTAGGAGATTGTGACTTTGTCATAATCACAGAAGCATTACATTATACACTCACAGGCAAATGATTGACTGGGTTTGGCACCAATGGGAGCCTTGACCACCCCCTCCAGCTTGGTGGTATAAAGGCAGGCTCCACCCATTGTCCTCACTTTTGTGAAACTTCTCATGCGAGAACACACGGCATTACTACCACAAAGTCCTATCGCAGGTTTGAGTCAACGGACAGGAGCGGATCCTGGCACCCCGACTGTACTACGATAGATGTTCCAGACTGGATATTTTAAACTCACAACCAAAGTGTAATGAATTTGAAGTCCAGATCGAGAAAAAGGTTTAGAAGTGTTGAGAACACAATCACGTATTTATTAACAAGATCGCTGCCTCCTGGAGAATGACACAACACCAAGGTATCGTGACATCTCCCAATTACAGTTTCACACCCTCTCTCATACACTTCGAGAGGTCCCAAAATAAAAATGCACATACTTTAACACATGGCCTTACATGGCTGTTCTTCAAGTCTGCTAGAAATCACACAAATATAGGCTCTTCTTGACTGCTGGTAACAGGTGAAAGAGTAGCTACCTCTGTCAGCAGTTCTCTACAAACAGACTTACATAGATAGAAATGTCATTTTCCCATTACAGTCCACAGTATATATACGTCTGGCACTGTGGCAGCTATACGAGTGTGGCATTGTTTTCATTTAGTATATCTTGTGCTGGTACCCTCACAAGGACCGCTGTGCTGTTGTGCTCCTTTTGCTTAGGACGGATGACACACCCTCTATCTATCTATCTATCTATCTACCTACCTACCTACCTACCTACCTACCTACCTACCTACCTACCTACCTACCTACCTACCTACCTACCTACCTACCTACCTACCTACCTATCTATCTATCTATCTATCTATCTATCAGATTTATTGACTTGATCATCTGACATAATGCAGTCAAAGTGGCACTTTAGAACATTTTGAATACGCAGGGACTTCTACTTGTAACAGAGTAGTTCTACATTGCAGTATTGATACTTCTACTTAAGTAAAACATTGTAGTACTTCTTTTCACCAGCACTGGCTATTAACTATTTCTGGCGTTGGCAACACACAAAGTGCAGCCAAGCACCCAAACAGAGAGTGATCTGAGTCTGACCAGCGGGCCGACCGGCCGGCCCACTGGTCAGACACACAGCTTTGTATCTGCCAGCAGAGGAACGTGATTAGTAGAGGCTGGAGCAGATAATGATGATTGACAGCAGAAGGAATGGTAAATGCTCTCTCCTGCAGAGAGAGAGAGAGAGAGAGAGAGAGAGGGAGAGACACAGAGAGAGAGAGAGACACAGAGAGGGAGGGAGGGAGGGAGAGTGTATTGTGTTGCAGAGAGTAGCTATTTGGGGTGGGTGGGGATTTAATTGAACAAGCTTCACCTTGATGGTGTGGCATTTAAGGATGGCCTGTAACCTTGAATCTCTTTCCCTGTAGAAACAGTCGTGTGTACAAATAAGTGGTTCTGACTTGTCTGGTTGCAACAGAAGCGCAATCGCAGGCAGGCAGACAGACAGGCAGACGGGCAGGCGGGCGGGCGGGCGGGCGGTCGGTCAGACAGACAGACAGACAGACAGACAGACAGACAGACAGACAGACAGACAGACAGACAGACAGACAGACAGACAGACAGACAGACAGACAGACAGACAGAGTTAAGCTGGAAGACATAATGCCAACAGTGGTGATGCCAGAGATGGGATCAGTGTGAGATAGCAAGCAGAACAGAGAGAGATAGGTCTCTCTAATGGGATAAACTAAGCAATCTGCTCTTTCCACTGTATATCTCAACGCATCTGGGATTGGACCCTAACTCTCATCCAAGTGCCTCCACTCTATACTTTGGCCCTGCTCCTCATTTTATGTTCTTACATTCTTTATGTTTTGTCGTTTTTTTTTGCTGGATGAACGAACTTTTCATTTGAAAGTATCACGACAAACTAACGCAGCTGTATTGGAAGGACCCTGAAACGCCTTGGAAAGGATTGAATGGGGGCTTGTGGTAAACTGAGGTAAAGGATTGAATGGGGGCTTGTGGTAAACTGAGGTAAAGGATTGAATGGGGGCTTGTGGTAAACTGAGGTAAAGGATTGAATGGGGGCTTGAGGTAAACTGAGGTAAAGGATTGAATGGGGGCTTGTGGTAAACTGAGGTAAAGGATTGAATGGGGGCTTGTGGTAAACTGAGGTAAAGGATTGAATGGGGGCTTGTGGTAAACTGAGGTAAAGGATTGAATGGGGGCTTGAGGTAAACTGAGGTAAAGGATTGAATGGGGGCTTGTGGTAAACTGAGGTAAAGGATTGAATGGGGGCTTGAGGTAAACTGAGGTAAAGGATTGAATGGGGGCTTGTGGTAAACTGAGGTAAAGGATTGAATGGGGGCTTGTGGTAAACTGAGGTAAAGGATTGAATGGGGGCTTGTGGTAAACTGAGGTAAAGGATTGAATGGGGGCTTGAGGTAAACTGAGGTAAAGGATTGAATGGGGGCTTGTGGTAAACTGAGGTAAAGGATTGAATGGGGGCTTGAGGTAAACTGAGGTAAAGGATTGAATGGGGGCTTGTGGTAAACTGAGGTAAAGGATTGAATGGGGGCTTGTGGTAAACTGAGGTAAAGGATTGAATGGGGGCTTGAGGTAAACTGAGGTAAAGGATTGAATGGGGGCGTGGTAAACTGAGGTAAAGGATTGAATGGGGGCTTGTGGTAAACTGAGGTAAAGGATTGAATGGGGGCTTGAGGTAAACTGAGGTAAAGGATTGAATGGGGGCTTGTGGTAAACTGAGGTAAAGGATTGAATGGGGGCTTGAGGTAAACTGAGGTAAAGGATTGAATGGGGGCTTGTGGTAAACTGAGGTAAAGGATTGAATGGGGGCTTGTGGTAAACTGAGGTAAAGGATTGAATGGGGGCTTGTGGTAAACTGAGGTAAAGG
The DNA here is from genome assembly GCF_951216825.1 of Electrona antarctica. Lineage (NCBI taxonomy): Eukaryota > Metazoa > Chordata > Actinopteri > Myctophiformes > Myctophidae > Electrona > Electrona antarctica. The sequence goes on along the minus strand of NC_136795.1, from coordinate 2,612,145 downwards.
ATTGAATGGGGGCTTGAGGTAAACTGAGGTAAAGGATTGAATGGGGGCTTGTGGTAAACTGAGGTAAAGGATTGAATGGGGGCTTGTGGTAAACTGAGGTAAAGGATTGAATGGGGGCGTGGTAAACTGAGGTAAAGGATTGAATGGGGGCTTGTGGTAAACTGAGGTAAAGGATTGAATGGGGGCTTGAGGTAAACTGAGGTAAAGGATTGAATGGGGGCTTGTGGTAAACTGAGGTAAAGGATTGAATGGGGGCTTGTGGTAAACTGAGGTAAAGGATTGAATGGGGGCTTGAGGTAAACTGAGGTAAAGGATTGAATGGGGGCTTGTGGTAAACTGAGGTAAAGGATTGAATGGGGGCTTGTGGTAAACTGAGGTAAAGGATTGAATGGGGGCTTGTGGTAAACTGAGGTAAAGGATTGAATGGGGGCTTGAGGTAAACTGAGGTAAAGGATTGAATGGGGGCTTGTGGTAAACTGAGGTAAAGGATTGAATGGGGGCTTGAGGTAAACTGAGGTAAAGGATTGAATGGGGGCTTGTGGTAAACTGAGGTAAAGGATTGAATGGGGGCTTGTGGTAAACTGAGGTAAAGGATTGAATGGGGGCTTGAGGTAAACTGAGGTAAAGGATTGAATGGGGGCTTGTGGTAAACTGAGGTAAAGGATTGAATGGGGGCTTGAGGTAAACTGAGGTAAAGGATTGAATGGGGGCTTGTGGTAAACTGAGGTAAAGGATTGAATGGGGGCTTGAGGTAAACTGAGGTAAAGGATTGAATGGGGGCGTGGTAAACTGAGGTAAAGGATTGAATGGGGGCTTGTGGTAAACTGAGGTAAAGGATTGAATGGGGGCTTGAGGTAAACTGAGGTAAAGGATTGAATGGGGGCTTGTGGTAAACTGAGGTAAAGGATTGAATGGGGGCTTGAGGTAAACTGAGGTAAAGGATTGAATGGGGGCGTGGTAAACTGAGGTAAAGGATTGAATGGGGGCTTGTGGTAAACTGAGGTAAAGGATTGAATGGGGGCTTGAGGTAAACTGAGGTAAAGGATTGAATGGGGGCTTGTGGTAAACTGAGGTAAAGGATTGAATGGGGGCTTGTGGTAAACTGAGGTAAAGGATTGAATGGGGGCTTGAGGTAAACTGAGGTAAAGGATTGAATGGGGGCTTGTGGTAAACTGAGGTAAAGGATTGAATGGGGGCTTGTGGTAAACTGAGGTAAAGGATTGAATGGGGGCTTGTGGTAAACTGAGGTAAAGGATTGAATGGGGGCTTGAGGTAAACTGAGGTAAAGGATTGAATGGGGGCTTGTGGTAAACTGAGGTAAAGGATTGAATGGGGGCTTGAGGTAAACTGAGGTAAAGGATTGAATGGGGGCTTGTGGTAAACTGAGGTAAAGGATTGAATGGGGGCTTGTGGTAAACTGAGGTAAAGGATTGAATGGGGGCTTGAGGTAAACTGAGGTAAAGGATTGAATGGGGGCTTGAGGTAAACTGAGGTAAAGGATTGAATGGGGGCTTGAGGTAAACTGAGGTAAAGGATTGAATGGGGGCTTGTGGTAAACTGAGGTAAAGGATTGAATGGGGGCTTGTGGTAAACTGAGGTAAAGGATTGAATGGGGGCTTGTGGTAAACTGAGGCCGCTGTCAAAGAATCCCTGTACTATTTACAATGCAGGAATTTAGCCAATCTGGGAACCCATCGGCAAAAATAAGGAAAAATCACACTCATGTGAAGTGAGGGGCGCTCTTATCATCATACATCATCTCATTCCGGCCAATGAGAATTTGCGTCCTCACCTTTGTCTTCAAAGTTTGTGTTTATGCAATGTTTGACACTCAGTACTGGCCATTCATTGTCAATGGCATTCAATGTTTGTGTTTACACAAACCCTCAAAGCTGGACATAGGAGAAGCTAGCGCCCCTCAGCCCTCCACTTCCTGTGGTGCGCCGATGTTTTCAGAGTGTTGGAGTTTGGAAGCGCTCGTTGGAAATCACTCGACCATCCTGCGTACCACCTGTTTCTAAATGTCACATAATGCAGGAGGCAGCAAAATGTTGTGTTATTGAAAACAAGCACTTCCAAACTCTGACACTTAATGTCAGAGTTAAAATAATCAAATGCAGGGCATTTCTTGACAGAAAGTAGCTCATAACGTTGGTGGATTTTTATGAAACAAAAACTTTGCAGATAGAAAGAGGATAATTCAAGCTTTTCGTTCAGCTGCAATGTTGGTTTAACATTGTTTAATGCAATCAGACAGGACTTTTCTGTTTGGATGAATGGGCTGCCGAGGCCAGAAAGTCGTTTTTTGCCACTCAGTGGGCGTTCCCGCATAACTTCCAGGTACGATGATGTCACACGCATACCCTCTATACAATGCTATCTAAATGACATAAGTTGTGCCTTTGCATACACCCGTAAGGTCGTCGAGGCTAGGGCAAGTGCTACTGTACCTACGGTCTAAGATGGAGTCTGAAGAGGTGAAGTGGTGTCAGTACCGGTATTTCTTCTTTCTTTTAAATCTTTTTATTGGGTTTTTTACATTTTTCCCCTCCCATGTGGGGTCCTTGTTCATGTCAACATATACATTTGTTAATAGATAGAAATAGGCACCCATCATTTCCCTCCCGTCCACCCACTATGCCCACCCACTCTTCCCCAATGCAGAGACAATACTGGAGAAAGGGAAAGGGGGAAGAAAAGAAATAAATAAAGAAGTAAATAAATTAAAAGAGAGGGGGGAGGGGAGAGAGAAGAAAGGAGAGGGGGACCACCTGTGTGTGCGCACAGCCACCGGTTTACACGACGCACGTACAATGCATAGGCCTATGCGTTCACCATTATCTAGTTCAAATGTCGCTCATCTCTGGGACTACCGTCAGGGTTTTTACATGGTCAACAAAGGGCGTCCATGTTTGCTGGAAAGTTGTCATGGAACCATTAAGTGAGAATCTAATCTTTTCAAGCTTAAGGTAGAATAGTGCGTCCTTTATCCTTTATCCAGTACCGGTATTTCTGTACCAGGACCTTCTTCCTCTTCCTCTTCTTCCTCTCCTCCTCTTCTGACCTTCTGTGTCAACAGGTCGCTGTCGCAACAGAGACATTGAGACCTCTCATTACACCTGTTTAGTACACATTTTGCTGTGTACTAAGCCTGACACACACACACACACACACACACACACACACACACACACACACACACACACACACACACACACACACACACACACACACACACAGTGACCTCCCGAACCATATATCTTAAAAACACATAAATCATTTGAGACATGCACAGCAGCTCTCCACCTGCCTTATCGCCTCACTACATGTGGCGATTTATGGGTGTGTTTTACTGCTCGTAAAGACGCAGGCATCGTGGGGGCATTGTGGCGGGCCAGGGGTGGAAGTGTGTGTGTGCGTGTGTGTGTGTGTGCATACGTGCGTACGTGCGTGTATATGTAGATGTAGGGGAGGCATCATCAATTAAGCGCACGTGCCCCGAGTGTGCAGGGCGACGGGGAAGTGCATGTGTTTTGTGGCAGCGGTTTAAATGGATTTCCCAGGCCGAGAGAGAGAGAGAGAGAGAGAGAGAGAGAGAGAGAGAGAGAGAGAGAGAGAGAGAGAGAGAGAGAGAGAGAGAGAGAGAGAGAGAGAGAGAGAGAGAGAGAGAGAGAGAGAGAGAGACGCTCTAAGGCTCTTTCTCCAAATGGATTTGTGTCTGCCTAATGGGCTGGGACGATAGAGCGCCAAAAAAAGGCGTTAGAAAGAGGATCACGAGAGAGAAAGAGAGAGAGGGGTTATTTTGAGGGGTTTCAGCAGGACTCTATAGGGCTACCTATAGCAATCATCAGTGTTGGGTGTTGGGTCAGGTGGCGCGGCGGGGGAAAGGTTCCTGCCCACCATCACAGAGACATAGGGCTCCATTTTCATGCTCCATGCTAAAACCCTTTTTTTACTATTTTGAAAAACATATTTGAATAGTTAAAATAGCCAATCTATAAGCTCACAACGTGTCGATGTAGAAATATAAACTAAACTAAGATGTTAGGAAGGGACCATAATGTGGACAAGAGATCCAGTATAAGTCATTTCACACTTGGTTTGCATGCTGACAATAGCAGATCTACAAGTCTGTGTCTATGTAGACACAGACGGAACACATCACTGTTCGCTTGCTTCTCGCGGTAAATAGAGTGCATTTGCTTTTTGTTATTGCTTAATGTAAATCGCTCTGGATTAAGAGCGTCTGCTAAATGCCTAAATTGTAAATTGTAAATTTGGGAATGAATGCTCTCTGAGAATCTGCGAGCGATTTACAGACTCAAAGTGCTCTGATTTGAGTGCTTTGACATCAGTTAAAACGTAATAGTCGCCGTTTGCTCTGAATTGATTTGACTAAGGCAGTGGTTCCCAAAGTGGGGTCCGGGGACCCCCAGTGGTCCTTGAGGGAGTTCCCAGCTAAATGCCAAACGGACCCTAACTGGTCCATTTTATTCCATTTGTACACTCTCAGAGTTAAATTAACATTGATTTTACAATATAAACTGGGGGTCCCAGAGATAGAAATGCCATTAAATGGGGGTCCGTACTCCGTAGACTAATTCATGTCAAACTGGGGGTCCTTGATTACTGGTTGAGAATCACTGCTAGAGCCGTAAAGATCTTCTCTCATGGCATATCTTTCAAATGGGGGTCCGCAGGGCTCATTAGTATAATTTTGGGGG
>NC_136795.1:2536363-2607221 GCF_951216825.1 Electrona antarctica | reverse complement strand
ACTTTTACACTTGTACACTGATTTCACACTATGGAACAACATATTTTATGATGGGGGTCGGTGGCCAATTACATATAATTCTTGGGGTCCTTGACATGAAATAGTTTGAGAACCACTGACATAGAAACAGTAAATCTTGAAAAAACAAGAGGGTGACCGACCGCACACGCCAATAGCCAGAGTGCCAATATTTTATTAGGACAGCAGGTAAGACAAAAATGAATCCAACGTGTCGGCGGTTAAGCCTTCATCAGGGAATGGCTTAACCGCCGAAACGTTGGATTCATTTTTGTCTTACCTGCTGTCCCAATACAATATTGGCACTCTGGCTATTGGCGTGTGCGGTCGGTCACCCTCTTGTTTTTCCAAGATTTCCTCTACAGTTGTCTCCCGTGTGCCGGCACCGCCACAAGGACCTTGGCGTGCGTTAGCTTCTTTGTACACAGTTTTTCAGAAAACTGTCACGATTTAGAAGACATTTATAGAATCGAGCATAGGTCACTGGCCATAATCACAGGCTATAATAATTGTATAAAAGCCTTTTGTATGGGTTGCTATTCCTAGAGTATGTGGTGCCATAATTGCTCTCTCGCCACGAGTCGCCAGACAAAACCATGTGCGGCAGCACGACTTCCACTGTCTGGATTATGGACTGGCTGCAGTGACTCACTGTCACTTACTATAAGGTCACTTGTTACAGGTGGTAATGGTTTAGGACCACTGGAGCCAGAGAGAGATCTTAACACATTTTCACCTGAGATCAGATTATAAAAATGTCTTCTACATCCTGACAGTTTTCTGAAAAAAGCTATGTTTCTATGTCAGTCGTTCTTCGATTTTTCAAAAATAGCAGACCTACAAGCTCGTAGCGCGCCACTCGGTGGCGCGCTACGAGCTTGTAGATCTGCTATTTTTCAATAGCTACAAAACACCAAAGGGGTTCCCGCCCAAAATGGGTTAATCCACTTAGACCATCTGTGTCACCTTTTAACCACTTTAAGCATTATTTCAAACTTTAGCTGTTGGAAAAATAGCAGATCCACAAGCTCGTAGCGTGGCACTCAAGCTTGTGGATCTGCAATTTTTTTTTGAAACAATATTTGTGAAAATGTGGTGCAAATCATTGAATATGATATATTCTTTCACAGCAAACATTTTTTTCTTTGCTTCTGGGTGGCTCCCTGGAACAACATAATCAGATGGGGGGTTCCGCGGCCAAATACGTATCATTCTGGGGGTCTCGACATGACATATAGTTTGAGAACCACTGACAGAAACATACAGTAGGGCTTTTTCAGAAAACTGTCAACATTTAGAATGTGGGTCTAAAAGGCTTAGTGCTCCATTTTCGTCACCGCTAAACCCCTTATCCCTAAACTTCTTTGCCTTTTTTTACTATTTTGCAAAACATTTTTGAATAGTTAAAATGGCCAGTCTACAAGCTCACAACGTGTCAATGTAGTTTGGCTAGTTGAACTATTCAAAAAAATAAATCAAAATAGTAAAAAAGGGCAAATAAGTTTAGGGATAAGAGGTTTAGCGGTGACAAAAATGGAGCCCATTATGTCCACAGACTCCACAGACTCCACACCAGTCCACTGTATTCAGATGCAGCACACTGACTGCTGACTTGTCATTTATCTGCCCGTGTGTAGAAGATATACAGTATACGTCTCCCTTCAGTAACACCCTGTTTATTTGCATTGTGCTGTTGATACATACTGTACAGTCGTTCACGGCTACTGTATCTGGCTGTGGTGCAACGCTATACACGTCATACACTGACACCACGCTAGCCTGGGGTAAGAATTTTCTATGGCTGCCAATGCAACTTGGTCCAATCCTTAATCACATACGGACAAACATCTATGCCGATGCTATCTAACTTGCGGAGGTAGCGTGCCTTGTCCACGGGCAACAGATCTTTCAACGTATGGCATTGCAAATACGTTTGATAATCGCTACTCTGCTCAATATTGTTTTGAAAATGCCGCAAATTGCATTGCAGTAAACGAGCGCAAATCACAACTTCCCCCGGTGGTGGGCGGAGTCACAGTTTGAGGCGCTGTTTACGCGCCGTGGTGTCAGTGTATACACCTGCCGTTATCCACCATTATATAGTACTGCAAGCAGGTCTGTCTTGAATTTGAGACTTTCAAACCAATGCAAAGGGAAGGCACTTCTCCAACGCCTTCCACTGATTATAGGCTGTAGGATCGTATGCACCGTTAGGGTGAAATCGCCAAGTGCTCCATCATCACTGCCGTTTCATTTCAATCAGGTCTCCGCCCTGTCTAAATCACAGGCAGCGCATTCGGCGCTGAGCATCATTTAAATCGGTATAAGTATAGGGGCGGCAGTGGCTCAGGGGTTAGAGTGGTATAGAGTGGACGGTAAGAGCCGGATGGGAACCGTGAGGTTCGAGAGTTAGTGTCAAAGTGTCCTTGAGCAAGACTCTCAACCCCTAATTGCTCCCGATGTGCAGGTTGGTGCCTTGCATGGTTTCCTCTGCCATCGATGTGTGAATGTAATGAACAGGTCTATGAAAAGCACCTTTATTCAAGGCGATTTGTCTTGCGCACACGCACACGCACGCACGCACACGCACACACACACACACACACACACCCGTTCATTTTCCTCATAGATATTTCAAAAAGATTTTTTTAAGCCTCGTACAAAGCCAACTCGAGTTGTGACAAATCATGACAACAAACAAAAATTTTCGGGTCGAAAAAAAAATAACCATAACCATTTCCTTGAACAAAACAAGCTGTATTCTGTTACTCTCGGCCTGGCCAGTTTCCATGAAAGGCTACAGCTTCTTCTATAGATTACTATCTACCAGAAGTTGGTAAAACTATTATAAAGACAGAACTATGATTTTATCGGCTGTTCATGGACGACAAAGTTATACTTTGTCGCCGTGACCCTTTGGACAAAATGTCGTCGACAGAAATGACTATATAGGACAGCAGGGACTTAAGATAAAGATATGATTAATACATGGTGCGTGCGTGCGTGCGTGCGTGCGTGCATGCGTGCGTTGGTGCGTGCGTGCGTTGGTGCCCTGTCATCCGTTCCAAGTCACTGTTGTTGGTTGTTGTTGTTGTCCTAGTACGAGGTGTTCCGCTCATTAGCATACTGCATTGTTTTAAAGCCCCCACTCAGCAGCCAACCTGCCTCATGCCAATAAAAGTCTATTAAGCCATTAAGACCTACTGTATATATACTGTATGAGACCACATTCTACAAACGTCTTCTAAATCGTGACAGATTTCTGAAAAACATACGTTTCCATGTCAGTGGTTCTCAACCTATGTCATGGTAATTAAGGGCCCCCAGAATTATATGATGGCCGCCGACCCCCCGTCTGAAGATATGTTGTTCCCAGAAGCAAATAAATTTGAGTTAAAAACGTTCCGCTCTGAAAGAATACATATTCAGAAGATTTGCGCCACATTTTGGGCGATTTAAAAAAAATAGCAGATCTACAAGCTCGTAGCGCGGCACTCAGTGCCGCGCTACGAGCTTGTAGATCTGCTATTTGTTCAACAGCTACAGTTTAAACTAGAGGTTAAAGCTGGTTATAAGCTACAAGGTGACACGGATACGTCCGTCGTCGGGTCTGAATGGTTTAACCCCCTCAGGCCTGACGCCGATTTAAAAAAAGGCTTCAAAATCCTAACATTTTTCTGAAATGTCAGTGGTGCTCAACCTTTTTCATGTCAAGGACCCCCAGAATTATCTCTATTGGGCCACGGACCCCCATCTAAAAAAATGTAGTTCCAGGGACCCCCCAGAAGCAAATATTTTAGTTAAAAATGTTCGCTCTGAAATATATTTTCAAAGATTTGCGCCACATTTTCACAGCTTTTCAAAAATAGCAGATCTACAAGCTCGTAGCGCGCCACTCGGTGGCGCGCTATGAGCTTGTAGATCTGCTATTTTTCAATAACTAAAGTACAACATAATGCTTAAAACACCAACATGGGTTCCCGCCCAAAATGGTTTAAGCCGGTTTGACTTTGCTAATGCAAATCAGTCCGTGTTGCAGAACAGCTGTGTGACACGGAACTGATGCGAGGGAGAACAAGTGCATTAACTTATGCAAATGGCTAACCCGATGCAGTGAACGGAAAGATGTATCCAGGTTAAAAATAAATAAAGGAAATTGTCATTTTGAACCAGTCTAGAGTGTATATTGTTGTTATAACCAAACATTCACAAAGTATTTCCCGTCTATTGCACGGTTAAAAATCACACTCGTGTTCATTAAAGAATCAATGGGAGGGAGATTTGGGGACGCACATTTCTGATGATGTTTGGAAGGAAGCGCTGGATAGGATACACTCCTCTTCAATCTGTCTAAGGCATACTATTATTCAGTTTAAGGTTACACATCGCCTCCACTGGTCCAAAGTAAAATTATCTAAGTTTGTTCCTACCATGGATCCTATATGTGATCATTGCAATCAAGATCAAGCTACCCTTGCACATGCTTTTTGGTTTTGTCCAAAGCTAAATACATTTTGGAAATCAATATTTAAAACATTTTCAGATGTATTAGAAGTGCCCATAGAACCCTCTGCCACCATCACAGTGTTTGGAGTTATTTCCCAAGATCTACGTCTTAGCCGGCAAAACAAGAATATGATAGCCTTTGCGTCTCTTTTGGCTAGGCGGCTAATACTATTTAAATGGAAGGAAAGATTACCACCAACCTTTAAATCTTGGGTTAATGATGTTTTACATCATTTGACATTGGAAAAGATTCGCTACTCCACAAGAGGTGCTTTAAAATTTTACACCATTTGGCAACCTTTTCTAACATATGTTGAGAGGATGAACGCGGCTGACATCAACAATCCTTAACTCATTACACTGACCCTACTGTAATTGTTTTTATTTTATTTTTATATTTTAATTTTGTTATTGTTATTGTTATTATTATTTGTTTGCATATTGTGTCTAATATTTGATTAATTTCTTCTATTTTTGAATATGTATATGTATATTTGTATGTGCCTTTTATTTCATTGTTAATGGTACAAGATACCGGGGTTGTGGCTCTTTCAGAGCGGGAACTCTGGGGGGAGGGAGGGGTAAAAAAAACTAATTTTGACTCATGTGACTTGAAAAACTAATAAAGAAACTTTGATCAAAAAAAAATCACACTTGTGTGAAGTGAGGGGCGCTGTGTAGAAATATAGAATGGAAACGTAATTAGCCCTTCGCTAAATCCCACCCCAAAAAGCGATTGTCCAATCAATGCCAATCCAAATAGTTTAGCAACTGTTGCTATGCAGGTCAAGCTTTCGCCACCTCATAGCTGTCAATGTTATTTTGCATGGCTGTGTTGTTGAACATACACACGGCTTAATGTCGGGAAAGTTACACGACTGACCCACCCAGGTGATGGCAATAATACCGGTCGGGTGGTTGTTAAAAGTTCATTTCTCCCTCTGTCATTTCCTCATATTTCTAGTTTATTTAAATAATGTCATGCACATTTGTCCAGTTCATAGCCTACTGCAGGCCTGGATGACTAGATTTAGAAGACATTTTGATGCTCTTGCTACTGAAATGATCGATTATGTATATGGAGAAATGCGTGCGTGCGTGCGTACGTGCATCCATGCGCGCACGTGTGTGTGTGCGTCCGTGCGTGCGTGATTGAGTGTATACGCACTGCGTCATGACGTGTCGACAGGTTATAGATCTGTTCTGACATGATGATATCGTCATCATTTTTCGACCGCGGTCGAGGTGGATTTCACAACCTCCCGGTCCTTCCAGACCTCCCAGACCTCCCGGTCCTTCCAGACCTCCCAGACCTCCCGGTCCTTCCAGACCTCCCAGACCTCCCGGTACTTCCAGACCTCCCAGACCTCCCGGTCCTTCCAGACCTCCCAGACCTCCCGGTCCTTCCAGACCTCCCAGACCTCCCGGTCCTTCATTGTCGCCCCCAGTTCCTGCTTACTGATGCATATGTGTCCCTAGCGATGACATCAGGGAACGACAGTGTTCTACCTCTGGTCTGCTTTGAGGCAGGACTCCAGAGAAGAAGGGAAGATATAACCTCATTGTCAGCTCTGTAGCCCATGTGGACTCAGTACTGTATAGCTACACTAGACTCAACGTACCGAGGACTAGAGCTGGACTCGGTACTGTCACTAGACTAGACTCAACGTACTCCATGTTTTCTTTTGTGTGGTGCTAGCCACTCCTATAGACGGCAATGTGTGTCCCTATGTGTACGTGTCCATGGGTCCGTCCAAATACGGAAATAGCGTTTGCTGACCACCAAGTGTCACTGTTGCGCAGCCTAACACACACGCACGCACGCACACAGACACACGCACGCACGCACGCACGCACGCACGCACGCACGCACGCACGCACGCACGCAGACACACAGACGCACACACATGCACACAGGCCAGGGAGGAGAGCTTGTACAGCATGTACTTTCACTGATAGTAAATAGTGAATACACAGTAAATAAACAAAGCCATACATGATACAACACGTTCCCATAGTGCTACTGTATGTTAACCCATTTAGACCTGACATTTAAAAAATGTCTTCTAAATCCTGAAAGTTTTCTAAAAAACCTATGTTTCTGTGTTAGTGGTTCTCACACTATTTCATGTCAAGAACCCCCAGAATTATCTGTATTTGGCCGCCGACCCCCCCATCTGAAAATATGTAGTTCCAGGGACCTCCCCAGAAGCAAAGATTTGAGTTAAAAATGTTCGCTCTGAAAGAATATATATTCATTCTTGCACCACATTTTCACGATTTTTCAAAAATAGCAGATCTACAAGCTTAAAAATAGCAGATCTACAAGCTCATAGTGCGGCACCGAGTGCCGCACTATGAGCTTGTAGATCTGCTATTTTTCAATAGCTAAAGTATAACATAATGCTTAAAACACCAAAAGGGGTTCCCGGACTTCCCGCCCAAAACGGGTTAAGCATGATGTATGGTGAGAGAATGGTGATGACATGGCGTGGCAAAGAGGGCTTTCAGTTTGCGTCATCCCACTTACATGCTATTTCAGCAGGTGTTCCCATGTTGGGATGTTTTCATTCTTACATCCTGAGTGTGTGTTCACGTCCTTGCGGCATATTCTTCAAGTGACATGTCTGACTCATAGCTCTGTGCTGCGTGCACGAGTATGCGTGTACAGTAGCCTACATTTGAATGTGTGTGTGTGTGTGTGTGTACGTGCGTGTGTGCGTGCATGCGGCTGACAGAGAGGGGGAGAGAAAAAAAGAGATATAGAAAAGTGTAAGATAGCGGGAGGGAGAGAGAGAGAGAGAGAGAGAGAGAGAGAGAGAGAGAGAGAGATGAGAGAGAGAGAGAGAGAGAGAGAGAGAGAGAGATAGAGAGAGAGATAGAGAGAGGGAGGGATGGAGGGGGGGGAGGGAGAGAGAGAGAGAGAGAGAGAGAGAGAGAGAGAGAGAGAGAGGGAGGGAGGGGGGAGAGGGAGAGGGAGGGGGGGGTGGCTAAATGAGAGAGATAGAGAGAGAGAGATAGAGAGAGGGAGAGGGAGAGAGAGAGAGGGAGGGGGGGGCTAAATGAGAGAGAGAGAGGGAGGGGGAGGGGGGCTAAATGAGAGAGAGATAGAGCAGGGAAGAGATGAAAAATAGAGAGGGAGGGGAGCGAACGAGACAGAATGGGGTTGAGCAAAAAAGATCTTTTCTGGGCGTTTCTGGGTGGGTTTTCTTCCTTCTTTTTGTCTGAAGGAATGATTGTGTGGTTTTTAACGAAACGGACGGAAACACAAAAGGAGATGTCCCCCCCCCCACCCACCTTTTTTGAAAAAAGGAAAATTCAACATGTCATCACGATTGATGCAACCACATGTCTCTTTCAAAGGAATGTAAGCCCAGTTCTGGAAAATAGTATACCCAAATGTTTTACTGAAGTATCATTACTACAATCACCGATCGCTGTCTGTCTGTCCACTTCCGGGTCACCAGTGAAATGCATGTTGGGACGGACACAGATTCATACTGGGACACACTTTTCCACGTAACACTTTTCCGCGTAACAGACCCACACGGGGAAAACAACTCGGACCCTGATACTACTAGCTACTCTTGCGTCAGTCGACAGAACTTCTTCTTTGGGGAAGCGTCGCGGCCAACAGGCACACAGGCACACAGGCACCTGAAAGCCAGCTCACACTGAACATCACCATCACAAGTATTCATAATGTTATGATCATCCAACAGATATAAAAGTGCACAGGATTGTAACTGTTGCCAAGGCAATGCCCCGTCCGGGTGGACTTAAACCCTGTTGTTGTTAGACCATCTGTAAACAATTCCCCCCCCCTATCAGTAATGTCATCTATTACATTGCATTACCCACACTGAACATCATTTGCTGTTCATATATTCAGAACGGGTAAGGACTAGTAAGTATATTGATGGGTGGTGATCCACCTGAACTGACACCCACAGCTGTTGTGGTATGATAAAGGAGGAGGGGTTAGGAAAGGGGATGATATTGTGATGTCACTATATCATTGTTTTTTTTCATTGGCACGTTTGTCTCTCGAAGTCTCAGCCTCCGGGAAGAAACCGTAAATACAAAGGGAAGATATCATTGCACACCAAGGGGTCTAATGAAGTACTGTCACCTGTCACACAAACTGCGGGGGGGGGAATCCAAACATCACGGCACGGCAAAAAGTACTCATTATGCATCTCATTTTAAGTTTTCAAATGTATAAAAATCTTTAGAAAATAGCAGATCTACAAGCTCACAATGTGTCGCGATGCGACACATTGTGAGCTTGTAGATCTGCTATTTTCTAAAGATTAAAGTCCGGTAAAGTACAAAAACCTCAAAATTGTACTTAACTCATTTAGGCCTGACGTCGAAATTTAAAAAAATGTCTTCTAAATCCCGACAGTTTTCTGAAATACCTTATGTTTCTGTATCAGTGGTGTTTTTGCCCGCCGACCCCCATCTGAAAATATGTTGTTCCAGGAACCGCTCAGAAGCAAAGATTTGAGTTACAAACTTTCACTCTGAAAGAATATATATTCAAAGATTTGTGCCACATTTTCACGATTTTTCAAAAATAGCAGATCTACAAGCTGCCACGCTATGAGCTTGTAGATCTTCTATTTTTCAATATCTAAAGTACAACATAATGCTTTAAAACACCAAAAGGGCTTCCCGCCCAGAATGGGATAAGCTCAGTACTTAGTCACTTTCAAAGCACTGCATGAAACACCCAGAGAGGGACTCAAGGAGATGGGAAGTGTTTCCTGGGCTACCTCGTTAATGAAACACCCAGAGAGGGACACAAGGAGATGGGAAGTGTTTCCTGGGCTACCTCGTTAATGAAACACCCAGAGAGGGACACAAGGAGATGGGAAGTGTTTCCTGGGCTACCTCGTTAATGAAACACCCAGAGAGGGACTCAAGGAGATGGGAAGTGTTTCCTGGGCTACCTCGTTAATGAAACACCCAGAGAGGGACACAAGGAGATGGGAAGTGTTTCCTGGGCTACCTCGTTAATGAAACACCCAGAGAGGGACACAAGGAGATGGGAAGTGTTTTCTGGGCTACCTCCATGAAACACCCAGAGAGGGACACAAGGAGATGGGAAGTGTTTTCTGGGCTACCTCCATGAAACACCCAGAGAGGGACACAAGGAGATGGGAAGTGTTTTCTGGGCTACCTCCATGAAACACCCAGAGAGGGACACAAGGAGATGGGAAGTGTTTTCTGGGCTACCTCCATGAAACACCCAGAGAGGGACACAAGGAGATGGGAAGTGTTTTCTGGGCTACCTCCATGAAACACCCAGAGAGGGACACAAGGAGATGGGAAGTGTTTCCTGGGCTACCTCGTTAATGAAACACCCAGAGAGGGACACAAGGAGATGGGAAGTGTTTCCTGGGCTACCTCGTTAATGAAACACCCAGAGAGGGACACAAGGAGATGGGAAGTGTTTCCTGGGCTACCTCGTTAATGAAACACCCAGAGAGGGACACAAGGAGATGGGAAGTGTTTCCTGGGCCATGAAACACCCAGAGAGGGACTCAAGGAGATGGGAAGTGTTTCCTGGGCTACCTCGTTACCCAGAGAGGGACACAAGGAGATGGGAAGTGTTTCCTGGGCTACCTCGTTACCCAGAGAGGGACACAAGGAGATGGGAAGTGTTTCCTGGGCTACCTCGTTACCCAGAGAGGGACACGAGGAGATGGGAAGTGTTTCCTGGGCTACCTCGTTACCCAGAGAGGGACACGAGGAGATGGGAAGTGTTTCCTGGGCTACCTCGTTACCCAGAGAGGGACACGAGGAGATGGGAAGTGTTTCCTGGGCTACCTCGTTACCCAGAGAGGGACACGAGGAGATGGGAAGTGTTTCCTGGGCTACCTCGTTACCCAGAGAGGGACACGAGGAGATGGGAAGTGTTTCCTGGGCTACCTCGTTACCCAGAGAGGGACACGAGGAGATGGGAAGTGTTTCCTGGGCTACCTCGTTACCCAGAGAGGGACACGAGGAGATGGGAAGTGTTTCCTGGGCTACCTCGTTAATGAAACACCCAGAGAGGGACACGAGGAGATGGGAAGTGTTTCCTGGGCTACCTCGTTAATGAAACACCCAGAGAGGGACACGAGGAGATGGGAAGTGTTTCCTGGGCTACCTCGTTAATGAAACACCCAGAGAGGGACACAAGGAGATGGGAAGTGTTTCCTGGGCTACCTCGTCATGAAACACCCAGAGAGGGACACAAGGAGATGGGAAGTGTTTCCTGGGCTACCTCGTTAATGAAACACCCAGAGAGGGACACAAGGAGATGGGAAGTGTTTCCTGGGCTACCTCGTTAACACCCAGAGAGGGACACAAGGAGATGGGAAGTGTTTTCTGGGCTACCTCCATGAAACACCCAGAGAGGGACACAAGGAGATGGGAAGTGTTTCCTGGGCTACCTCGTTAATGAAACACCCAGAGAGGGACACGAGGAGATGGGAAGTGTTTCCTGGGCTACCTCGTTAATGAAACACCCAGAGAGGGACTCAAGGGGATGGGAAGTGTTTCCTGGGCTACCTCGTTAATGAAACACCCAGAGAGGGACACAAGGAGATGGGAAGTGTTTCCTGGGCTACCTCGTTAATGAAACACCCAGAGAGGGACACAAGGAGATGGGAAGTGTTTCCTGGGCTACCTCGTTAATGAAACACCCAGAGAGGGACACAAGGAGATGGGAAGTGTTTCCTGGGCTACCTCGTTAATGAAACACCCAGAGAGGGACACAAGGAGATGGGAAGTGTTTCCTGGGCTACCTCGTTAATGAAACACCCAGAGAGGGACACAAGGAGATGGGAAGTGTTTCCTGGGCCATGAAACACCCAGAGAGGGACTCAAGGAGATGGGAAGTGTTTCCTGGGCTACCTCGTTACCCAGAGAGGGACACAAGGAGATGGGAAGTGTTTCCTGGGCTACCTCGTTACCCAGAGAGGGACACAAGGAGATGGGAAGTGTTTCCTGGGCTACCTCGTTACCCAGAGAGGGACACAAGGAGATGGGAAGTGTTTCCTGGGCTACCTCGTTACCCAGAGAGGGACACGAGGAGATGGGAAGTGTTTCCTGGGCTACCTCGTTACCCAGAGAGGGACACGAGGAGATGGGAAGTGTTTCCTGGGCTACCTCGTTACCCAGAGAGGGACACGAGGAGATGGGAAGTGTTTCCTGGGCTACCTCGTTACCCAGAGAGGGACACGAGGAGATGGGAAGTGTTTCCTGGGCTACCTCGTTACCCAGAGAGGGACACGAGGAGATGGGAAGTGTTTCCTGGGCTACCTCGTTACCCAGAGAGGGACACGAGGAGATGGGAAGTGTTTCCTGGGCTACCTCGTTAATGAAACACCCAGAGAGGGACACGAGGAGATGGGAAGTGTTTCCTGGGCTACCTCGTTAATGAAACACCCAGAGAGGGACACGAGGAGATGGGAAGTGTTTCCTGGGCTACCTCGTTAATGAAACACCCAGAGAGGGACACAAGGAGATGGGAAGTGTTTCCTGGGCTACCTCGTCATGAAACACCCAGAGAGGGACACAAGGAGATGGGAAGTGTTTCCTGGGCTACCTCGTTAACACCCAGAGAGGGACACAAGGAGATGGGAAGTGTTTTCTGGGCTACCTCCATGAAACACCCAGAGAGGGACACAAGGAGATGGGAAGTGTTTCCTGGGCTACCTCGTTAATGAAACACCCAGAGAGGGACACGAGGAGATGGGAAGTGTTTCCTGGGCTACCTCGTTAATGAAACACCCAGAGAGGGACTCAAGGGGATGGGAAGTGTTTCCTGGGCTACCTCGTTAATGAAACACCCAGAGAGGGACACAAGGAGATGGGAAGTGTTTCCTGGGCTACCTCGTGGGCTACCACGAGCTGAGAATATATCACTGAAGAAAGACACTAGTCATTATCACGCTTATTACAGGACAATTCAACTATAGCTTAATATACAGTGGTAAGATCTGCACAGTACAGTGGCGCGCGCACACATTCACATTTACATTCACGCAGGCAGGCAGGCAGGCAGGCAGGCAGGCACGCACGCACAGTTTACACACAGTAGAACCACATGCGTGCGTGTATGTACAGTATGTATACTGTATGTATGTTCATATGCTATTTATTCCAAGTAGGATGGACAGGAATAACTGCGTGAATTCCGTTTTAACGACCAACGGAACAACCCCCCCATCCCCCGAAAAAGTAACTTGCTGCATCTGCGAGGAGGAATATTATGTTCGGAGAGAGAGAGGGAGCGAGAGGGGGAGAGAGAGAGAGAGAGAGAGAGAGAGAGAGAGAGAGGAGAATAAGCGAAGTCCGTGCATGTGCCCACGTACGCCCACGCCCACTCGCCGCAGAGCACGATGGGAAATGTTCACAAAATTTGCATCCATGAGAGAGAGCGTCTATCCGTTTCACGCCCACACTTTATGGCATTCATCGTCATTTTTCTTTTAATCCATTGGCGGCTGGAACGCCTTATAGCTTTGAACCACTTTAACCAGGCATTATTTTAAACTTTACATATTGAAAAATGGCAGCTCTACATAAGCTCGTAGCGCGGCACCGAGTGCTGCGCTACGAGCTTGTAGATCTGCTATTTTTTTTGAAAAGTCGTGAAAACGTGGCGCAAATCTTTGAATATATATTCTCTCACAGCACTACTTTTTTTAACTCAAATCTTTTTTTTTTGTGAGGGGTCCCTGGAACAACATATTTTCGGATGGGAGTCGGCGGCCGATTACATATAATTTCTGTGGTCCTTGACATGAAATAGTTTGAGAACCACTAACATGAATGACATTTTTCAGAAAACTGTCATGATTTTTTTAATCTGGCGTCAGTCGTAAATGGGTTAATCCATTGAGACCTGGAACGCATCCATGTCACGTTAGCGTTAGCGTTTTAAACATTATGTTATAATTTAGCTATTGAAAAATAGCAGATCTACAAGCTCATAGCGCGCCACCGAGTGGCGCGCTATGAACTTGTAGGTCTGCTATTTTTGAAAAATCGTTAAAATGTGCCTCAAATCTTCAGGCCTGAATGGGTTAAAGCAGGGCTCGACAGTGCGACTAGGTACTCGCATTTGCGAGTTAAAATATCACCGTGCGAGTTGTCAAATTCACTTTGTAGCACCCGTGCGACTACAGAATTTGACCGTTCAATCGTGATAAAGACAAGGCTCTACAGCAAGTGCACAGTCTATAGTCGCGGTTCTATACCTACATTTATATTTATATAGTACGGCGGTGTCGTTCGCCAAAAAGTGCAGATCTACAAGCTAACAACGTGTCGAGACTCAATGCGGCGTTCATTTGAAGATCTATCCCCTTTGCTCCCACCGCCCCGCCCCTCCATGTGTTGCTGCTCAGTACTTCTCTTCCCTGTCAGCAGCGGAGCGAACGCAGCAGGATAGCATGATAGCACAGAAGGAGTTGCTAGGACCCCGACACGTTGAATACTAAAGTTATTTGGAAAGTTTAATGTTCAAACATCACTCGATAACTTTTAACCAAACGTGGGTGAAACAGCGTGCGGCCGAGTGCACGTGTGCACGGATTCTACCAAAACAACCATCGCTCAGCACCTCGCTTACAAAATCGTGTGCGCAGCGCAAATGATAATACGAATGACCGACTTGGCTGGGTACATATTAGTCAGTAGCCTGCATAACGAGCGACGGAAAAAAGGCAAAGATCCCCCCACTACCTCCTTCCACCACGCCGAGGTGTATATGTACGATGGTCTGAACTGAAGCAGTCAAAGCCAAGGAGAATGTTACAATACTAAGTACCACCGAATCTCACACGATAGAACAGCAGGATGAAAACGGATAGAAAGTCTGTCTGTCCATCCATCCATACATGAGCAACATAAAATGAATTGATTATCCATCTATCTATCCATCTATCCCTCTATCTATTTGCATAAAAAACTAATAGACTATCAGCATAAAAACAAATTGATTATATAGATTATATAAAAACAAACAAATCCAGATGAATATCAATATTGTGATCATTTCTGAAAGATATTGTGATAATAATATTTTTTCATATTGCCCGCCCCCTACCTCATATCACTGTATTAAAGAAAAATCACACCTGTGTGAAGTGAGGGGCGCTCTTATCATCATACATCATCATGAATCATCTCATATTGGCCAATCAGAATGCCTGTTGCCTGTGATTGGTTAGCTGATTTGCTCGTTTACATATGACATACATTGTCCTTTCAATGTCAATGGCGTTTAATGTTTTGATGTTTAATTTACGTCACATTTAGCGGAATTTTGACCTAATTTCTCCTTTCATTGTCAATGGCAGATATTGAGACGTGTGGGGACTACAGCTGTATATAGGAGGGGCTAGCGCCCCTCAAAAACACATTATTTGATAACTTTTCATCGTGCTCCTAAAATAATTTGTGTGCTACTAGATTTTTCAACTTAGTCGCACACGTGCTACTTGGAAAAATGCTAAGTGTCGAGCCCTGGGTTAAAGTGCACCTGTCCTTCCTCCTGATGGCGGTCCGATAGGGGAGGTCAGGGCAGAGAGAGATGGCCGTCCCTCCCACCTGCACGCTATGGCTCAGGGAGGTTCCTACACCAAACAGCAGTCAGAGCTCAGATGGAAATAGCCTCTGACACCCAAAGAGATTGAATTTCCGCGTGGAATAGGTGTGGGCGGTCGTGCGTGCGTGGCATGTTTGTGACTGAAAGCGCCATTTGGTATGTGTGGAAAGGCAGATTAGTGTGTGTGCGTGTGCCTGTGCCTGTGCCTGTGCCTGTGCGTGCGTGCGTGCGTGCGTGGCTCTATCCATCGTCAGCACATGGAGAGTGCTGTCTACGCTGTATTATATTCTTAAACTCTAGGTCAGCAGGAACATGTCTGGGCGCATTGGTCTGATGTATAGGTTACTGTGTGTCTGCGTGCGTGCGTGCGTGCGTGTGTGCGTGCGTGCGTGCGTGCGTGCGTGCGTGAGAGAGAGAGCGTCTGTCTGTCTCAGCCACATGGCTCTGACAAGTGCCCTCTTATCCCAGGCTGCCAGCTAACAAACCGAGCTCACCTTATGATCGTTCACCCTCCCTCTCCTCACCTTATGATCGTTCACCCTCCCCCTCCTCACCTTATGATCGTTCACCCTCCCTCTCCTCACCTTATGATCGTTCACCCTCCCTCTCCTCACCTTATGATCGTTCACCCTCCCTCTCCTCACCTTATGATCGTACACCCTCCCTCTCCTCACCTTATGATCGTACACCCTCCCTCTCCTCACCTTATGATCGTTCACCCTCCCTCTCCTCACCTTATGATCGTACACCCTCCCTCTCCTCACCTTATGATCGTACACCCTCCCTCTCCTCACCTTATGATCGTTCACCCTCCCTCTCCTCACCTTATGATCGTACACCCTCCCTCTCCTCACCTTATGATCGTACACCCTCCCTCTCCTCACCTTATGATCGTTCACCCTCCCTCTCCTCACCTTATGATCGTTCACCCTCCCTCTCCTCACCTTATGATCGTACACCCTCCCTCTCCTCACCTTATGATCGTACACCCTCCCTCTCCTCACCTTATGATCGTACACCCTCCCTCTCCTCACCTTATGATCGTACACCCTCCCCCTCCTCACCTTATGATCGTACACCCTCCCCCTCAAAAGGCTGCAGCCCTCAGTCAAAACAAAAGCCAAACCTTTCCCAGGTTGGGCAGTTCATTACAAGAACAGAATGACGCCAGCAGGGCTGGACTGAACAATCATTTGAAACATTTGAAATACATAAGCCCTTAAAACCACCACTTCTACAGAACATGAATGATACACAACCAACAGACCACTACACTGAAACAGACAACTCATTTAACTTAGATCTGCTGATCGTGAAAATGTGGCGCAAATCTTTGAATTATTTCAGAGCAAACGATTTTAACTCAAATCTTTGCTTCTGGGGGGGGGGGGGGGGGGGGGGGGGGGCGGGTCCCTGGAACAACATATTTTCAGATCCGCGGCAAAGTACAGATAATTCTGGGGGTCCTTGGCATGAAAAGGGTTGAGCACCACTGACATAGAAACATTTAGGATTAAGAATACATGGGTTAAGTGACCAGTCCAGGCCTGGACGCCATGTTGCTGAGTAAAACGAACAGAGGGAAATGTGTTTTGACCTCAGCGTAGAGATCAGTGTGTGTGACGTCACGTGTGTGATGGGTCAGACTGACACGGCGAGTGATTTAAATAGTTTCATTAAACGACAAATTGAGGGGCGTGCGCCGGTGTTGTGGAGGTGCTCTTGACCGTATAAAAGATAATTAAAAATGATGATGCGGTGAGGTCACCACTTGTAGCCACGTCGATGGAGAATGATTAATAAACGTCTGGAACAGATGTCTTCTTCAGAGTTTAAACTAAATTGAGGTACTAAACATTGTGAACGATGTGTGCGACGGACCTATAATCTTTTTGATTGCAAATGTCTTATTCCCACAATCTGCTGGCAGCTGAACCACGGACACTTTTGATGGAAGGTTGTCTCAACCAGATGGCAATTAACCCTCTTATGGCCGTTGACGCAATTAACCCTCTTATGGCCAGGGCTGTCGCGGTTACATCATTAACCCTCTTATGGCTAGGGCTGTCGCGGTTACATCATTAACCCTCTTATGGCTAGGGCTGTCGCGGTTACATCATTAACCCTCTTATGGCTAGGGCTGTCGCGGTTACATAATTAACCCTCTTATGGCTAGGGCTGTCGCGGTTACATCATTAACCCTCTTATGGCTAGGGCTGTCGCGGTTACATCAATTAACCCTCTTATGGCTAGGGCTGTCGCGGTTACATCATTTAACCCTCTTATGGCTAGGGCTGTCGCGGTTACATCATTTAACCCTCTTATGGCTAGGGCTGTCGCGGTTACATCATTAACCCTCTTATGGCTAGGGCTGTCGCGGTTACATCATTAACCCTCTTATGGCTAGGGCTGTCGCGGTTACATCATTAACCCTCTTATGGCTAGGGCTGTCGCGGTTACATCATTAACCCTCTTATGGCTAGGGCTGTCGCGGTTACATCATTTAACCCTCTTATGGCTAGGGCTGTCGCGGTTACATCATTTAAACCGCGGTGCGATCAAGCTGCTCAGAAGCGCGATATGCGATACTGTGAGATATAGTTGTCACGCCCCCATTAAAATGATTACAAAAAAACATTATTAATAAACCAAAGTTACACTAAGCTTTACTTTACTATGTTGCTTTATAAATGGCAGAGACGACAGTGTTTATTTAAAATGAATGTTCAATTAGTCCTGGTCTTCATTCATTTAATATATTAAATTAATGGTGTAAAACCAAAAGCAGTAATGCAAATTAAAATGGAACACATTATGGCCCTTGACGCAGTTGACGTAATGAATTAAAACAATCCCTCATTACCGTTAATGACGTAAATTACGTCATTGTTTTATTCCCTGCTATAATCGGGGGCTTAATGTAGCAAAATGTAGCAACTTTTGGCAAGTTTGGCTAACGGCCGATGTAATCTACCTAAAACCGTCCGATGTAATCTACCTAAAACCGTCCGAAATCCTCGCGTGCACGCTCTCGCACGCATGGGCGCGGTCTTTATGTGCATAGCTGCATAAAATGCGATATTTGGGGCTTGATTACATCTTAATTTGACTTAGATATTAAAATAAACGATGATCGCTTAGCATCCCGGACAGATCACTGTGTAACACAGTGCAGAAAGCTAGCGGAAGTTGTGATCCGTTTGACCGGAAATTACATTGCCAAAAAACTTAATCCACTGAAATTGCCCTCAGATTGAGGTGATCCTACAAAACTACCATGTTTTTGGAGGTGAATTACAAAACTGGCTACCGAGCTGTTTTTGTAGTACCAAAAGTATCACAATGTGTCGCATCGCGACGCATTGTGATACTAAAGTATCACAATGTGTCGCATCGCGACGCATTGTGATACTAAAGTATCACAATGTGTCGCATCGCGACGCATTGGGAGCTTGTAGATCAAAACGCCCAAAATGTGTATTGAGCATAAGTGGTTAATGAATGTTTTGTAAAAAAAATCATCAAAATCTACAAAGTAACTATAGTTACTAAAGTAACTATAGTTACTAAAGTAACTATAGTTACTAAAGTAACTATAGTTACTAAAGTTTTCAAATAAATGTAGTGGAGTGAAAGTGCAATATCTGTGTCTAAATGTAGTGGAGTAGAAGGTAAAGTACAGAACATTTGGCGTACTCAAGTAAAGTACAAATACCTCAAAATTGTACTTAAGTACAGCACTTAAGTAAATGTACTTAGTTGCTTTCCACCACGGTTTGTCAGCTTACTTTCTCCTCCATCTTTCTCTCTCTCCTTCCCTCCTTCCCTTCTCCTCCATCTTTCTCTCTCTCCTTCCCTCCTTCCCTTCTCCTCCATCTTTCTCTCTCTCCTTCCCTCCTTCCCTTCTCCTCCATCTTTCTCTCTCTCCTTCCCTTTGATTCTCCATTAATGGAGACTCTGTGTGGTTTCATTATACACACAGTCAAACGCTGAGTGTTCATTGAACTCTGTGGGAGTGTAAATGGAACCAAATGGACCGCTACGCGTCTGTGGGAGTGTAAATGGAACCAAATGGACCGCTACGCGTCTAGAAGTCTGCCAGTGTACACGTGGCTCATTTGAGAGCCCGACCGATGAGTCCAGAGCCATCGAGTCGACCACAGAGTACCGATGAGTCCAGAGCCATCGAGTCGACCACAGAGTACCGATGAGTCCAGAGCCATCGAGTCGACCACAGAGTACCGATGAGTCCAGAGCCATCGAGTCGACCACAGAGTACCGATGAGTCCAGAGCCATCGAGTCGACCACAGAGTACCGATGAGTCCAGAGCCATCGAGTCGACCACAGAGTACCGATGAGTCCAGAGCCATCGAGTCGACCACAGAGTACCGATGAGTCCAGAGCCATCGAGTCGACCACAGAGTACCGATGAGTCCAGAGCCATCGAGTCGACCACAGAGTACCGATGAGTCCAGAGCCATCGAGTCGACCACAGAGTACTGATGAGTCCAGAGCCATCGAGTCGACCACAGAGTACCGTTGAGTCCAGAGCCATCGAGTCGACCACAGAGTACCGATGAGTCCAGAGCCATCGAGTCGACCACAGAGTACCGATGTTGTCCGATGAGTCCAGAGCCATCGAGTCGACCACAGAGTACCGATGTTGTCCGATATTTTGTCAAGAAGTGCAACATTTTTCTAATTCATTTTGCCAAACTTAGACTGGATTAAAGTTTGTATTTGAGGACAATTAGCTCGAGCCCTATTCAAAACATTACTGATCTACAAGCTCACAACAGTAGATCTGTTATTGTTTGAAATATTTCTGAAAACTTTTGAACATTTTTCACCAAGAAAAAAATGGAGAGGTTGAAAGTGGTTAGTTAGGCCAGGTTGGCTGCATAACTGGCGACACCGATCAGGCCAATACCGATAAAAGGCCAATACCGATAAAAGGCCAATACCGATAAAAGGCCAATACCGATAAAAGGCCAATACCGATAAAAGGCCAATACCGATAAAAGGCCAATACCGATAAAAGGTCAATACCGATAAAAGGTCAATACCGATAAAAGGCCAATACTGAAAAAAGCCACAAAATAATGACGTTATTAAAAAACGTTCGCTCTGAAAGAATATATATTCAAAGATTTGTGCCGCATTTTCACGATTTTTCAAAAATAGCAGACCTACAAGTTCATAGCGCGGCACTCGGTGGCGCGCTATGAACTTGTAGATCTGCTATTTTTCAATAGCTAAAGTACAACATAATGCTTAGTTAAAACACCAAAAGGGGTTCCCGCCCAAAATGGATTAAACCGTCTCACAGTTAAATTAACATTCAGGATTTGACTCTACATGAGGCCACAATTTGCGGAAAAGCAGAGAAAGGACAAAGAAAAGAAGAGAAGGAGATTGGAATTAAATAATGTTGGGGCTGAAACCGAAAAGAAAAAGAGACGACTATGAAATATTGTAGAGAAAGAGCGATGGCAGACGGAAACGATAGAGAAGAACACGAGCAGATCGGTGTCACAGGGTGGAGGAGGAGTCACAGGGTGGAGGAGGAGTCACAGGGTGGAGGAGGAATGATGTCACAGGGTGGTGTCACAGGGTGGAGGAGGAGTCACAGGGTGGAGGAGGAATGATGTCACAGGGTGGTGTCACAGGGTGGAGGAGGAGTCACAGGGTGGAGGAGGAATGATGTCACAGGGTGGTGTCACAGGGTGGAGGAGGAGGCACAGGGTGGAGGAGGAATGATGTCACAGGGTGGTGTCACAGGGTGGAGGAGGAGTCACAGGGTGGAGGAGGAATGATGTCACAGGGTGGTGTCACAGGGTGGAGGAGGAGTCACAGGGTGGAGGAGGAATGATGTCACAGGGTGGTGTCACAGGGTGGAGGAGGAGTCACAGGGTGGAGGAGGAATGATGTCACAGGGTGGTGTCACAGGGTGGAGGAGGAGTCACAGGGTGGAGGAGGAATGATGTCACAGGGTGGTGTCACAGGGTGGAGGAGGAGTCACAGGGTGGAGGAGGAATGATGTCACAGGGTGGTGTCACAGGGTGGAGGAGGAGTCACAGGGTGGAGGAGGAATGATGTCACAGGGTGGTGTCGCAGGGTGGAGGAGGAGTCACAGGGTGGAGGAGGAATGATGTCACAGGGTGGTGTCACAGGGTGGAGGAGGAGTCACAGGGTGGAGGAGGAATGATGACTCATTAAGATGACAATAACAGATGTGACAGAGGGACGGTGGGTTGGGAGATAAGCCATCTCTAGAAGAACGAATGGATCGAGGAGAACAAAGGAGTTTGTAAGGGACAGAGAGAGTGAGTGAGAGAGAGATAGAGCCCCATTTAGATCTATGGTGGAGGGTGCAGGGTGCCAGTCCCTCATTTCATTTAGATCTATGGTGGAGGGTGCAGGGTGCCAGTCCCTCATTTCATTTAGATCTATGGTGGAGGGTGCAGGGTGCCAGTCCCTCATTTTAATTTCCAAGACCTTTCAGGCGTCCCACAAATTGTGACCAGATTTGAATGAGAGACTGCCATCGCGCAAATTACAGCTTTTCACCAGAGGAGAAAAACTTATTTTTATTTTTTTCTCAAAATGAGTTAATAGCACAGGCAGACTCTTCACATACTTTCATGTCTGAAATAAGTGTCAGAGCTGAAATCGACATGTAAATATGAAATGAATGCTTAAACATGTAGCTATAGGTGTAATGTTAGAGACCACAGAAATGAACCTTTCAAGCCTGTTTTCTCAACTCGCTGTTTTCTGCAAGACTCTATAAGCCATATCTCCAAAACTGGTGGGTCATCAATATGTCAATTCGAAGCTATGATTCCCTGACGAAAATTCAAAAAGATCCAATGACAGTCCCTCAGTTTGGTCACAATTGAAGACCCCGGCCTGTCCCACATTGTGACTGGCAGGCATCAAGTGTTCAAATGCCCTAATAGTTAGTCCCCTAATAGTTGGCTTTCTGTTGTAAAGCTCTCATTAGGTGCGGTTCCATTAAGCCTTTGCGAAAAAAGGAAGCGTATGTTCATTAAGTCGAAAAAAGTGACAAAGTGAATTGTCGGTGTTTCCATTAAACTGATAAAATGCGCATATGACATAAGTTCATTAAATATGCAGTAGTTGGCACTGTTTTGCCAGTAAAGTGAGGCTCATGTAAAGTATAGTCCTAATCCATGTTCACACCATTGATTTAGGGATTTGATGGGCTTTCTTTACAGTCAAAGAACGATTTGTTGTGTAATGCTTGTCTTAATATATTCGGGGCACATGTAGCCTATATGTCGCGGGACTCGATTGGAGCATACTGGTCGTTTATACTGTAAATGGATTGCAGCTGCAAACAGTTGTGGATAACTTGTTTCATCGGCTATATAGCCTATAGCCTACACGTTTAGGTTGCTTATCTTATGCAATGAATATAAATATATAAGAATAGATGAAGCGTATGCATGGATCGAAATCGAATAGCCTGCAGGGACCCGGCAGCTATATATAAAAGTTTAGTCTACTACGCTACTCGTACTCCACGTGTGTGTGTGTGTGTCTTGCATCCATACAGTAGCGATCCAGATATCAAAATGATCGGATCGCCCCGATCAACTCGGGAGGATTCAGACTTCATAAGGGATCTTTGAACACACTACACAATTATTAATCGGACGGGTCGGGTAGTAGTAGCCTAAATTGGGACCTTATTCTCTCCCTCTCACTCCACTGCCTCCCCATCGTTTTTTATTTTATTTTCCAACTGTTCAAAAGCGATATAATGCGAGTTCAATGCTTTCTAATTAAAAACCTTTTCCGCAAGTGTTTCCATACACTATTTGCGCATTTCCCTTTTTTCGAAAAAGCCTAAATCCGCAACCTCCAAGCGAAAAAGTGTTTTTGCGAAAAATGGAGACTTATTCGCATATTGATGTGTTTCCATCCAGGAGATTTTGCGCAAGAGCCTTAATGCGCATAAAAACGGCTTTATGGAAACGCACCTATTGTCTCTTTTCCTGTGTTTTTAACACATGGCAATAAGATGGCAATGCACCAGCAATATGCTAGACCACACCTCACCAGGAGACCAGCAGCAGCCATCAGTGCACAGATGTATGGGGTCAGAACAGTATCAAAAGTGTCACGGTAAATCTTACATATTTGTAACTCACAGGTTCAGATTTGCAACTCACGTGAGTGAACTCACAGGTTCAAATTTGTGTTTTGTATCCACAAGTTCAGATTTGTGTTTTGTATCTGTATTTCGCATCTGTGTTTTGTATCCGTGTTTCGCATCTGTGTTTGAAACACAAATACAAAACACAGTTGTGAAACACAGATACAAAACACAGATGTGAAACACAGATACAAAACACAGATGCAAATTACAGATACAAAACACAAATACAAAACACAAATACAAAACACAGATGCGAAACACGGATACAAAACACAAATCTGAACTTGTGGATACAAAACACAAATGTGAACCTGTGAGTTCACTCACGTTAGTTGCAAATCTGAACTTGTGAGTTACAAATATGTAAGATTTACCGTGACACTTTTGTTACTGTTCTGGCTCCATACAGATGAGCCACGTAGGTTAATTATATACAACGTGGGCGTTGGGTGTGAAAATGACAGCTGCATCGGCTGGAAACCATAGCAAGGACAGAGAGAGAGAGAGAGAGAGAGAGAGAGAGGGCAGGTGTCTGCTGGACAGAGTGAGACTGCACTGCCACTCAGGTTAGGGTCATTGTTAAACTATTAATCTACTTCTCCTCTCCACAACTCCACAAGGTGTCTGGAGGACACTGGATGACAAACCTTACAGTTATGGGACTACCTCCTTTAACCACTGGATGACAAACCTTACAGTGATGGGACTACCTCCTTTAACCACTGGATGACAAACCTTACAGTTATGGGACTACCTCCTTTAACCACTGGATGACAAACCTTACAGTTATGGGACTACCTCCTTTAACCACTGGATGACAAACCTTACAGCTATGGGACTACCTCCTTTAACCACTGGATGACAAACCTTACAGTTATGGGACTACCTCCTTTAACCACTGGATGACAAACCTTACAGCTATGGGACTACCTCCTTTAACCACTGGATGACAAACCTTACAGTTATGGGACTACCTCCTTTAACCACTGGATGACAAACCTTACAGTTATGGGACTACCTCCTTTAACCACTGGATGACAAACCTTACAGTTATGGGACTACCTCCTTTAACCACTGGATGACAAACCTTACAGTTATGGGACTACCTCCTTTAACCACTGGATGACAAACCTTACAGTTATGGGACTACCTCCTTTAACCACTGGATGACAAACCTTACAGTTATGGGACTACCTCCTTTAACCACTGGATGACAAACCTTACAGTTATGGGACTACCTCCTTTAACCACTGGATGACAAACCTTACAGTTATGGGACTACCTCCTTTAACCACTGGATGACAAACCTTACAGTTATGGGACTACCTCCTTTAACCACTGGATGACAAACCTTACAGTGATGGGACTACCTCCTTTAACCACTGGATGACAAACCTTACAGCTATGGGACTACCTCCTTTAACCACTGGATGACAAACCTTACAGTTATGGGACTACCTCCTTTAACCACTGGATGACAAACCTTACAGTTATGGGACTACCTCCTTTAACCACTGGATGACAAACCTTACAGTTATGGGACTACCTCCTTTAACCACTGGATGACAAACCTTACAGTTATGGGACTACCTCCTTTAACCACTGGATGACAAACCTTACAGTTATGGGACTACCTCCTTTAACCACTGGATGACAAACCTTACAGCTATGGGACTACCTCCTTTAACCACTGGATGACAAACCTTACAGCTATGGGACTACCTCCTTTAACCACTGGATGACAAACCTTACAGTTATGGGACTACCTCCTTTAACCACTGGATGACAAACCTTACAGTTATGGGACTACCTCCTTTAACCACTGGATGACAAACCTTACAGTTATGGGACTACCTCCTTAAACCACTGGATGACAAACCTTACAGTTATGGGACTACCTCCTTTAACCACTGGATGACAAACCTTACAGTTATGGGACTACCTCCTTTAACCACTGGATGACAAACCTTACAGTTATGGGACTACCTCCTTTAACCACTGGATGACAAACCTTACAGTTATGGGACTACCTCCTTTAACCACTGGATGACAAACCTTACAGTTATGGGACTACCTCCTTTAACCACTGGATGACAAGCCTTACAGTTATGGGACTACCTCCTTTAACCACTGGATGACAAACCTTACAGTTATGGGACTACCTCCTTTAACCACTGCACTGTTCCTCTCTTGCTCCATGGAATGGAAACGAATGGAAAGCAAGAGACCACCTATAGGCACCTATACAGATGATACGCATAGCCTCATGCCTAGATAGAGCAGGGGTGGGCAACTTTGACGATGGAGAGGGCCACTATATTTCCACACTCACTCCAGAGGGCCATATATTAGTCGTAGCAAAAATAGCCGATTTTTTTGCTATATTCGAATTGAAATCTTGCATTATTTTTTGCTATTTTTTAATTAACATTAAAATTGTTAAAAATGTTAATTAAAATTAACATTTTTATGTAATTTCAAATGCCTTTAATTATACGAGTGTTGAAGCATTGAGCTACTAATTTAGACTGAAGTAATTAAAGCAGGTCATGTTTGCATGTTGTGGAATTGTAAACAGCTGAAACCAATATTATATCAGTATTCTGACATTAACCTGAGGGCCGCA
Organism: Electrona antarctica; assembly: GCF_951216825.1. NCBI lineage: Eukaryota > Metazoa > Chordata > Actinopteri > Myctophiformes > Myctophidae > Electrona > Electrona antarctica. Next base: position 2,581,273 of record NC_136795.1, on the reverse strand, counting down.
TTAAATGAAGGTGGGGGCCGCATGTGGCCCCCGGGCCGCCAGTTGCCCACCACTGCTATAGAGCGATGCAGTCCCGCCCCCTACCAGGGCCCAGGAAATGATTCCCCGTTCTTTTTCCTCATAGACATTTCAAAAAGTATTTATTTAAAGACCTTTTAAGCCTCATACAAAGCCAACTCCAGTTGTGACAAATCATGACAACAAACACAATGTTTGGGCCGAACAAATAATTAGAAGAAAACGTCAGGTTTAAAAAAAAATTGTTTGTTTTTCTTCTTTGTAATTATTTGTTTGGTCCAAAATATTGTGTTTGTTGTCATGATTTGTCACAACTCGAGTTGGCTTTGTACGACGCTTAAAAGGTCTTTAAATAAATACTTTTTGAAATGTCTATGGGGGAAAAATGCATTGGGAATTATTTCCTGGGCCTGGCGTCGTCATGAAACGGGGCGGGACTGCGACGCTCTATACTGTCGGCCACTAAGCAGCTCCAGGGGGAGCAGTTGGGGGTTCAGTGCCTTGCTCAAGGGCACTTCAGCGGTGTTGGGTGAATGATGACAATAACTTCCACCGACCCAGATTTTTCCTGCCCGTCCGGGGAATCGAACCGGCAACCTTTCGACAACAAGTTGTTAGAAAAACACAAGTGATGCTTTCCGGTGCATGGCAACAGATGCATACCTGGCATGTACAGTTGGGTGCCACCGATAGTGTCCCTTATCATTTGACCCATTTAGGCCTGACCTCAAAATTTAAAAAAATCCTTCTAAATCCTCCAGTTTTCTGAAATAAATATTTTCACGATTTTTCAAAAATAGCAGACCTACAAGCTCGTAGCGCGCCACTCGGTGGCGCGCTATGAGCTTGTAGATCTGCTATTTTTCAATAGCTAAATTATAACAATGTTTAAAACACCAAAAGGGGTTCCCGCCCAAAATGGGTTAACTGTCCTTTTGCGCAGATCACGCAAACCTCAGCAAAAAGAAAAGGACAATATCGATGGCCTCCAACTGTACAGCTTAACCCATTCTGGGCGGGAACCCCATTTGGTGTTTTAAGCATTATGTTATACTTTAGCTATTGAAAAATAGCAGACATACAAGTTCATAGCGCGGCACTCAGTGCCGCGCTATGATCTTGTAGGTTTGCTATTTTTGAAAAATCGTGAAAATGTGCCTCAAGTCTTTGAATATATATTCTTTCAGAGTTTCAGTTTTTAACTCAAATCTTTGCTTCTGGGGAGGTCCCTGGAACAACATATTTTCAGATGGGGGTCGGCGGCATATTACATATAATTTTTGGGGTCCTTGACATGAAATATATTCAGAACCACCGATATAGAAACATGAGGTTTTTCAGGAAAAAGGGCATTTTAAAAATACATTTTTTAAAATGTTGACGTCAGGCCTAAATGGGTTGAGGTACATGGACATTTTTTACATTTTATCCAGTTGTAATCGACTTGATAATGTGTTATAGAACAGGGGTTCTCAACCCGTGGGTAAAAACAAAAAAAAAAATCACGATTTTTCAAAAATAGCAGACCTACAAGTTCATAGCGCGCCACTCGGTGGCGCGCTATGAGCTTGTAGATCTGCTATTTTTCAATAGCTAAATTATAACAATGCTTAAAACACCAAAAGGGGTTCCCGCCCAAAATGGTTTAAGGTTATTGTAGCAGTCAATTTATATTTGGGGTCGGGAGGGGGAGGGGCGGGGGTCCCGAGACATTGCCAAAGCATTTCCGGGGGTCCCCGGCCAAAAACGTTGAGAACCCCTGTTATAGAATATCATATATAGGGGTGTGTATTCTATTGACCCTATGACCTAGTGCAGGGGTTCTCAACCTTTTTAGCCGGGGACCCCCGGAAATGCTTTGGCCATGTCTCGCGACCCCCCCAGCGCCAATACAAACTGACTTAAAAAATAACCTTAATAATAGAGAAAATATATCATAAATGTATACTAGTCTGAAACCAGATATAATCATTAAGGAAAGTTTATGCATGTACTAAGTGTACTATGTAAACACTTCAATTCCATTTTCCAGCCATTCAGTTACAAAAGAAATATATATATATATATATATATATATTTTTGAAAGTTATGTGGGGACCCCCCAAAATAATTTGGCGACCCCCCGAGGGGCCGCGGCCCACGGGTTGAGAACCCCTGACCTAGTGTAATCATATTGACCCTTCTCAGTACACTTTGTCCTGTTCCTTTCTTATTGCACCACAGAATGTCCTGCTCAGATGAGAGCTGTTATTCTGATGTGGAATGTTGTTATTCTCCTGCATGTACGTCACGTGTATATCCTGGTCCGGGTCTGGCAAATAGGCCCTCATCTCCACTAGAGTCATTTTTCAGTTCTTTACAGAATGTATGCTTTCATATGATGTATCATTCAATGAAATTGGAAAATATTTGAAGGAGATATGACCATTTTAAAGTGATTGTACCGTTTTCTGATCTGTTCTGATCCGTTTTCTGAGCTGTTATTCTGATCTGGAATGTTGTTATTCTCCTGCATGCACGTACGTATATCCTTCTGAAGTGCATGTGTATCCATGTTAAATCATCCCATCTTGTATAGCCAGGTCACTGCGACTTCTCTGGCAGGTCTCAAATGTTCTGAGACGATCGGTGCTGTGCGGGAAATGACTTATGTGTTTTGCCGGGAAGAACTTGGAGAGTACGTGCCACGGAACTTTCGTGCATGTGGACCGAGGGCTGACTCTTGTGAATTCCACTTGCTATATATAATCAAGATAGGATCTGTGTAAAGTCAGCTAATAGCCGACTAGACTGAGGACCACGTTCTCCATTTGGTTCATCCATGCTTTGTATGGCAAAAGGATATTGCCATACAAAGCACTCTTTGTATGGCATCTCTTTGCATCTTATGCATCTCTTTGTACTTATCTTTTTTAATTCATCTTTGTACTTATCTTTTTTAATTCATCTTTGTACTTATCTTCTTTAACTTATCTTTGTACGTATTTTTAATAAACCTTTTCGATTAGACCTTAATTGTTTTTGCCTCATTATCTACTGAGTAATATTGTCATTCGACGATAAATGTTAGATGTTAATGTTTCTCAGGTCACTGTGAAAGGCTTTCGGTGCAGCTGGATTGCTCTTCAGACAAAGAAAGGGAAGAATTATTTCACACAACTTCAAAAAACCAGCGTCTACTTAAAAGGACGTATTATTTGACCAGACTGACACGCGTTCATTCCATTTGGTTAGCAAAGTATAAATGACTCTTACCCGACGGTTGGCGGTACCGTAATTGCAACGGACGCATTAGTGGCATTTACAGCTAGAAGGTAAGGACATTTTTTACATCGTACCTAGTAATTAATCCATTGAGACCTGGAACGCATCCATGTCACGTTAGCGTTAGCGTTTTAAACATTATGTTATAATTTAGCTATTGAAAAATAGCAGATCTACAAGCTCATAGCGCGCCACCGAGTGGCGCGCTATGAACTTGTAGGTCTGCTATTTTTGAAAAATCGTTAAAATGTGCCTCAAATCTTTCCGAAAATTGTCATGATTTAGAAAACTTTTTTTTTTAAATTTCGACGTCAGGCCTGAATGGGTTAACCTGCGAGAGGCTTTTCAGTGCAGCTGGAATGACGAGGGATAGAATTAATTCACTCACCTTTGAAAACCTGCAGTAAAGTTAAATAAGGACTTCAGGTTGGAATAGTTTTATACAGACTGAGAATTATCACCACTCATTTTGAGATGGACGCGCGTGTTGTGTGACATGAAAGGGGAGGAGTTAGGTGGCAGTGAAACTGTTTAAATGTATTAACCCATTTAGACCTATAAAAAGGCTTCTAAATCCTAATAGTTTTCTGAAAAACCTCTGTTTCTATGCCAGTGGTGCTGAACCTTTTTCATGTCAAGGACCCCCAGAATTGTCTGAATTTGGCTGCGGACCCCCATCTGCAAATATGTAGTTCCAGCGACCCCCCCCCCCCCCCCCCCCCCCAGAAGCAAAGATTCGAGTTAAAAACGTTCACTCTGAAAGAGTATATTCAAAGATTTGCGCCACACTTTCACGATTTTTCAAAAATAGCAGACCTACAACCTCGTAGCGCGGCACTCGGTGCCGCGCTACGAGGTTGTAGATCTGCTATTTTTCAATAGCTAAAGTATAACATAATGCTTTAAACACCAAAAGGGGTTCCCGCCCCCAAATTGGATTAATACATGTTGTTGGTAAACCAATTGGATTGAATGAGTTTTTAAACTTGTTACTTTACTTTGTTATTATATAATTCATTATTCTATAATAAATGAAGTGTATCTTGGGTAGATGGTGTCTTTGGGTATATCTCAGCATCAGCTTTATCGGATGCGTCTAATGAAGTCGACTAGTTTGACTGTTCAGAAATATCTTAGATAAGCAGACAGTAAATAGCCCTGGGCTTTGAGTGATTCACAACATAAATCAACAGAGACAGAATGCAGGATATTAATTTGCCAAAGCTTCCTTGCCACCCCTCTGACCCCCAGTGTTGTTTTTGGCAGCAAATTTAGATTTTAGTTTTAGTCACTTGAGTCTCTTGAATAGTTTTCACTTAGTTTTAGTCACATTTTAGTCACCTGGAATGTTTTAGGGTTAGTCCGGTTTTAGTCGACTAAATATCATAAGATTTTAGTCAACTAAATCAACTGTAGATTTTAAAAAATATATATATTTTGGCGGGCCTCGATGCCGTCGTAATGACTGTTTACACTTGCTGAAAATAGCCGATCTACAAGCTTGCTTGTAGATCAGCTATTTTCAGCATGCAACCAAGTGTAAAATGACTTCTACTGGATCTCTTGTCCACTAGTCCATACCTAACATTTTAGTCTAGCTTTTATTTGTTGACGAAATTGTCAGTATATTTAGTCTTGGTTTTAGTCATCATAGCTTAGTTTTCATTTAGTTTCCGTTTAGTCTTCGTCAGTGGAAAAAGGTAGTCAACGAACCTTTTTCGTCACTCCATGGAAGACTTGCTATAGAACCACCACTGTGGCCATATAGTTTGTGGACCAGGGAGAACAGGGTGAGCTGTAGAGTGCAAGGGAGGAGAAGAGTGGAAAAGGAGAGGTGTCTATAGACCAAAATGTTCTCCCCAAACAGTCAGTCAGTCTGTTAAAGGGGGAGGGGTTAGGGGTTAGGGGCGGGGATGATATTGTATGATGTCACTAACGTGGTGCTTTTTTGATTGGATTGCTCTTCAGCCAAAGAAAGGGAATAATTATTTCACACAACTTCAAAAAACCAGCGTCTACTTAAAAGGACGTATTATTTGACCAGACTGACACGCGTTCATTCCATTTGGTTAGCAAAGTATAAATGACTCTCGCGGTACCGTAAAAGGTAGTCAACGAACCTTTTTCGTCACTCCATGGAAGACTTGCTATAGAACCACCACTGTGGCCATATAGTTTGTGGCGTATACAACTCCACAATACACAACCGTATTACTAAAGGACCAGGGAGAACAGGGTGAGCTGTAGAGTGCAAGGGAGGAGAAGAGTGGAAAAGGAGAGGTGTCTATAGACCAAAATGTTCTCCCCAAACAGTCAGTCAGTCTGTTAAAGGGGGAGGGGTTAGGGGTTAGGGGCGGGGATGATATTGTATGATGTCACTAACGTGGTGCTTTTTTGACTGACGAAGACTAATTTGATTGGCCTTTCAGATCATTCAGGAAGAAACCATGGATGGAGAGAGATGAGTATGGACTGGAGAGAACGAGGGAAGAGGACGAGAGAGAGAGAGAGAGAGAGAGAGAGAGAGAGAGAGAGAGAGAGAGAGGTGGAGTGGGGTGAGTTTAAAAATGTCCACATTCTAAATGGGCAGCGTAAATTGAGACCAACAGGGTTGTAAAATAGGACACATAAATGTAGGCCTCTCTCCATTGTTTTTTACACCCCCCCCCCTCCCTCCCCCGCGGTACTCCTTCCCTCACTTTCCTCTATACCTCTCTCTCCCTCGTTCTCACTCGCTCTCTATTAAGGAAAGGGGAACAAGCGCACGCACGCACACACACACACACACGCGCACGTGCACACACACACACACACACACACACACACACAGAACCATCACATTTTCTAAAACCAGGACAATAAGAGGGTAGTACTACAAGAGAGAGAGAGAGAGAGAGAGAGAGAGAGAGAGAGAGAGAGAGAGAGACAGAAAACACAAAATGTAGTACAAAAAAGGCACAAAAAATGAGTACAGGGCAGTGGGAAAAGTTGGTGCGAATGAAAGCAAGACAACATATATGGACACTTCCGCCCTGAAACTGGGATGTCGGGGGTTCGATCCCCGGCCGGGTCAGAACCAAAGACTGTAAAAAATGGGACCCAATGCCTCCCTGCTTGGAACTCAGCATCAATGGGTTGGATTGGGGGGTCAGTCCCTGCTTGGAACTCAGCATCAATGGGTTGGATTGGGGGGTCAGTCCCTGCTTGGAACTCAGCATCAATGGGTTGGATTGGGGGGTCAGTCCCTGCTTGGAACTCACTCAGCATCAATGGGTTGGATTGGGGGGTCAGTCCCTGCTTGGAACTCACTCAGCATCAATGGGTTGGATTGGGGGGTCAGTCCCTGCTTGGAACTAACTCAGCATCAATGGGTTGGATTGGGGGGTCAGTCCCTGCTTGGAACTCACTCAGCATCAATGGGTTGGATTGGGGGGTCAGTCCCTGCTTGGAACTAACTCAGCATCAATGGGTTGGATTGGGGGGTCAGTCCATGCTTGGAACTCACTCAGCATCAATGGGTTGGATTGGGGGGTCAGTCCCTGCTTGGAACTAACTCAGCATCAATGGGTTGGATTGGGGGGTCAGTCCCTGCTTGGAACTCAGCATCAATGGGTTGGATTGGGGGGTCAGTCCCTGCTTGGAACTCACTCAGCATCAATGGGTTGGATTGGGGGGTCAGTCCCTGCTTGGAACTCACTCAGAATCAATGGGTTGGATTGGGGGGTCAGTCCCTGCTTGGAACTAACTCAGCATCAATGGGTTGGATTGGGGGGTCAGTCCCTGCTTGGAACTAACTCAGCATCAATGGGTTGGATTGGGGGGTCAGTCCCTGCTTGGAACTAACTCAGCATCAATGGGTTGGATTGGGGGGTCAGTCCCTGCTTGGAACTCACTCAGCATCAATGGGTTGGATTGGGGGGTCAGTCCCTGCTTGGAACTAACTCAGCATCAATGGGTTGGATTGCGGGGTCAGTCCCTGCTTGGAACTAACTCAGCATCAATGGGTTGGATTGGGGGGTCAGTCCCTGCTTGGAACTCACTCAGCATCAATGGGTTGGATTGGGGGGTCAGTCCCTGCTTGGAACTCACTCAGCATCAATGGGTTGGATTGGGGGGTCAGTCCCTGCTTGGAACTAACTCGGCATCAATGGGTTGGATTGGGGGGTCAGTCCCTGCTTGGAACTAACTCAGCATCAATGGGTTGGATTGGGGGGTCAGTCACTGCTTGGAACTCACTCAGCATCAATGGGTTTGATTGGGGGGTCAGTCCCTGCTTGGAACTCACTCAGCATCAATGGGTTGGATTGGGGGGTCAGTCCCTGCTTGGAACTCACTCAGCATCAAATCAACTAATGATTCCCGAGCGCGGCGCACACTGCGGCTCACCGCTCCAAGAGATGGGTCAAATGCGGAGAACAAATTTCACTGCGGTAACGTGTGTGACTAATCGTACGACTCTGACTTAAAAGAGTGTCCAATGCGCACATCAGGCATGGACACATTCTGTCATTCTAAGTGACAAAATGCCATTTCAAAACGATTTGAAAATAGCAGAGCTACAAGCTCACAACAAATCACCGACGTGACACTGTGATTTTTTTTTTGCTGCTGATGAAACATTTCTGAAAGTATAAAATTAGAGCTTATGCCGTTAATTCCCTTATCGTTTACAAATACCCCCTAATTGCATTTGTGCTTCAGCTGGAACACGCGTGCTGCCAAGCTGAACAACACATTACATTCATAGAGAACAGGACCTGGATGATTAGTGCCACAATGGCTGCTATTGTTGCACATTAATTGGGAAATAGAAATGCAGGCCCGTTTCTGTCCAGCTCAGTGGATTTACAGCCCCGTCGCAGAGCGAGGGACTGACGGAGAGGAGGAGAGGAGGAGAGAAGAGAAAGGAGAGCGAGGGACTGACGGAGAGGAGGAGAGAGGAGAGAGCGAGGGACTGAAGGAGAGGAGGAGAGGAGGAGAGAGGAGAGCGAGGGACTGACGGAGAGGAGGAGAGACAGCCCCGTCGCAGAGCGAGGGACTGAAGGAGAGGAGGAGAGACAGCCCCGTCGCAGAGCGAGGGACTGACGGAGAGGAGAGGAGAAGAGAGGAGAGGAGAGCGAGGGACTGACGGAGAGGAGGAGAGAAGAGAAAGGAGAGCGAGGGACTGACGGAGAGGAGAAGAGAAGAGAAAGGAGAGCGAGGGACTGAAGGAGAGGAGGAGAGGAGGAGAGAGGAGAGCGAGGGACTGACGGAGAGGAGGAGAGACAGCCCCGTCGCAGAGCGAGGGACTGAAGGAGAGGAGGAGAGACAGCCCCGTCGCAGAGCGAGGGACTGACGGAGAGGAGAGGAGAAGAGAGGAGAGGAGAGCGAGGGACTGACGGAGAGGAGAAGAGAAGAGAAAGGAGAGCGAGGGACTGAAGGAGAGGAGAAGAGAAGAGAAAGGAGAGCGAGGGACTGACGGAGAGGAGGAGAGAAGAGAAAGGAGAGCGAGGGACTGAAGGAGAGGAGGAGAGAAGAGAAAGGAGAGCGAGGGACTGAAGGAGAGGAGAAGAGAAGAGAAAGGAGAGCGAGGGACTGACGGAGAGGAGGAGAGAAGAGAAAGGAGCGCGAGGGACTGAAGGAGAGGAGAAGAGAAGAGAAAGGCCTGAACAAACTTCCTTTGTCCAAAAAGTACCAAGTCTCACACAACGGACGAAAAGAAAAGGACCATTCCCCGCTGAATAAATAAAATGGGGAAGACGCGTGCGTGCGTGCGTGCGTGCGTGCGTGCGTGCGGTACTGACACCTGAAGACAAGCAACCAGCTACTTGGTAACTAAGTTGTATAGTGTGTAATAGTATATAAGGTTTATATTGTGTAACAGTAGGCTACTGAGAAACGTTTCTGTTTTCAGAACATCGTTTTACACAACATGAGAACAGCGGCTTTAGGATGTGTCGTCGTGGCAACAATTCATTATGGATCTTGTTTAAACACTGTTTACAGCAATCTAATAATTAATATTATTCACAGATTAATGGTCCTTGCACCACATATGAGTGTAAGTATACGTGCGTGCGTGCGAGCGTCCGTGCGTGCGTGCGTCCGTGCGTACGTGCGTGCGTGCGTGCGTGCGCGCGCAAGCGTGAAACACGATTGCAGATTAGTTTCCCTCGGGGTCATCGAGGTTGGCTGCTTTTGCTGTTTGCATTAATTGCCGAAGCTCTCTATATACAGTACGCTGAAATATTATACAGTACAGTCATGTATAACACTCCAATAATACTCCAATTCACAGCAGCAACCTCCTCCGTACCACATACACATTGTGTAGAATAGATTAGCCGTACATGATATATTGGTGGCCCAGGGCGTTGGGGGGGGGGGGGGGGGGAGGGAGGAGGGGGGGGGGGCTGAGACACTTCCGTAGTTATTTGTTCCAAGACACACAGAGGAGAATAGCCAGTTATGTCTTGGTAATGTGCGTACATTAGCCACAGGTTCAGAGTGTAATGGGGACACTATATTAAGCCATTTTGGACGGGAACCCCCTTTTGGTGTTTTAAAGCATTATGTTATGCTTTAGCTATTGAAAAATAGCAGATCCACAAGCTCGTAGCGCGGCACTCGGTGCCGCGCTACGAGCTTGTAGGTCTGCTATTTTTGAAAAATCGTGAAAATGTGGCGCACATCTTTGAATATATATTCTTTCAGAGCGAACGTTTTCAACTCAAATCTTTGCTTCTGGAACAACATATTTTCAGATGGGGGGGTCGGTGGCCAATTACATATAATTTTCGGGGTCCTTGACATGAAATATTGAGCACCACTGATATAGAAACATGGGTATTTCAGAAAAATGGTAGGATTCAGAAGCTTCTTTTTTTTTATCGACCTCAGTCCAAAATGGGTTAAGCAAACAGACAGACAGACAGGCTGGGAGGTGCAGGAGCTCACATGAAGACAAAAGACTATAGGCTTGGCTATACTGTAGACGCACGCACGCACGCACGCACGCACGCACGCACGCACGCACGCACGCACGCACAGAGAAACCGTTGGATGCCATTTCCGATCTCGCCCCACTCTTTTATCTTGTCCTGTCTTTCACCAGATGCTGCTGCAGCTGCACTCTATCCATCTCTCTCCTCCTCTCTCTCTCTACCCCCCCAACATTTACACTTCCCTTCCCCTCGATCATCACGCGACAGCCGGCCCGGCCACGTTGGATAGATGGCAACACACACCTGCAGCACGCAGCGCCACTCTCCCATATCTTTACAACCTCTCAGTCTCTCTCTCTCTCTTTCAATATTTTCTCAGACGTGCGATCACACACTCATCCCCTCGTTCTCACCACCCACCGCCCTTCCCTCCATTGATATGAATGCAAACTGGCCCGTCTGTCTGTCTGTCTGTCTGTCTGTCTGTCTGTATGTCCGTCCGTCCGTCCATCCATCAATCTTTCACCCCTCCTCCACCTCCTTTTCCCACCTTTGGCTCCATGATCCATCTCTCTCCTCGTATCGTCCCCTTCTACGTCTGAGGTGATGCCGATAAAACCACAGTTTCTCCTCCCTGTTCATCCATTTAACCTTTTCTGAAAATTCTCCTTTCATCATCATCATCACCAGCTGCTGCTGCAGCTGCAGCTGCTGCTGCTGCTGCTGCTGCTGCTGCTGCTGCAGCTGCTGCTGCTGCAGCTGCAGCTGCTGCTGCTGCTGCTGCTGCATGTTTCAATGCATATACAGTACTACTGTGTAGTGTTGATTTCGTCAACTAAAACAAAAAATGAATACTATAAATAACAACTAAATAAATATGCTACGCCCAGGCGGTGGCGTAACCGTCTGGGCACCCGACTGGTAATCCAGTCGCAGTGTGCCGCGGGTTCGACTCCCGAGCCCGACACGGCCTTTACTGCATGTCTTCCCCCATCTCTCTCCCGTTTCCTGTCAGCCTACTGTCTGTCCCTTCAAAAACCAATAAAAGGCGTAAGCCGCAAAAAAATATCTTTAAAAAAAAAAAAATGTTACGATGACTAAAACTAATACTAAATATACTGACAATTTCGTCAACGAGTAAAAACTAGACTAAAATCTTAGGCTCAAGGGACTATAGTGGAGAAGACATCCAGTAGAGCTAGAAGTAATCTTAAGAATCTTATGTTTGGTTGCATGCTGAAAATAGCAGATCTACAAGCTCACAATGTGTGGCAGCGTGACACGTTGTGAGCTTGTAGATCTGCTACTGTACGTATGTGTAAAATACAAAGAAAAGTGTAAAAAGTATAAAATCAGCCATTACGACGACATCAGGGCCAGCCAAAATACATTTTAGTCCACTATAACTGTAGATGTAATCGACTAAAATCTATTTAGTCGACTTGAACTAAACACTAAAACATTTCAGATGATTAAAATATGACTAAAACTAAATTACTTAGTCTTTAATTCAAAAAGACTAAATGACTAAACTAAAATAAAAAATGTTGCTGTCAAAATCAACACCATACTACTAGTACAGTACAGTATGTAGAGCTTAAAAGTATGCAGTTTATTTGGTGACAAAGTCAGAGAGAGAAGGATGAGGCTGGCAGGGCACTGCTGACTGCGTCAGGCACCCAGAACGTGAGGCAAGTAAATTGACCCTATGGGAGCCAACCCAGGGCAAAGCCAGGAGGGGAAAGAAGCGTACCACCTATGTAGACGTGCTGTGGCGCGACAGCTTGGCTGACCACACTGCAGAGCTCAAGAACCTGATGTTGGATAGGAATTTGTGGAGGGCAGCGATCCAGGAATCCTGAGTTGGTGTTGGCTAGACCTCAGTCTCGCAGCAACTACTACTACTACTAACTAGTATGCAGTTATTCAACTTTCTATCTGTGCCTAATATAGCAGTTCCTCTGCTGTACAAGAACAGGGTGTATTTGACTATGTATTTGCGCTGCAGGTACCATCCAAAGAAGTCTTCATACAGATCTGTTTTACATTCCCTGTGCCGTGCGTGAAACCTGTGTTGTGAGTGGTTGAAGAAGACAGTTCACGGGGGAACAGTATATACAGTATAGACACGCTCTGCATTAATTCATGTGGTAAACCAACCTTTCCTCTTCTGCGATGCTGAGCAAGGCTGCATTTGATTGATTGATTGAATATTGTATTAGGCAACATATAAATGCAAACAGCATACCCATGCAGGTACACCCCTCTTATACTCCAGTCCGTGTATATAGTGGTTGAGCCCCAGAGCAGCTTTTAACATTGATCCGGTTGCTATGCGACGCTTCCGTCACCACCAGCTATGGGACGTTACAACTCCTCTCACATTTACCTCGGTTCAAAGCAGGCTACCTACTGCACCATATCTGCTACAGTACCACATGTACCCAAGGCTACCTACTACTACATGTATACCCATTTCAGGCAGCCTCTGTCACATAGGCTAATATAAATACAGTAAAATATTATTGCTGTCGGGAGGAAACCTCCTAACTCCATTTTTTAGGTTGTTGATGTCGAACCAATGGAAAGTATAGTAAAAAACGCTTTGGACAAAACTCCACCACCTTCACCACCCTCTCATGCAAGTAATTGACAAATATATAAAGTCACAACACCAACTTTGATGTGGCACTATTGCTTTTTTTTTTTTTTTCTCAAAAATGAACATTTTGGAGTGGTTTCACAGCAGGTTACAGATATAGAGGTTACAGTACTGTATGCCAAATGGTGAAAACATGTTTATTTCTTATTTTCATGCATATTAATGTAGACGAAGCACAACAAGACAAGCATACAGTATACAGAATACAGAGGACAACACAATGTACTTGAATTCAGCATCAAGGACTCGTGAAGTGACAAAAGCTCATGAATATTGTATAAACAAACTTTTAAATTAGCCTTAGCAAAATGTGAAATGAATCAACACTGGCCCTATTTTCCTGCCTATAAAATCCGAAACTAGGCTATTTTCTGTTGTACTGAATACAGGTGACATAAAGATTGCTTCTAAACAAGCTGCAATTGCTGCTCTTCAGCACTCCACTTCCTCAAAACTAGCATGCCCAGAAGCTGGCTTCAAGTGACAGGGAATCCCAACAGTATAGGGGAAAGCGTACTGTTGATTTTGTCGACTAAAACCAAGACCGGGGTGCCGACCCGGTTCCGGCGAGCGGCCCGCGTCCGAAACGGTCAAGAATGATTGATTGATTGATTGATTATTTTATTCACAGTTCAAAAGAAAGTACAGGTCAATACAAAAACTGCTACTGCAAGGATATATCCAGGAAAAGCACTGAGACTTGTTTACATCGGGCTCCTCCATTTTCAATCCATAAGAATCTTTATTGGAAACTACAAAATGTGAAGACATTCATTAGACAAGAAGCTGTCTTATACATTTATTCAAAGAAGAACAATGTGTTCTTGCTTTTGCCACAATCTGTTCTTTAACCCATTTTGGATTGATGGCGATTAAAAAAAGGCTTCTAAATCCTAATAGTTTTCTGAAAGAAAACTATTAGGATTGTCAGTTGTGCTCAACCTTTTTCATGTCAAGGACCCCCAGAATTATCTCTATTGGGCCACAGACTATTGATACAATTAAAATGGCACTTTATGCATGGAGGCTAGAGTGTTCTTTTATTGAATTATTACATCATTTTGAGCGTCTCGCTGGCTAGTTGTCAAAGTGGGGCTGGTTTGTTTTTTTCTCATAGTGGGTTCAGTGTGAGAGTCTGGTGAGGTGACAGCGAGCAGAGAGCAGGTTGGAGCAATCAATCAGGTGGTGAATGTTTATGTATAAATGTTCTGCCTTCCGTCTGTCCAACTGTCTCCATACACATGTATGCTGATGACACAGCTCTTTATATACACGCTAATGTATGCTGATGACACAGCTCTTTATATACACGCTAATGTATGCTGATGACACAGCTCTTTATATTATATACACGCTAAAAACCAACAACCAGCAGCAGATAAACTAACTGCAGCCCTGTATCCGATCAGTATCCGATTGGTTGAGGAACTCATGTTTAAACATTGAGGGTTTGACTGTACTGTACAGTAGAGTAGTGGTAACTTATGTTGTGTTGTCTTGACTCGCTCGCTGCGTATCTGTGTGTGTCTCAACACAGTATAAATACAAGACTTAAGCTCCTCGTAGATGTGTATACGTATGGAGGAACAAAAAAACAAAATGTTATTCGAAGTCAAACCCGTGATTCAAGGCGACTCTGCGGGATGCACTAGCCCCTTACCCAGAGGGTATATATATATATATACGGTTTATGGGGATAATCATGTTGCATTCCTCCTATTTCCTCTGGCCGTTTCAGGCCGCAATACCAATAATCACAATGCTGTTTTTCTCCCTCTCCAACACTGTGTCTCTCTCTGTTATCGTCCCACACACCACCAGCGCTATGTAATGGGAAGGGAAGGGTTGCCTTGCCAACTGCAGGAGCAGCGGCAGCGCCTGGCCTTCAGAGGGAGGGAGGATGTGTGGTGTGGTGTGGTGTGGTGTGGTGCGTGCGTGCGTGCGTGCGTGCGTGCGTGCGTGCGTGCGTGCGTGCGTGCGTGCGTGCGTGCGTGCGTGCGTGCGTGCGAGAGAGAGAGAGAGAGAGAGAGAGAGAGAGGTGGAGCGAAGCGGACAGATAAACACCTCATATTGCAATCCCCATTTCCCATCTGTCTACTGATTTCCTTGAGTCACAGTCCGAAAACAACACACACACATCACCAGCTTCAGCTTCTCCATAAAACTACACACATCACCAGCTTCAGCTTCTCCATAAAACTACACACATCACCAGCTTCAGCTTCTCCATAAAACTACACACATCACCAGCTTCAGCTTCTCCATAAACAACACACATCACCAGCTTCAGCTTCTCCATGAACAACACACATCACCAGCTTCAGCTTCTCCATAAAACACACATCACCAGCTTCAGCTTCTCCATAAACAACACACACACATCACCAGCTTCAGCTTCTCCATAAACACACACACATCACCAGCTTCAGCTTCTCCATAAACACACACACATCACCAGCTTCAGCTTCTCCATAAAACTACACACATCACCAGCTTCAGCTTCTCCATAAAACAACACACATCACCAGCTTCAGCTTCTCCATAAAACAACACACATCACCAGCTTCAGCTTCTCCATAAAACAACACACATCACCAGCTTCAGCTTCTCCATAAAACTACACACATCACCAGCTTCAGCTTCTCCATAAAACTACACACATCACCAGCTTCAGCTTCTCCATAAACAACACACACACATCACCAGCTTCAGCTTCTCCATAAACAACACACACACACATCACCAGCTTCAGCTTCTCCATAAACAACACACACACATCACCAGCTTCAGCTTCTCCATAAAAAACAACACACATCACCAGCTTCAGCTTCTCCATAAAACTACACACATCACCAGTTTCAGCTTCTCCATAAAACTACAAACATCACCAGCTTCAGCTTCTCCATAAAACTACACACATCACCAGCTTCAGCTTCTATTCTCCATAAAACTACACACATCACCAGTTTCAGCTTCTCCATAAAACTGCACACATCACCAGCTTCAGCTTCTCCATAAAAAACAACACACATCACCAGCTTCAGCTTCTCCATAAAACAACACACATCACCAGCTTCAGCTTCTCCATAAAACTACACACATCACCAGCTTCAGCTTCTCCATAAAACTACACACATCACCAGCTTCAGCTTCTCCATAAAACTACACACATCACCAGCTTCAGCTTCTATTCTCCATAAAACTACACACATCACCAGTTTCAGCTTCTCCATAAAACTACAAACATCACCAGCTTCAGCTTCTCCATAAAACAACACACATCACCAGCTTCAGCTTCTCCATAAAACAACACACATCACCAGCTTCAGCTTCTCCATAAAACAACACACATCACCAGCTTCAGCTTCTCCATAAAACAACACAGATCACCAGCTTCAGCTTCTCCATAAAACTACACACATCACCAGCTTCAGCTTCTCCATAAAACTACACACATCACCAGCTTCAGCTTCTGCATAAAACAACACACATCACCAGCTTCAGCTTCTCCATAAAACAACACAGATCACCAGCTTCAGCTTCTCCATAAAACTACACACATCACCAGCTTCAGCTTCTCCATAAAACTACACACATCACCAGCTTCAGCTTCTCCATAAAACCACACACATCACCAGCTTCAGCTTCTCCATAAAACTACACACATCACCAGCTTCAGCTTATCCATAAAACAACACACATCACCAGCTTCAGCTTCTCCATAAAACTACACACATCACCAGCTTCAGTGTCGTGTATTTTCTAATGAATGAACCAAAATTAAAGTCTATTTTCAACTAGGGTCAGTACGGACGGAGTTAACAGCTGGTTTGAATCAATCTAAAAATGTTCTCACCAAAAGGGCGGTTGTTTTTAGAGGGGTAATAGACATTCCGTTCTGACCGGCACCTCAGGCAAAGATCTTTTGTCTAAAGGGTCTTTTGAAGCGGGAGGGATTTTTACTATCTAAAGGCAGGGACCTGCTGGGATAGTAAAGGGTTATCAATAGCTTAAGATCCTGTTTTTACAGCTGTGACCAAATGGCATTTGTTTGAAGTATGGCTTAGTTTATACTCTGGTTAACTTAAATATCATAATGTTGAACTGTTCTTAAATAAAATAGGTCCTAATATCTATTTGTCATTATAGATTGCAGATAAAACGCTAGGAATTAATACTGGTTACTAGACTATTAGAAGCACTCAGTACTAATCTAGAATGTACTCTTAACATAGGGTATTTCAGGAATATAGTGTTATGTATCAAGCTCATACATTTCTTAAATATAGTCAGGTTTATATCAGTTTCATATAGTTCTGTTCATATATTTCCGTTTATATCTTCATTGTCCGTTAGGTTTATATCTTTATTGTACCTTTAATTCATTGTTGTGGTATTATGTCAAAGCTATACTTCGTCAAATGTTTACCATAAGACTCGCCTTTTGTCTAGAAGTGCCTGCCTCTAACAGGAAGTCAGGCTCAGACCTCATTGGTTAGAAGTCAGGAAGTGTTTATGCCCAGAGAGGGGAGGGACTTCTTGGGGGACGGCGAATCTTGAGTATTTAATGCCATGTAATGTCAACATTCAGGGCTGTATCAACTAGACTCATTTTGGGGACGGAGGCTGGTGTAGATACAGACCACAGCGTGTAATTTCCACATGCATGTTTTGTTACGACCCTGACTTCTGTGCTTAACAAATAAATGCGGATGTCATGAGACCATCATCACGGGTTTTTCCTTGTTCTTTCTCCTGCTCCGTCCGAGGCGACACACACACACACAAAGGATTCCACAAAGTGGTGCGGAGACCCGGTGTTTTTGGGGCAATATCTTTGCTCCAGGCAATGAGTACCAGTGGACCAGATTTTTCAGTCTAATAGGAGATGGGTGAGTTACGTTTTAGCTTGCTTGTGATGGTTTTAAACCGCAACAGAGCAACGAAACAGTGTGTGTCGTGTCGATGGGGGCTTAGGAGGTGTAACACAGGGAGATCTAATGATGTTTGTTTCCGGTCGCGACAAAACAAACCGGGCGCTTTTTCCTTTGTCTGCCGTCCGTTTATTTTTATTTTTTTCCCGTGGACTGATCACGTGGTCCGTTTTAAATAGGGGTTTATTTTTTTTATCATGTTTCATCTGTTTTGGTGCACGCTTGGCTGTGTGTTTCTCTTTGCGACAGGTTTACCGTACGCGCGTAGGCCGGCTGTCGTAAAGCGTCGTAAGTTATGGACTGGAATAGCATGTGATGGGACATTTCGTGTTATTTCTGTTTTCTGCGGCGAGGAATTTGATGGTAGGGTTAATTAATCATTTATTGTTCACCTTCATTTAACTGGGCGGAACAACTGTATGTTTTATTATTTTTGTTGGTTGGTTGGGGCAGATGCGCCTGTGAGCGACGGGGTTTTGACGTAGACTCGGTTGTTAGGCTTCTCAACCTTTGTCGTGGTTTCACCCGTCGACGGCGCGCTAAAGGGACGTTGCATTTATCTGCATTTTAATTTTTTAAAGGTGTGGATGGTTGTGTCCTGGTGCAGGGTCTGTCTGGCGTTTCTGTAGCTGAGAAATGTTATGTTTGGTTCGGTTCGGAGCGACTATTTCTCTGATTTTACAGAGAGGCGGAGGTAAGGTTGTGCTGGTTTGGTTGGTGGTTTGATAAAGAGTAGGTTACGTTTGTTTTGTTGATATATGATGTTTGTGTGATGGTGTGGATGTTGGTCTTGTAGGTTCCTTTGTTCTATTGTTTGTCTGGGGGTCCGCGGGCGCCATTTTGGATTTTTGGCGGGAAAGTTGTGGATGGTTGTTGAACATGATGAATGACTGAATGGGGGTTGTTTGTGTGTGAGTTGAGGGGAGTTGATGAATGGCTGTTGTGTGTAAGTTGAGGAATGTCAGTGGTTGATAGTGGGGTGGTTAAGGATGGTTTTATGCCTTCATGAGGTTGGTGTTATCTTAGATGTTTGTTTATTTGTGATAGTCTTATCTTGTTTTGTCTTTGTCTTTGTCTTTGTTTTTGTTGTTTTTAGTATTTCAATGTTTTATTTTAGTCTTCATATGGGTTTATGGTTTTGTAGTCTCTGCATGCGGCTGGAGGGTTTTTAGGGGGGTACAATGGCATTTGGGGTGATCGCTCGATGGGTGTTTGTTTTCTGGCTGGTCCAATTTACAAACCCGGCTATTGTGTGACCGTGGATAATCTTTTGTTTTGTGTTGAGACTGCAGGACTAGGGCGGACACATGTTTAGACTCGTTTGTGTTGTTGTTTCCGTTTTTGTGTTTTGAGTGGATGTTTGTTTTTTTACGGAGCCCGCCAGTCGTTAATGTAATGGGATTATTTGTTCTTTCTTTTATCTATATCTCCGTTGTTACACTCAGTGTTACATATCTATTAGTGTTGTTTTGTACTTTCGGAATGGCTCAGTTTAAGAAAAAAAGAAAACGTTTAAAGGTGAGTAGTTTACATTCTTTTCTTTCAACATGTGTTGTATGGGAATGATGTTTTATTTTATTTTTCAGTTTGGGGGTCTGTCAAGGGAAACACGTGAGTATCTCTTTGTGTAAATATCAAGTCTTTTTTCACTATTCTTAATTGACGGTTGGGATAAATTATGTTTGTCTCGGTCATAAATTGCTAATTGTCAGTGAATTACATTTGGTAGACATAATTTGATATTGTCTCGTTGTTTCATTTTGGTCGGCTTCCTGACTGTCCTCTTAAAGGTTGTTCATTTTCACTATTCCTTTTGGGAAAACCATTCGGTTGTTTCAAATTTTCTCATAGTTTTATAGATACAGATACAGTTATAGTTACAGTTAGCATATGGTCTTTAATGCATGCATTTCTTTTCTCTGACTAACGGACAATTCCTGGATTAATGTGGTGACTGGTGGCGTTTCATTTTTGTTGCATGATTCTTTTTGTTGTCAACTAATTGTTTTAACAGTGAAAACTGTTGTGTGGGGTTCTTTAAAAACCTGTGTTCTCTTTCAGAGAACGGGGTGTGTTTCTGCCTGTTCTAGGTAAGGTGTAAGGGTTTCATTTGTGGGGGGTTTTTGCTAAAATTTAGGTTCAAACTTTGTACTTTTTTACCTTTCCAACTCAAAAAGAAATAGTCCATTTCGTTTGCTCTTGTTTAAAGCTTATAGTCAGTTATAATATTTCTCACACAGGTTCTTGAACTTGTGTATAATATATACAGTAGTTTTTTGCATTTCACATAATTTGCGTGACACCATACATTCCTACAGTAACGCAGCTGCTCACAAGTTCTCAAGTGCCTACAGTCTGTAAGTGGTTGGCAATTTTTTTGGAGTTCTCTGTATGTTCCCTGTTTAGGTGAGGTGGTGTTTTAGGAGCATTACGAATCAATTGCATCCGTGAAGGTTAGTTGACGTGACATTTATTGTAATTTAATATCTCTGAACTCAATAGCTTAAATACTGGTTATGGATTCGTCTAGTCAGCAAGCTTCTTTCCACAATGATGATGTGCTTATTGACGAGTTATCATCAATCCTGGGGAGATGGGAGTTACATGGTCCGATAGATGATCGGTGTTGGCCACGGGAAAGCATATTCTATCCGGATGTCATTGGGGACATGGGGGTCCGTGTGCACAAGTATGAGAAAGCGTTGGCGGCTGAGGTGAAGGAGGAGCGGAAAGTGATGAAATTGTTTCTTCAACAGGGTAAAAGGATTTGTATGGCCTTTGCTAAGAAGGCCTGTGCCAAGAAGGTCTATGCCGAGAATAACATGTTACCCACACAGCCACTCTCTGAGATTTTTGTTTTTGGTGAGCAGGCTTCAAGTTCTTCAGACGATACGGCGACATCGATTGGGCAGCACGTGACGACGATGACAGAGCAGGTGTTGGGGGTACCGGTTGCCGGAAATGGACTGCTGTGTATGGGGGGGAATAATGGATGTGACAGTCCTCCACCTGCATATGTGTCCACGCTTCCGAACACACCTCTGAGTCCGGCCACCCACTCCACACGTGCTGAAGGTTCTGGAGAAGGGGGAGATACGTCTGATGTCGCGGACGGGGGGGCCAGGTGCGGTGGGTTTTCCTCGTTCTATGGTCCCAGCTGATCCCAGTATTTTTTTCTCCCCTAACTGCTACGGAACATCCACGAAGGTTCGTTGACCGTGCTTATCAGTCTTGGGCCGACGTGGCGGGTTGCGATTCGTCCATGGTCGATAATGATTATACAGGGCTTGCCGGTCAGTGTACGACTTGGGATGTTGAGTTGTTTCGTGCCAAGGAGGACGCCCAGCAGCGTGAACATGCAGAGACTGTGAGACGTATTGCAGAGCTGCAGCTACAGCATCTGGAGCAGCAGGTAGCGGCTCTCGCGGCCGTACCGAAGCCGGTGACTCGGACCACAGGGTGCCTGCCGGTTGCTTCACCAAGCCGGTTGCTACTATCCAATCCAGGGGGATTTCTCGAGGCCCCCCACGTATTTTTTTCTGGTTGTTTTACTTGTGGTAGTTTGAATCATTTTGCAAGGAACTGTGACGGGTTTGGTGCCACTAGAGCCTTTTCTGCCGTTTCCAGCCAACGCCGTTTCCATGCCACCTGGCCAGGGCCAGGGTTTACCGGTACGGCGGTGGGGACTTGGGTCCGCTCTGTCGATGCGAAGCTGTCCTCCGCGGCCTTCACCATCACGTGACCCGCAGTGAAGTTCGGCTGTCACAAGGACTCTCATCACTGCAGCCCATCAACGAATATCGCAGTGAGTCTGTCCTATTTTGCGCGGGATGCAACAGTTTTATTTTTTATTTTTTTTATTTTTTTGAAGTGCTTCCATTGACTTTGGACTCTATGAGAGAACAACCTCTTTCCTGGTGATGTGGTGGCAACTGTTGGCTGAAAAAAAAAAAAAAAAGGGGAAAAAAAAAAAGGACGGGCGACGACATGGCAGGTTAACGATTTTTTTCCCCTGTTTGGAGTGTGCAATTTCTGAATACTTTCTGTTTCCTTCCTTCTGTCTCAGCGTTGGTATGGGTGTTCGTGGTTTATGCTTTTCGGTAGGCTACGGTTTGGCGTAAAAGGACATGGACATTGGGCATGGACATGGGTTGTAGCAGGAAGCTGTTTTGACGTTTTGACACAATCAGTATGCGTGTGTAAATTCTGTCACTCTATTTTGAGTGACAGAAGGGGGGAGGGTATTGGTTAATCAGATAAAGGTCAAATTGATAATGAGGGGTATTTTTTTCAGATTGCACTCAATGCAGTTTGATTAAATTCTTTAAAAATGTATAACATCTTATGAGGAGTCAGAGTGTCACGATAAATTACTTTTGTTTAGAGGGAACATGCAATGAGTTTTAAACTTATTGTGGCTTATAATTGCTTGGAGAAATGACTATTGTCAACAAATGTGCAGTCTAATTTAGGATGCATTATTCATGTATAGAAGTAATTTGGTTGTTCAAGAAACGACCATTGCATTAATAAGGCAAACGAAAAATGAGTCTACATTGTTAAATTTATCAGGAGTTGGCGAGACAAGAGGGTACAAGGAACAATTTGATTTTAATATGAGTGGATAATCTTTTTTAGGACTTTGTAAGTAACACTGAGTAGTCAATACTAACATGTGTGAACCAAATATTTCAATGCATGGTTGTGTTTTGCAAAAGAATGTCTACTCTAAATCTTGGTGTGGAGTTAGTTCATATTTCTAAACAGGAGGATGACGGAGAAAAAACAGTTGCAGTGACCCAGTTTGGAGTATGCCAGTGTACCAGTGGACATCCGACATCATGTCAATATTGACACCTGTGCCGAAGGCGAGTTCTCTCCTCTACACAACAGTGGTCAACATCTACAGGGCATCCTACAGCCGCTAAGCGGTTAACCAGAAAATTTCGTTGCCAATACTACGTCATCTATGGAGTACGGACGTCTGCACCAGGTGTCAGACGACATCAATCTTCAGTTCAAATCACCAGGAACAGGAGGAGAAGGAAGAAGCTGCATGTACACCTTGTAACACTATCCTGCCAGGGGATAGCGTGTACGTAAAAGTTTTCCGCAGGAAGTGGTTCCACGGACGCCGATCCGGTCCTTTCCTGGTCACTCGGTGCACGGGAACGGCACTACAAGTCGAGGGATCACCCACGTGGTATCACCTGAACCATTGTGTTAAGGCACCAGCAAACAACGACGACCAGGACCTCGTGTTAGTCTAGTCCTCTTTCAGCAGACATGGAGGACACTGACGTCGATTACAGCGGGGCATTCGGTAACATTGACACCAGATTCATCCCTTCAGCGCCCCACGCTGAAGGAAACAGCCAGGGAAGCGGTGCCGAGCCACAAGACACTGGAGCTCTGGTCCAGGGGGGAGAACCACAGCTTGCTCTCCCCCGTGACCCCAGGCCAGTCCGTGAAAGGCGTCGACCCCGAAGGTACAATGTCTAGACTCAAAGAAGGTAACCCTGTTCTCATTCCTCCTACCACCGAGCCCATGTCCACTCTCATGCAGCCTATACCGGAAGATCTGGTTCCCAATATTGAATCACGGCCTGCTAGGTCAGCTAAGAAAGCTAAATCTGGGTTACAAAATTTTATAGGGATGGTCACATTTTTTCAGGACCTTGTTGATGCACCAGTTACAAGTATGACGTACGTACGAGATATGTCAGATATTGTGGGTCCTAACAAACCCACTACTGTTCATATCACTCCTGTTAGCTATCCTCCTCCCATCACAGTCACTAAATTAGATAGTGTTATTCCTCCTAGTTCTGTGGTAATATCTACTGGTTCTGTTGAAACTGAGTATAGCCTATTATCCCCTAGTTCTGTTGAAATTGAGTATATCCTTATAGAAGAGACCCCAAATATTTTTGTCACTTCCACGATAACGTCTCCGCTTGAATATTTTCCTGATATACAAACGGAGGACATCTTAGAGTTCAACATTAATTTAGACCCGGATTTGGTTAAACATAGAACAGCAAGAAAGGTCACTCCAGATGATGAAGAAATTGCAAAAGCAACTGGCTCGTTCCATATGAGTAGTCTGTTTAATACAAACCCAGGTGGCATTTTGGAACCATTATATCACATGGCTTTGGCAAATTCTTGGTATCAATGGAGTGTCTTTTCCGCTACGACAATAGGCAAGTCTGGCTGTTATTTCTGTGCACAAGCACACCAGACACATCTACCTGTATTGAATACACATTTTAGTTGGAAAAATTGTGAAAAAGAACAGAAACAAACTATACTCAGTTCCAATGGAGTGTTAAATAATGATTCTGACCCAAATTTAGTCCCCTTCTGCCAGGCAGAATGTTTACAGTACCTAGGATCTGCTGAATATTATAACGAATCTCTACCAGAACACAAAGCAAGTCAGGATTCTGTAAATCAGGACGAGACTGTAGGGCCCACACTCGGAGAGATGTGTAGTAAACTGGACATACGAGTGAAAACAGATCCGTCTACAATTCCTAGTGGAGTTCTAAAATTAGTGGGTACTTTTGAATGTTTTGAGAGGGGTAGATTGGGAGCACAGACTACGAGACTTGTGGATATGGGTAACTTTACTGCAAAACGTTGCGACACAATATGGGATTTATCATACGCTCCACAGGACACACAGGTTTATGAATATCTTTGTCGACCACAGCCTGGGAAACTGCCCAGATTGTATTATAATCAGCAGAGGTTTTTGAATTTCACTATCGCTGCCCTGGGAGCAATTGGAAGGCAGTTGGCAGCCACTAGTCAGATGACCTGGCAGAATCGTCAGGTGTTGAATGTGGTCCTCGCATCTCAAGGCGGGGTTTGTGCAATGTTTGGCGATTTCTGTTGCACATACATCCCGAATTCTACGGCAGTAAATGGTACTTTCACTCAGGCCATGGGACATCTACACAGCCTGAGGGCTGAGCTCCATGCGCACACCGGAGTCACCTTTGGACTGGCTGAATGGCTGGAAAGCCATTTGGGTTCCTGGGGTGCATACCTGGTGACAGCAGGGATGTGGATCCTAGGAATAATTTTCATTGTAGCTTTTATCTTTTGCTGCTGTCTTCCGCTCATCCGTGCCTTGGTAATCAGAGGGCTCACAGGGGGTGCGGGCGGGACAATGGCACTGCAGGCCATTCAGTCGCCCGTCCTCACTCACATGGATACATGGGATATGGAGGCTGGAATGAACGATGGAAAGGATGTATCGCTGTACACAGATCTAGAGCTGTGTACCTATGCTGAGGAGGTTTGAGAAGGATTTTGCCCTGTCACATGCCCTTTTTCACTCCCCCGCACACTTTCTCGTGCTTGGAAGGATTTGCCCAAATGCCCATTCCCCGTCTGTGTCACTATGGCATGCCCTATCTTGTATCGCTCAACTCTTTTCTAAATATCTGTCTCTCTATCTATGCTCTGAGGTCAGACGGTGACGCTTACCTCGAACTTTTGTGCATTTCTTTGGCTAAAGAAAAAAGAACGGACATTCGTTTTTTTCGTTTTTTGGATTTTGATGGGGAAAAAAAAAAAAAAAAATGTGTTTTGATATCTTGTGTCTGAGTTTAACCTTGGTTGTATTTTCAGCCTCCCGTGCTTGGATATTCATCAGGCATGGTAGGGTGGTACGATGATGGTTCGGCTGTTTTGTGTTTTTGTTTGTTTGGTTTGCTGATTTTTAGGGTGATTACGGGTGTCCAGGGAGGAGGTTTGGACTTTTATACCTGTTTTTTTTTTTTTTTTTTTTTTTGTGTGGGTTAAGGGTGGTTATTTGGTTTGGTGTTTTTGGTTTTGTTTTGTTTTTTGACAGACTGTTTGGTCTGTCAAAAGGGGGGGGGGTTATGTAGTTTGGGTGTCCTGGCTATTTCGGACTTTTCTTAGTTAGTTGTTTTTTTCTGATAAACTTTTTTTGTTTTTAATGTATCAAAGGGAGGATTTTATTTTGGTTCATTTATCTTGATGTTTATGGAGCATATGCCCCATAAAAGGGAGGATATGTCGTGTATTTTCTAATGAATGAACCAAAATTAAAGTCTATTTTCAACTAGGGTCAGTACGGACGGAGTTAACAGCTGGTTTGAATCAATCTAAAAATGTTCTCACCAAAAGGGCGGTTGTTTTTAGAGGGGTAATAGACATTCCGTTCTGACCGGCACCTCAGGCAAAGATCTTTTGTCTAAAGGGTCTTTTGAAGCGGGAGGGATTTTTACTATCTAAAGGCAGGGACCTGCTGGGATAGTAAAGGGTTATCAATAGCTTAAGATCCTGTTTTTACAGCTGTGACCAAATGGCATTTGTTTGAAGTATGGCTTAGTTTATACTCTGGTTAACTTAAATATCATAATGTTGAACTGTTCTTAAATAAAATAGGTCCTAATATCTATTTGTCATTATAGATTGCAGATAAAACGCTAGGAATTAATACTGGTTACTAGACTATTAGAAGCACTCAGTACTAATCTAGAATGTACTCTTAACATAGGGTATTTCAGGAATATAGTGTTATGTATCAAGCTCATACATCTCTTAAATATAGTCAGGTTTATATCAGTTTCATATAGTTCTGTTCATATATTTCCGTTTATATCTTCATTGTCCGTTAGGTTTATATCTTCATTGTACCTTTAATTCATTGTTGTGGTATTATGTCAAAGCTATACTTCGTCAAATGTTTACCATAAGACTCGCCTTTTGTCTAGAAGTGCCTGCCTCTAACAGGAAGTCAGGCTCAGACCTCATTGGTTAGAAGTCAGGAAGTGTTTATACCCAGAGAGGGGAGGGACTTCTTGGGGGACGGCGAATCTTGAGTATTTAATGCCATGTAATGTCAACATTCAGGGCTGTATCAACTAGACTCAATTTGGGACGGAGGCTGGTGTAGATACAGACCACAGCGTGTAATTTCCACATGCATGTTTTGTTACGACCCTGACTTCTGTGCTTAACAAATAAATGCGGATGTCATGAGACCATCATCACGGGTTTTTCCTTGTTCTTTCTCCTGCTCCGTCCGAGGCGACACACACACACACAAAGGATTCCACACTTCAAAACTAGACACTCTGCAGGCCTATAAGCTTGGCTGGGGGCAGAGAAGCAGAGTCTGAGCAGCTACAGGAAGGATGGAGGGGTTCAGACAAGGTTTTCCAACTCCGTGCCTAAATGTCACTTTCACAGCGAAATAAGCCCAGTTTGGCCCTGTTCACTTTTGCTTAGCAGAGTCTGTATCTTCAAAACTAGACACTCTGCAGGCCTATAAGCTTGGCTGGGGGCAGAGAAGCAGAGTCTGAGCAGCTACAGGAAGGATGGAGGGGTTCAGACAAGGTTTTCCAACTCCGTGCCTAAATGTCACTTTCACAGCGAAATAAGCCCAGTTTGGCCCTGTTCACTTTTGCTTAGCAGAGTCTGTATCTTCAAAACTAGACACTCTGCAGGCCTATAAGCTTGGCTGGGGGCAGAGAAGCAGAGTCTGAGCAGCTACAGGAAGGATGGAGGGGTTCAGACAAGGTTTTCCAACTCCGTGCCTAAATGTCACTTTCACAGCGAAATAAGCCCAGTTTGGCCCTGTTCACTTTTGCTTAGCAGAGTCTGTATCTTCAAAACTAGACACTCTGCAGGCCTATAAGCTTGGCTGGGGGCAGAGAAGCAGAGTCTGAGCAGCTACAGGAAGGATGGAGGGGTTCAGACAAGGTTTTCCAACTCCGTGCCTAAATGTCACTTTCACAGCGAAATAAGCCCAGTTTGGCCCTGTTCACTTTTGCTTAGCAGAGTCTGTATCTTCAAAACTAGACACTCTGCAGGCCTATAAGCTTGGCTGGGGGCAGAGAAGCAGAGTCTGAGCAGCTACAGGAAGGATGGAGGGGTTCAGACAAGGTTTTCCAACTCCGTGGCTAAATGTCACTTTCACAGCGAAATAAGCCCAGTTTGGCCCTGTTCACTTTTGCTTAGCAGAGTCTGTATCTTCAAAACTAGACACTCTGCAGGCCTATAAGCTTGGCTGGGGGCAGAGAAGCAGAGTCTGAGCAGCTACAGGAAGGATGGAGGGGTTCAGACAAGGTTTTCCAACTCCGTGCCTAAATGTCACTTTCACAGCGAAATAAGCCCAGTTTGGCCCTGTTCACTTTTGCTTAGCAGAGTCTGTATCTTCAAAACTAGACACTCTGCAGGCCTATAAGCTTGGCTGGGGGCAGAGAAGCAGAGTCTGAGCAGCTACAGGAAGGATGGAGGGGTTCAGACAAGGTTTTCCAACTCCGTGCCTAAATGTCACTTTCACAGCGAAATAAGCCCAGTTTGGCCCTGTTCACTTTTGCTTAGCAGAGTCTGTATCTTCAAAACTAGACACTCTGCAGGCCTATAAGCTTGGCTGGGGGCAGAGAAGCAGAGTCTGAGCAGCTACAGGAAGGATGGAGGGGTTCAGACAAGGTTTTCCAACTCCGTGCCTAAATGTCACTTTCACAGCGAAATAAGCCCAGTTTGGCCCTGTTCACTTTTGCTTAGCAGAGTCTGTATCTTCAAAACTAGACACTCTGCAGGCCTATAAGCTTGGCTGGGGGCAGAGAAGCAGAGTCTGAGCAGCTACAGGAAGGATGGAGGGGTTCAGACAAGGTTTTCCAACTCCGTGCCTAAATGTCACTTTCACAGCGAAATAAGCCCAGTTTGGCCCTGTTCACTTTTGCTTAGCAGAGTCTGTATCTTCAAAACTAGACACTCTGCAGGCCTATAAGCTTGGCTGGGGGCAGAGAAGCAGAGTCTGAGCAGCTACAGGAAGGATGGAGGGGTTCAGACAAGGTTTTCCAAGTCCGTGCCTAAATGTCACTTTCACAGCGAAATAAGCCCAGTTTGGCCCTGTTCACTTTTGCTTAGCAGAGTCTGTATCTTCAAAACTAGACACTCTGCAGGCCTATATCAGCCCAATATCAATATCAGCCCAATATCAATATCAGCCCAATATCAGCATCAGCCCAATATCAGCATCAGCCCAATATCAGCCCAATATCAGCATCAGCCCAATATCAGCATCAGCCCAATATCAGCATCAGCCCAATATCAGCATCAGCCCAATATCAGCATCAGCCCAATATCAGCATCAGCCCAATATCAGCATCAGCCCAATATCAGCATCAGCCCAATATCAGCATCAGCCCAATATCAGCATCAGCCCAATATCAGCATCAGCCCAATATCAGCATCAGCCCAATATCAGCATCAGCCCAATATCAGCATCAGCCCAATATCAGCATCAGCCCAATATCAGCATCAGCCCAATATCAGCATCAGCCCAATATCAGCATCAGCCCAATATCAGCATCAGCCCAATATCAGCATCAGCCCAATATCAGCATCAGCCCAATATCAGCATCAGCCCAATATCAGCATCAGCCCAATATCAGCATCAGCCCAATATCAGCATCAGCCCAATATCAGCATCAGCCCAATATCAGCATCAGCCCAATATCAGCATCAGCCCAATATCAGCATCAGCCCAATATCAGCATCAGCTGATATTATATCATATTGGGCTGCTTCTCTGCCCCCAGCCAAGCTTATAGGCCTGCAGAGTGTCTAGGGCTGATGCTGATATTGGGCTGATGCTGATATTGGGCTGATGCTGATATTGGGCTGATGCTGATATTGGGCTGATGCTGATATTGGGCTGATGCTGATATTGGGCTGATGCTGATATTGGGCTGATGCTGATATTGGGCTGATGCTGATATTGGGCTGATGCTGATATTGGGCTGATGCTGATATTGGGCTGATGCTGATATTGGGCTGATGCTGATATTGGGCTGATGCTGATATTGGGCTGATGCTGATATTGGGCTGATGCTGATATTGGGCTGATGCTGATATTGGGCTGATGCTGATATTGGGCTGATGCTGATATTGGGCTGATGCTGATATTGGGCTGATGCTGATATTGGGCTGATGCTGATATTGGGCTGATGCTGATATTGGGCTGATGCTGATATTGGGCTGATGCTGATATTGGGCTGATGCTGATATTGGGCTGATGCTGATATTGGGCTGATGCTGATATTGGGCTGATGCTGATATTGGGCTGATGCTGATATTGGGCTGATGCTGATATTGGGCTGATGCTGATATTGGGCTGATGCTGATATTGGGCTGATGCTGATATTGGGCTGATGCTGATATTGGGCTGATGCTGATATTGGGCTGATGCTGATATTGGGCTGATGCTGATATTGGGCTGATGCTGATATTGGGCTGATGCTGATATTGGGCTGATGCTGATATTGGGCTGATGCTGATATTGGGCTGATGCTGATATTGGGCTGATGCTGATATTGGGCTGATGCTGATATTGGGCTGATGCTGATATTGGGCTGATGCTGATATTGGGCTGATGCTGATATTGGGCTGATGCTGATATTGGGCTGATGCTGATATTGGGCTGATGCTGATATTGGGCTGATGCTGATATTGGGCTGATGCTGATATTGGGCTGATGCTGATATTGGGCTGATGCTGATATTGGGCTGATGCTGATATTGGGCTGATGCTGATATTGGGCTGATGCTGATATTGGGCTGATGCTGATATTGGGCTGATGCTGATATTGGGCTGATGCTGATATTGGGCTGATGCTGATATTGGGCTGATGCTGATATTGGGCTGATGCTGATATTGGGCTGATGCTGATATTGGGCTGATATTGATATTGGGCTGATATTGATATTGGGCTGATATAGGCCTGCAGAGTGTCTAGTTTTGAAGATACAGACTCTGCTAAGCAAAAGTGAACAGGGCCAAACTGGGCTTATTTCGCTGTGAAAGTGACATTTAGGCACGGACTTGGAAAACCTTGTCTGAACCCCTCCATCCTTCCTGTAGCTGCTCAGACTCTGCTTCTCTGCCCCCAGCCAAGCTTATAGGCCTGCAGAGTGTCTAGTTTTGAAGATACAGACTCTGCTAAGCAAAAGTGAACAGGGCCAAACTGGGCTTATTTCGCTGTGAAAGTGACATTTAGGCACGGAGTTGGAAAACCTTGTCTGAACCCCTCCATCCTTCCTGTAGCTGCTCAGACTCTGCTTCTCTGCCCCCAGCCAAGCTTATAGGCCTGCAGAGTGTCTAGTTTTGAAGATACAGACTCTGCTAAGCAAAAGTGAACAGGGCCAAACTGGGCTTATTTCGCTGTGAAAGTGACATTTAGGCACGGAGTTGGAAAACCTTGTCTGAACCCCTCCATCCTTCCTGTAGCTGCTCAGACTCTGCTTCTCTGCCCCCAGCCAAGCTTATAGGCCTGCAGAGTGTCTAGTTTTGAAGATACAGACTCTGCTAAGCAAAAGTGAACAGGGCCAAACTGGGCTTATTTCGCTGTGAAAGTGACATTTAGGCACGGAGTTGGAAAACCTTGTCTGAACCCCTCCATCCTTCCTGTAGCTGCTCAGACTCTGCTTCTCTGCCCCCAGCCAAGCTTATAGGCCTGCAGAGTGTCTAGTTTTGAAGATACAGACTCTGCTAAGCAAAAGTGAACAGGGCCAAACTGGGCTTATTTCGCTGTGAAAGTGACATTTAGGCACGGAGTTGGAAAACCTTGTCTGAACCCCTCCATCCTTCCTGTAGCTGCTCAGACTCTGCTTCTCTGCCCCCAGCCAAGCTTATAGGCCTGCAGAGTGTCTAGTTTTGAAGATACAGACTCTGCTAAGCAAAAGTGAACAGGGCCAAACTGGGCTTATTTCGCTGTGAAAGTGACATTTAGGCACGGAGTTGGAAAACCTTGTCTGAACCCCTCCATCCTTCCTGTAGCTGCTCAGACTCTGCTTCTCTGCCCCCAGCCAAGCTTATAGGCCTGCAGAGTGTCTAGTTTTGAAGATACAGACTCTGCTAAGCAAAAGTGAACAGGGCCAAACTGGGCTTATTTCGCTGTGAAATTTCGATGTCACTTTCACAGCGAAATAAGCCCAGTTTGGCCCTGTTCACTTTTGCTTAGCAGAGTCTGTATCTTCAAAACTAGACACTCTGCAGGCCTATAAGCTTGGCTGGGGGCAGAGAAGCAGAGTCTGAGCAGCTACAGGAAGGATGGAGGGGTTCAGACAAGGTTTTCCAACTCCGTGCCTAAATGTCACTTTCACAGCGAAATAAGCCCAGTTTGGCCCTGTTCACTTTTGCTTAGCAGAGTCTGTATCTTCAAAACTAGACACTCTGCAGGCCTATAAGCTTGGCTGGGGGCAGAGAAGCAGAGTCTGAGCAGCTACAGGAAGGATGGAGGGGTTCAGACAAGGTTTTCCAACTCCGTGCCTAAATGTCACTTTCACAGCGAAATAAGCCCAGTTTGGCCCTGTTCACTTTTGCTTAGCAGAGTCTGTATCTTCAAAACTAGACACTCTGCAGGCCTATAAGCTTGGCTGGGGGCAGAGAAGCAGAGTCTGAGCAGCTACAGGAAGGATGGAGGGGTTCAGACAAGGTTTTCCAACTCCGTGCCTAAATGTCACTTTCACAGCGAAATAAGCCCAGTTTGGCCCTGTTCACTTTTGCTTAGCAGAGTCTGTATCTTCAAAACTAGACACTCTGCAGGCCTATAAGCTTGGCTGGGGGCAGAGAAGCAGAGTCTGAGCAGCTACAGGAAGGATGGAGGGGTTCAGACAAGGTTTTCCAACTCCGTGCCTAAATGTCACTTTCACAGCGAAATAAGCCCAGTTTGGCCCTGTTCACTTTTGCTTAGCAGAGTCTGTATCTTCAAAACTAGACACTCTGCAGGCCTATAAGCTTGGCTGGGGGCAGAGAAGCAGAGTCTGAGCAGCTACAGGAAGGATGGAGGGGTTCAGACAAGGTTTTCCAACTCCGTGCCTAAATGTCACTTTCACAGCGAAATAAGCCCAGTTTGGCCCTGTTCACTTTTGCTTAGCAGAGTCTGTATCTTCAAAACTAGACACTCTGCAGGCCTATAAGCTTGGCTGGGGGCAGAGAAGCAGAGTCTGAGCAGCTACAGGAAGGATGGAGGGGTTCAGACAAGGTTTTCCAACTCCGTGCCTAAATGTCACTTTCACAGCGAAATAAGCCCAGTTTGGCCCTGTTCACTTTTGCTTAGCAGAGTCTGTATCTTCAAAACTAGACACTCTGCAGGCCTATAAGCTTGGCTGGGGGCAGAGAAGCAGAGTCTGAGCAGCTACAGGAAGGATGGAGGGGTTCAGACAAGGTTTTCCAACTCCGTGCCTAAATGTCACTTTCACAGCGAAATAAGCCCAGTTTGGCCCTGTTCACTTTTGCTTAGCAGAGTCTGTATCTTCAAAACTAGACACTCTGCAGGCCTATAAGCTTGGCTGGGGGCAGAGAAGCAGAGTCTGAGCAGCTACAGGAAGGATGGAGGGGTTCAGACAAGGTTTTCCAACTCCGTGCCTAAATGTCACTTTCACAGCGAAATAAGCCCAGTTTGGCCCTGTTCACTTTTGCTTAGCAGAGTCTGTATCTTCAAAACTAGACACTCTGCAGGCCTATAAGCTTGGCTGGGGGCAGAGAAGCAGAGTCTGAGCAGCTACAGGAAGGATGGAGGGGTTCAGACAAGGTTTTCCAACTCCGTGCCTAAATGTCACTTTCACAGCGAAATAAGCCCAGTTTGGCCCTGTTCACTTTTGCTTAGCAGAGTCTGTATCTTCAAAACTAGACACTCTGCAGGCCTATAAGCTTGGCTGGGGGCAGAGAAGCAGAGTCTGAGCAGCTACAGGAAGGATGGAGGGGTTCAGACAAGGTTTTCCAACTCCGTGCCTAAATGTCACTTTCACAGCGAAATAAGCCCAGTTTGGCCCTGTTCACTTTTGCTTAGCAGAGTCTGTATCTTCAAAACTAGACACTCTGCAGGCCTATAAGCTTGGCTGGGGGCAGAGAAGCAGAGTCTGAGCAGCTACAGGAAGGATGGAGGGGTTCAGACAAGGTTTTCCAACTCCGTGCCTAAATGTCACTTTCACAGCGAAATAAGCCCAGTTTGGCCCTGTTCACTTTTGCTTAGCAGAGTCTGTATCTTCAAAACTAGACACTCTGCAGGCCTATAAGCTTGGCTGGGGGCAGAGAAGCAGAGTCTGAGCAGCTACAGGAAGGATGGAGGGGTTCAGACAAGGTTTTCCAACTCCGTGCCTAAATGTCACTTTCACAGCGAAATAAGCCCAGTTTGGCCCTGTTCACTTTTGCTTAGCAGAGTCTGTATCTTCAAAACTAGACACTCTGCAGGCCTATAAGCTTGGCTGGGGGCAGAGAAGCAGAGTCTGAGCAGCTACAGGAAGGATGGAGGGGTTCAGACAAGGTTTTCCAAGTCCGTGCCTAAATGTCACTTTCACAGCGAAATAAGCCCAGTTTGGCCCTGTTCACTTTTGCTTAGCAGAGTCTGTATCTTCAAAACTAGACACTCTGCAGGCCTATATCAGCCCAATATCAATATCAGCCCAATATCAATATCAGCCCAATATCAGCATCAGCCCAATATCAGCATCAGCCCAATATCAGCATCAGCCCAATATCAGCATCAGCCCAATATCAGCATCAGCCCAATATCAGCATCAGCCCAATATCAGCATCAGCCCAATATCAGCATCAGCCCAATATCAGCATCAGCCCAATATCAGCATCAGCCCAATATCAGCATCAGCCCAATATCAGCATCAGCCCAATATCAGCATCAGCCCAATATCAGCATCAGCCCAATATCAGCATCAGCCCAATATCAGCATCAGCCCAATATCAGCATCAGCCCAATATCAGCATCAGCCCAATATCAGCATCAGCCCAATATCAGCATCAGCCCAATATCAGCATCAGCCCAATATCAGCATCAGCCCAATATCAGCATCAGCCCAATATCAGCATCAGCCCAATATCAGCATCAGCCCAATATCAGCATCAGCCCAATATCAGCATCAGCCCAATATCAGCATCAGCCCAATATCAGCATCAGCCCAATATCAGCATCAGCCCAATATCAGCATCAGCCCAATATCAGCATCAGCCCAATATCAGCATCAGCCCAATATCAGCATCAGCCCAATATCAGCATCAGCCCAATATCAGCATCAGCCCAATATCAGCATCAGCCCAATATCAGCATCAGCCCAATATCAGCATCAGCCCAATATCAGCATCAGCCCAATATCAGCATCAGCCCAATATCAGCATCAGCCCAATATCAGCATCAGCCCAATATCAGCATCAGCCCAATATCAGCATCAGCCCAATATCAGCATCAGCCCAATATCAGCATCAGCCCAATATCAGCATCAGCCCAATATCAGCATCAGCCCAATATCAGCATCAGCCCAATATCAGCATCAGCCCAATATCAGCATCAGCCCAATATCAGCATCAGCCCAATATCAGCATCAGCCCAATATCAGCATCAGCCCAATATCAGCATCAGCCCAATATCAGCATCAGCCCAATATCAGCATCAGCCCAATATCAGCATCAGCCCAATATCAGCATCAGCCCAATATCAGCATCAGCCCAATATCAGCATCAGCCCAATATCAGCATCAGCCCAATATCAGCATCAGCCCTAGACACTCTGCAGGCCTATAAGCTTGGCTGGGCGCAGAGAAGCAGCCCAATATGATATAATATCAGCTGATGCTGATATTGGGCTGATGCTGATATTGGGCTGATGCTGATATTGGGCTGATGCTGATATTGGGCTGATGCTGATATTGGGCTGATGCTGATATTGGGCTGATGCTGATATTGGGCTGATGCTGATATTGGGCTGATGCTGATATTGGGCTGATGCTGATATTGGGCTGATGCTGATATTGGGCTGATGCTGATATTGGGCTGATGCTGATATTGGGCTGATGCTGATATTGGGCTGATGCTGATATTGGGCTGATGCTGATATTGGGCTGATGCTGATATTGGGCTGATGCTGATATTGGGCTGATGCTGATATTGGGCTGATGCTGATATTGGGCTGATGCTGATATTGGGCTGATGCTGATATTGGGCTGATGCTGATATTGGGCTGATGCTGATATTGGGCTGATGCTGATATTGGGCTGATGCTGATATTGGGCTGATGCTGATATTGGGCTGATGCTGATATTGGGCTGATGCTGATATTGGGCTGATGCTGATATTGGGCTGATGCTGATATTGGGCTGATGCTGATATTGGGCTGATGCTGATATTGGGCTGATGCTGATATTGGGCTGATGCTGATATTGGGCTGATGCTGATATTGGGCTGATGCTGATATTGGGCTGATATTGATATTGGGCTGATATTGATATTGGGCTGATATAGGCCTGCAGAGTGTCTAGTTTTGAAGATACAGACTCTGCTAAGCAAAAGTGAACAGGGCCAAACTGGGCTTATTTCGCTGTGAAAGTGACATTTAGGCACGGACTTGGAAAACCTTGTCTGAACCCCTCCATCCTTCCTGTAGCTGCTCAGACTCTGCTTCTCTGCCCCCAGCCAAGCTTATAGGCCTGCAGAGTGTCTAGTTTTGAAGATACAGACTCTGCTAAGCAAAAGTGAACAGGGCCAAACTGGGCTTATTTCGCTGTGAAAGTGACATTTAGGCACGGAGTTGGAAAACCTTGTCTGAACCCCTCCATCCTTCCTGTAGCTGCTCAGACTCTGCTTCTCTGCCCCCAGCCAAGCTTATAGGCCTGCAGAGTGTCTAGTTTTGAAGATACAGACTCTGCTAAGCAAAAGTGAACAGGGCCAAACTGGGCTTATTTCGCTGTGAAAGTGACATTTAGGCACGGAGTTGGAAAACCTTGTCTGAACCCCTCCATCCTTCCTGTAGCTGCTCAGACTCTGCTTCTCTGCCCCCAGCCAAGCTTATAGGCCTGCAGAGTGTCTAGTTTTGAAGATACAGACTCTGCTAAGCAAAAGTGAACAGGGCCAAACTGGGCTTATTTCGCTGTGAAAGTGACATTTAGGCACGGAGTTGGAAAACCTTGTCTGAACCCCTCCATCCTTCCTGTAGCTGCTCAGACTCTGCTTCTCTGCCCCCAGCCAAGCTTATAGGCCTGCAGAGTGTCTAGTTTTGAAGATACAGACTCTGCTAAGCAAAAGTGAACAGGGCCAAACTGGGCTTATTTCGCTGTGAAAGTGACATTTAGGCACGGAGTTGGAAAACCTTGTCTGAACCCCTCCATCCTTCCTGTAGCTGCTCAGACTCTGCTTCTCTGCCCCCAGCCAAGCTTATAGGCCTGCAGAGTGTCTAGTTTTGAAGATACAGACTCTGCTAAGCAAAAGTGAACAGGGCCAAACTGGGCTTATTTCGCTGTGAAAGTGACATTTAGGCACGGAGTTGGAAAACCTTGTCTGAACCCCTCCATCCTTCCTGTAGCTGCTCAGACTCTGCTTCTCTGCCCCCAGCCAAGCTTATAGGCCTGCAGAGTGTCTAGTTTTGAAGATACAGACTCTGCTAAGCAAAAGTGAACAGGGCCAAACTGGGCTTATTTCGCTGTGAAAGTGACATTTAGGCACGGAGTTGGAAAACCTTGTCTGAACCCCTCCATCCTTCCTGTAGCTGCTCAGACTCTGCTTCTCTGCCCCCAGCCAAGCTTATAGGCCTGCAGAGTGTCTAGTTTTGAAGATACAGACTCTGCTAAGCAAAAGTGAACAGGGCCAAACTGGGCTTATTTCGCTGTGAAAGTGACATTTAGGCACGGAGTTGGAAAACCTTGTCTGAACCCCTCCATCCTTCCTGTAGCTGCTCAGACTCTGCTTCTCTGCCCCCAGCCAAGCTTATAGGCCTGCAGAGTGTCTAGTTTTGAAGATACAGACTCTGCTAAGCAAAAGTGAACAGGGCCAAACTGGGCTTATTTCGCTGTGAAAGTGACATTTAGGCACGGAGTTGGAAAACCTTGTCTGAACCCCTCCATCCTTCCTGTAGCTGCTCAGACTCTGCTTCTGCCCCCAGCCAAGCTTATAGGCCTGCAGAGTGTCTAGTTTTGAAGATACAGACTCTGCTAAGCAAAAGTGAACAGGGCCAAACTGGGCTTATTTCGCTGTGAAAGTGACATTTAGGCACGGAGTTGGAAAACCTTGTCTGAACCCCTCCATCCTTCTGTAGCTGCTCAGACTCTGCTTCTCTGCCCCCAGCCAAGCTTATAGGCCTGCAGAGTGTCTAGTTTTGAAGATACAGACTCTGCTAAGCAAAAGTGAACAGGGCCAAACTGGGCTTATTTCGCTGTGAAAGTGACATTTAGGCACGGAGTTGGAAAACCTTGTCTGAACCCCTCCATCCTTCCTGTAGCTGCTCAGACTCTGCTTCTCTGCCCCCAGCCAAGCTTATAGGCCTGCAGAGTGTCTAGTTTTGAAGATACAGACTCTGCTAAGCAAAAGTGAACAGGGCCAAACTGGGCTTATTTCGCTGTGAAAGTGACATTAGGCACGGAGTTGGAAAACCTTGTCTGAACCCCTCCATCCTTCCTGTAGCTGCTCAGACTCTGCTTCTCTGCCCCCAGCCAAGCTTATAGGCCTGCAGAGTGTCTAGTTTTGAAGATACAGACTCTGCTAAGCAAAAGTGAACAGGGCCAAACTGGGCTTATTTCGCTGTGAAAGTGACATTTAGGCACGGAGTTGGAAAACCTTGTCTGAACCCCTCCATCCTTCCTGTAGCTGCTCAGACTCTGCTTCTCTGCCCCCAGCCAAGCTTATAGGCCTGCAGAGTGTCTAGTTTTGAAGATACAGACTCTGCTAAGCAAAAGTGAACAGGGGCCAAACTGGGCTTATTTCGCTGTGAAAGTGACATTTAGGCACGGAGTTGGAAAACCTTGTCTGAACCCCTCCATCCTTCCTGTAGCTGCTCAGACTCTGCTTCTCTGCCCCCAGCCAAGCTTATAGGCCTGCAGAGTGTCTAGTTTTGAAGATACAGACTCTGCTAAGCAAAAGTGAACAGGGCCAAACTGGGCTTATTTCGCTGTGAAAGTGACATTTAGGCACGGAGTTGGAAAACCTTGTCTGAACCCCTCCATCCTTCCTGTAGCTGCTCAGACTCTGCTTCTCTGCCCCCAGCCAAGCTTATAGGCCTGCAGAGTGTCTAGTTTTGAAGATACAGACTCTGCTAAGCAAAAGTGAACAGGGCCAAACTGGGCTTATTTCGCTGTGAAAGTGACATTTAGGCACGGAGTTGGAAAACCTTGTCTGAACCCCTCCATCCTTCCTGTAGCTGCTCAGACTCTGCTTCTCTGCCCCCAGCCAAGCTTATAGGCCTGCAGAGTGTCTAGTTTTGAAGATACAGACTCTGCTAAGCAAAAGTGAACAGGGCCAAACTGGGCTTATTTCGCTGTGAAAGTGACATTTAGGCACGGAGTTGGAAAACCTTGTCTGAACCCCTCCATCCTTCCTGTAGCTGCTCAGACTCTGCTTCTCTGCCCCCAGCCAAGCTTATAGGCCTGCAGAGTGTCTAGTTTTGAAGATACAGACTCTGCTAAGCAAAAGTGAACAGGGCCAAACTGGGCTTATTTCGCTGTGAAAGTGACATTTAGGCACGGAGTTGGAAAACCTTGTCTGAACCCCTCCATCCTTCCTGTAGCTGCTCAGACTCTGCTTCTCTGCCCCCAGCCAAGCTTATAGGCCTGCAGAGTGTCTAGTTTTGAAGATACAGACTCTGCTAAGCAAAAGTGAACAGGGCCAAACTGGGCTTATTTCGCTGTGAAAGTGACATTTAGGCACGGAGTTGGAAAACCTTGTCTGAACCCCTCCATCCTTCCTGTAGCTGCTCAGACTCTGCTTCTCTGCCCCAGCCAAGCTTATAGGCCTGCAGAGTGTCTAGTTTTGAAGATACAGACTCTGCTAAGCAAAAGTGAACAGGGCCAAACTGGGCTTATTTCGCTGTGAAAGTGACATTTAGGCACGGAGTTGGAAAACCTTGTCTGAACCCCTCCATCCTTCCTGTAGCTGCTCAGACTCTGCTTCTCTGCCCCCAGCCAAGCTTATAGGCCTGCAGAGTGTCTAGTTTTGAAGATACAGACTCTGCTAAGCAAAAGTGAACAGGGCCAAACTGGGCTTATTTCGCTGTGAAAGTGACATCGAAATTTCACAGCGAAATAAGCCCAGTTTGGCCCTGTTCACTTTTGCTTAGCAGAGTCTGTATCTTCAAAACTAGACACTCTGCAGGCCTATAAGCTTGGCTGGGGGCAGAGAAGCAGAGTCTGAGCAGCTACAGGAAGGATGGAGGGGTTCAGACAAGGTTTTCCAACTCCGTGCCTAAATGTCACTTTCACAGCGAAATAAGCCCAGTTTGGCCCTGTTCACTTTTGCTTAGCAGAGTCTGTATCTTCAAAACTAGACACTCTGCAGGCCTATAAGCTTGGCTGGGGGCAGAGAAGCAGAGTCTGAGCAGCTACAGGAAGGATGGAGGGGTTCAGACAAGGTTTTCCAACTCCGTGCCTAAATGTCACTTTCACAGCGAAATAAGCCCAGTTTGGCCCTGTTCACTTTTGCTTAGCAGAGTCTGTATCTTCAAAACTAGACACTCTGCAGGCCTATAAGCTTGGCTGGGGGCAGAGAAGCAGAGTCTGAGCAGCTACAGGAAGGATGGAGGGGTTCAGACAAGGTTTTCCAACTCCGTGCCTAAATGTCACTTTCACAGCGAAATAAGCCCAGTTTGGCCCTGTTCACTTTTGCTTAGCAGAGTCTGTATCTTCAAAACTAGACACTCTGCAGGCCTATAAGCTTGGCTGGGGGCAGAGAAGCAGAGTCTGAGCAGCTACAGGAAGGATGGAGGGGTTCAGACAAGGTTTTCCAACTCCGTGCCTAAATGTCACTTTCACAGCGAAATAAGCCCAGTTTGGCCCTGTTCACTTTTGCTTAGCAGAGTCTGTATCTTCAAAACTAGACACTCTGCAGGCCTATAAGCTTGGCTGGGGGCAGAGAAGCAGAGTCTGAGCAGCTACAGGAAGGATGGAGGGGTTCAGACAAGGTTTTCCAACTCCGTGCCTAAATGTCACTTTCACAGCGAAATAAGCCCAGTTTGGCCCTGTTCACTTTTGCTTAGCAGAGTCTGTATCTTCAAAACTAGACACTCTGCAGGCCTATAAGCTTGGCTGGGGGCAGAGAAGCAGAGTCTGAGCAGCTACAGGAAGGATGGAGGGGTTCAGACAAGGTTTTCCAACTCCGTGCCTAAATGTCACTTTCACAGCGAAATAAGCCCAGTTTGGCCCTGTTCACTTTTGCTTAGCAGAGTCTGTATCTTCAAAACTAGACACTCTGCAGGCCTATAAGCTTGGCTGGGGGCAGAGAAGCAGAGTCTGAGCAGCTACAGGAAGGATGGAGGGGTTCAGACAAGGTTTTCCAACTCCGTGCCTAAATGTCACTTTCACAGCGAAATAAGCCCAGT
This sequence comes from Electrona antarctica, assembly GCF_951216825.1. Lineage (NCBI taxonomy): Eukaryota > Metazoa > Chordata > Actinopteri > Myctophiformes > Myctophidae > Electrona > Electrona antarctica. The sequence continues at coordinate 2,540,113 of NC_136795.1, read as the reverse complement.
TTGGCCCTGTTCACTTTTGCTTAGCAGAGTCTGTATCTTCAAAACTAGACACTCTGCAGGCCTATAAGCTTGGCTGGGGGCAGAGAAGCAGAGTCTGAGCAGCTACAGGAAGGATGGAGGGGTTCAGACAAGGTTTTCCAACTCCGTGCCTAAATGTCACTTTCACAGCGAAATAAGCCCAGTTTGGCCCTGTTCACTTTTGCTTAGCAGAGTCTGTATCTTCAAAACTAGACACTCTGCAGGCCTATAAGCTTGGCTGGGGGCAGAGAAGCAGAGTCTGAGCAGCTACAGGAAGGATGGAGGGGTTCAGACAAGGTTTTCCAACTCCGTGCCTAAATGTCACTTTCACAGCGAAATAAGCCCAGTTTGGCCCTGTTCACTTTTGCTTAGCAGAGTCTGTATCTTCAAAACTAGACACTCTGCAGGCCTATAAGCTTGGCTGGGGGCAGAGAAGCAGAGTCTGAGCAGCTACAGGAAGGATGGAGGGGTTCAGACAAGGTTTTCCAACTCCGTGCCTAAATGTCACTTTCACAGCGAAATAAGCCCAGTTTGGCCCTGTTCACTTTTGCTTAGCAGAGTCTGTATCTTCAAAACTAGACACTCTGCAGGCCTATAAGCTTGGCTGGGGGCAGAGAAGCAGAGTCTGAGCAGCTACAGGAAGGATGGAGGGGTTCAGACAAGGTTTTCCAACTCCGTGCCTAAATGTCACTTTCACAGCGAAATAAGCCCAGTTTGGCCCTGTTCACTTTTGCTTAGCAGAGTCTGTATCTTCAAAACTAGACACTCTGCAGGCCTATAAGCTTGGCTGGGGGCAGAGAAGCAGAGTCTGAGCAGCTACAGGAAGGATGGAGGGGTTCAGACAAGGTTTTCCAACTCCGTGCCTAAATGTCACTTTCACAGCGAAATAAGCCCAGTTTGGCCCTGTTCACTTTTGCTTAGCAGAGTCTGTATCTTCAAAACTAGACACTCTGCAGGCCTATAAGCTTGGCTGGGGGCAGAGAAGCAGAGTCTGAGCAGCTACAGGAAGGATGGAGGGGTTCAGACAAGGTTTTCCAACTCCGTGCCTAAATGTCACTTTCACAGCGAAATAAGCCCAGTTTGGCCCTGTTCACTTTTGCTTAGCAGAGTCTGTATCTTCAAAACTAGACACTCTGCAGGCCTATAAGCTTGGCTGGGGCAGAGAAGCAGAGTCTGAGCAGCTACAGGAAGGATGGAGGGGTTCAGACAAGGTTTTCCAACTCCGTGCCTAAATGTCACTTTCACAGCGAAATAAGCCCAGTTTGGCCCTGTTCACTTTTGCTTAGCAGAGTCTGTATCTTCAAAACTAGACACTCTGCAGGCCTATAAGCTTGGCTGGGGGCAGAGAAGCAGAGTCTGAGCAGCTACAGGAAGGATGGAGGGGTTCAGACAAGGTTTTCCAACTCCGTGCCTAAATGTCACTTTCACAGCGAAATAAGCCCAGTTTGGCCCTGTTCACTTTTGCTTAGCAGAGTCTGTATCTTCAAAACTAGACACTCTGCAGGCCTATAAGCTTGGCTGGGGGCAGAGAGAAGCAGAGTCTGAGCAGCTACAGGAAGGATGGAGGGGTTCAGACAAGGTTTTCCAACTCCGTGCCTAAATGTCACTTTCACAGCGAAATAAGCCCAGTTTGGCCCTGTTCACTTTTGCTTAGCAGAGTCTGTATCTTCAAAACTAGACACTCTGCAGGCCTATAAGCTTGGCTGGGGCAGAGAAGCAGAGTCTGAGCAGCTACAGGAAGGATGGAGGGGTTCAGACAAGGTTTTCCAACTCCGTGCCTAAATGTCACTTTCACAGCGAAATAAGCCCAGTTTGGCCCTGTTCACTTTTGCTTAGCAGAGTCTGTATCTTCAAAACTAGACACTCTGCAGGCCTATAAGCTTGGCTGGGGGCAGAGAAGCAGAGTCTGAGCAGCTACAGGAAGGATGGAGGGGTTCAGACAAGGTTTTCCAACTCCGTGCCTAAATGTCACTTTCACAGCGAAATAAGCCCAGTTTGGCCCTGTTCACTTTTGCTTAGCAGAGTCTGTATCTTCAAAACTAGACACTCTGCAGGCCTATAAGCTTGGCTGGGGGCAGAGAAGCAGAGTCTGAGCAGCTACAGGAAGGATGGAGGGGTTCAGACAAGGTTTTCCAACTCCGTGCCTAAATGTCACTTTCACAGCGAAATAAGCCAGTTTGGCCCTGTTCACTTTTGCTTAGCAGAGTCTGTATCTTCAAAACTAGACACTCTGCAGGCCTATAAGCTTGGCTGGGGGCAGAGAAGCAGAGTCTGAGCAGCTACAGGAAGGATGGAGGGGTTCAGACAAGGTTTTCCAACTCCGTGCCTAAATGTCACTTTCACAGCGAAATAAGCCCAGTTTGGCCCTGTTCACTTTTGCTTAGCAGAGTCTGTATCTTCAAAACTAGACACTCTGCAGGCCTATAAGCTTGGCTGGGGGCAGAGAAGCAGAGTCTGAGCAGCTACAGGAAGGATGGAGGGGTTCAGACAAGGTTTTCCAACTCCGTGCCTAATGTCACTTTCACAGCGAAATAAGCCAGTTTGGCCCTGTTCACTTTTGCTTAGCAGAGTCTGTATCTTCAAAACTAGACACTCTGCAGGCCTATAAGCTTGGCTGGGGGCAGAGAAGCAGAGTCTGAGCAGCTACAGGAAGGATGGAGGGGTTCAGACAAGGTTTTCCAACTCCCGTGCCTAAATGTCACTTTCACAGCGAAATAAGCCCAGTTTGGCCCTGTTCACTTTTGCTTAGCAGAGTCTGTATCTTCAAAACTAGACACTCTGCAGGCCTATAAGCTTGGCTGGGGGCAGAGAAGCAGAGTCTGAGCAGCTACAGGAAGGATGGAGGGGTTCAGACAAGGTTTTCCAACTCCGTGCCTAAATGTCACTTTCACAGCGAAATAAGCCCAGTTTGGCCCTGTTCACTTTTGCTTAGCAGAGTCTGTATCTTCAAAACTAGACACTCTGCAGGCCTATAAGCTTGGCTGGGGGCAGAGAAGCAGAGTCTGAGCAGCTACAGGAAGGATGGAGGGGTTCAGACAAGGTTTCCAACTCCGTGCCTAAATGTCACTTTCACAGCGAAATAAGCCCAGTTTGGCCCTGTTCACTTTTGCTTAGCAGAGTCTGTATCTTCAAAACTAGACACTCTGCAGGCCTATAAGCTTGGCTGGGGGCAGAGAAGCAGAGTCTGAGCAGCTACAGGAAGGATGGAGGGGGTTCAGACAAGGTTTTCCAACTCCGTGCCTAAATGTCACTTTCACAGCGAAATAAGCCAGTTTGGCCCTGTTCACTTTTGCTTAGCAGAGTCTGTATCTTCAAAACTAGACACTCTGCAGGCCTATAAGCTTGGCTGGGGGCAGAGAAGCAGAGTCTGAGCAGCTACAGGAAGGATGGAGGGGTTCAGACAAGGTTTCCAACTCCGTGCCTAAATGTCACTTTCACAGCGAAATAAGCCCAGTTTGGCCCTGTTCACTTTTGCTTAGCAGAGTCTGTATCTTCAAAACTAGACACTCTGCAGGCCTATAAGCTTGGCTGGGGGCAGAGAAGCAGAGTCTGAGCAGCTACAGGAAGGATGGAGGGGTTCAGACAAGGTTTCCAATATCAGCATCAGCCCAATATCAGCATCAGCCCAATATCAGCATCAGCCCAATATCAGCATCAGCCCAATATCAGCATCAGCCCAATATCAGCATCAGCCCAATATCAGCATCAGCCCAATATCAGCATCAGCCCAAT
>NC_136795.1:2378345-2533345 GCF_951216825.1 Electrona antarctica | reverse complement strand
TCTTCTGTTATGGGGGGTTCCTTCTGTTAGATCTTCTGTTATGGGGGGTTCCTTCTGTTAGATCTTCTGTTATGGGGGGTTCCTTCTGTTAGATCTTCTGTTATGGGGGGGTTCCTTCTGTTAGATCTTCTGTTATGGGGGGGTTCCTTCTGTTAGATCTTCTGTTATGGGGGGGTTCCTTCTGTTAGATCTTCTGTTATGGGGGGTTCCTTCTGTTAGATCTTCTGTTATGGGGGGTTCCTTCTGTTAGATCTTCTGTTATGGGGGGTTCCTTCTGTTAGATCTTCTGTTATGGGGGGTTCCTTCTGTTAGATCTTCTGTTATGGGGGGTTCCTTCTGTTAGATCTTCTGTTATGGGGGGTTCCTTCTGTTAGATCTTCTGTTATGGGGGGTTCCTTCTGTTAGATCTTCTGTTATGGGGGGTTCCTTCTGTTAGATCTTCTGTTATGGGGGGTTCCTTCTGTTAGATCTTCTGTTATGGGGGGTTCCTTCTGTTAGATCTTCTGTTATGGGGGGTTCCTTCTGTTAGATCTTCTGTTATGGGGGGTTCCTTCTGTTAGATCTTCTGTTATGGGGGGTTCCTTCTGTTAGATCTTCTGTTATGGGGGTTCCTTGGCATATATTTTCAAATGGGGGTAATGAGTGTCATTTTGGGGGTCCTTGGGAACTACTGTCCTAATGTACTCCCTGCACCACCGGTGGAAAGTAACTGAGTACATTTACTCAAATGCTGATCTTAAAGGACCACTTCACCACTTTTCAACTTCTCTTCCTATAAGTGGTCCTAACTAATGTTCATGATAAACCATTTTTTCCTACTCAGTCTGTGTCTCATAGGAGGGCTGTGGGCAGTTCAGAAATCCGTCCACCAGTGACATCATCGATGGTGAATCCAAGCTAATAGAAACGGCAGGCTTTCTTTTCCTGAAAAGTTGCAATGCAAAAGTTGAAGCCATCGTTCTCACGATAATAATAATCTAAATATATTTTAAAACAAATCTTGTTTTTTTTTAAAATCTGCCTAATGATGATGTCACTGGTGGACGGGTGTCCGAACTGCCCAATGCCCTCCTATGAGACACAGACTGAGTAGGAAAAAATGGTGGTGTTTTATCATGAACATTAGTGAGGACCAATTTTATGAAGAGATGTTGAAAAGTGGTGAAGTGGTCCTTTAAGTACAATTTGGAGACACTTTTACTTTACCCGCGTATATGTCCATTTTTTTTTAATGCTTTTCACTACATGCTACATGCTTGTCCACTACATCTCATTTACGCCACTATAATTATTTGAACCCCTAAATTACAAGTTACTTTGTAGTTTTACATTATTGCTATTACAAAACATGCGTTAACCAATTTAGCTCTATTTTATACATTGTCCATTCGACAAATTACAAATGTAATATGTGTGTATATATCTCTGCACTAAGCAGGGTGATCACATGAATGCTGTGTAGTGCCTCAAGAAACTGAGATCCCAGGGAAACCAAGAACATAATATAGTATCTGTCTAAAGTTACAATATGCTCTCTAAAATCTAAATAACAATCTGTACGATTTACAATTTACAATTTAGGCATTTAGCAGACGCTCCTAATCCAGAGCGATTTACATTAAGCAAGAACAAAAAGCATGGCAATACATCACATACATAAAAAAGTAGTTATCATGAAACATAAGAATGTAACAGTGAAATATATCTATATAATGAAACTATATGTATAAACTATACATAATATAATATACTATACTATACCATATACATATATACTATAAAGTGCTATGACTACATACAATGCAATTCTAGTGCTGTCTACGTAACATAAGTCTGTATAAAGTGCTATCTAAGGATACATAAAGTGCTATCTAAGGATACATAAAGTGCTATCTAAGGATACATAAAGTGCTATCTAAGTCTACATAAAGTGCTATCTAAGTCTACATAAAGTGCTATCTAAGTCTACATAAAGTGCTATCTAAGTCTACATAAAGTGCTATCTAAGTCTACATAAAGTTCTATCTTAAGTCTGCATAAAGTGCTATCTAAGTCTACATAAAGTGCTATCTAAGTCTACATAAAGTTCTATCTAAGTCTGCATAAAGTGCTATCTAAGGATACATAAAGTGCTATCTAAGGATACATAAAGTGCTATCTAAGGATACATAAAGTGCTATCTAAGTCTACATAAAGTGCTATCTAAGGATACCAGGTAAACAATGAACCTAGCATCTGTCTAAATTGCATTCTTAACATTCTTGTAGTGAAGAAATCACACATATAAGCGTGACAAAAACATGAGTATACGAATGAGCAAGATGTGTCTGGAAGGTAGCCATATCTTGGTCCATCAATGGAGGCAGAAGGTGTCAAGAAGGCGTACATTGAGAGAAAAACACTACAGGGAGTGAGAGTGCGGAGGTGGATTCTGAAGTCTTTGAATTGGGAGTGAAGTGAGTCTGCAGCTTTTCTGGCAAGAGTCTGGGACGCGTGGAGCGCTGTCTAGAGTCTGGGACGTGTGGAGCGCTGTCTGGGACGCGTGGAGCGCTGTCTAGAGTCTGGGACGCGTGGAGCGCTGTCTAGAGTCTGGGACGCGTGGAGCGCTGTCTAGAGTCTGGGACGCGTGGAGCGCTGTCTAGAGTCTGGGACGCGTAGAGCGCTGTCTAGAGTCTGGGACGCGTGGAGCGCTGTCTAGAGTCTGGGACGCGTGGAGCGCTGTCTAGAGTCTGGGACGTCTGGAGCGCTGTCTAGAGTCTGGGACGTCTGGAGCGCTGTCTAGAGTCTGGGACGTCTGGAGCGCTGTCTAGAGTCTGGGACGCGTGGAGCGCTGTCTATAGTCTGGGACGTCTGGAGCGCTGTCTAGAGTCTGGGACGCGTGGAGCGCTGTCTAGAGTCTGGGACGCGTAGAGCGCTGTCTAGAGTCTGGGACGCGTGGAGCGCTGTCTAGAGTCTGGGACGCGTGGAGCGCTGTCTAGAGTCTGGGACGTCTGGAGCGCTGTCTAGAGTCTGGGACGTCTGGAGCGCTGTCTAGAGTCTGGGACGCGTGGAGCGCTGTCTAGAGTCTGGGACGTCTGGAGCGCTGTCTAGAGTCTGGGACGTGTGGAGCGCTGTCTAGAGTCTGGGACGCGTGGAGCGCTGTCTAGAGTCTGGGACGTGTGGAGCGCTGTCTATAGTCTGGGACGTGTGGAGCGCTGTCTAGAGTCTGGGACGCGTGGAGCGCTGTCTAGAGTCTGGGACGCGTGGAGCGCTGTCTAGAGTCTGGGACGTGTGGAGCGCTGTCTAGAGTCTGGGACGCGTGGAGCGCTGTCTAGAGTCTGGGACGTGTGGAGCGCTGTCTAGAGTCTGGGACGCGTGGAGCGCTGTCTAGAGTCTGGGACGTGTGGAGCGCTGTCTAGAGTCTGGGACGCGTGGAGCGCTGTCTAGAGTCTGGGACGTGTGGAGCGCTGTCTAGAGTCTGGGACGCGTGGAGCGCTGTCTAGAGTCTGGGACGTCTGGAGCGCTGTCTAGAGTCTGGGACGCGTGGAGCGCTGTCTAGAGTCTGGGACGCGTGGAGCGCTGTCTAGAGTCTGGGACGTGTGGAGCGCTGTCTAGAGTCTGGGACGCGTGGAGCGCTGTCTAGAGTCTGGGACGTCTGGAGCGCTGTCTAGAGTCTGGGACGCGTGGAGCGCTGTCTAGAGTCTGGGACGCGTGGAGCGCTGTCTAGAGTCTGGGACGCGTGGAGCGCTGTCTAGAGTCTGGGACGCGTGGAGCGCTGTCTAGAGTCTGGGACGCGTGGAGCGCTGTCTAGAGTCTGGGACGCGTGGAGCGCTTTCTAGAGTCTGGGACGCGTGGAGCGCTGTCTGGGACGTCTGGAGCGCTGTCTAGAGTCTGGGACGCGTGGAGCGCTGTCTGGGACGTCTGGAGCGCTGTCTAGAGTCTGGGACGCGTGGAGCGCTGTCTAGAGTCTGGGACGCGTGGAGCGCTGTCTAGAGTCTGGGACGTCTGGAGCGCTGTCTAGAGTCTGGGACGCGTGGAGCGCTGTCTAGAGTCTGGGACGCGTGGAGCGCTGTCTAGAGTCTGGGACGCGTGGAGCGCTGTCTAGAGTCTGGGACGTCTGGAGCGCTGTCTAGAGTCTGGGACGCGTGGAGTGCTGTCTAGAGTCTGGGACGCGTGGAGCGCTGTCTAGAGTCTGGGACGCGTGGAGCGCTGTCTAGAGTCTGGGACGCGTGGAGCGCTGTCTAGAGTCTGGGACGCGTGGAGCGCTGTCTAGAGTCTGGGACGCGTGGAGCGCTTTCTAGAGTCTGGGACGCGTGGAGCGCTGTCTGGGACGTCTGGAGCGCTGTCTAGAGTCTGGGACGCGTGGAGCGCTGTCTGGGACGTCTGGAGCGCTGTCTAGAGTCTGGGACGCGTGGAGCGCTGTCTAGAGTCTGGGACGTGTGGAGCGCTGTCTAGAGTCTGGGACGTGTGGAGCGCTGTCTAGAGTCTGGGACGCGTGGAGCGCTGTCTAGAGTCTGGGACGCGTGGAGCGCTGTCTAGAGTCTGGGACGCGTGGAGCACTGTCTAGAGTCTGGGACGTGTGGAGCGCTGTCTAGAGTCTGGGACGCGTGGAGCGCTGTCTAGAGTCTGGGACATGTGGAGCGCTGTCTAGAGTCTGGGACGTCTGGAGCGCTGTCTAGAGTCTGGGACGCGTGGAGCGCTGTCTAGAGTCTGGGACGTGTGGAGCGCTGTCTAGAGTCTGGGACGCGTGGAGCGCTGTCTAGAGTCTGGGACGTCTGGAGCGCTGTCTAGAGTCTGGGACGTCTGGAGCGCTGTCTAGAGTCTGGAACGTGTGGAGCGCTGTCTAGAGTCTGGGACGCGTGGAGCGCTGTCTAGAGTCTGGGACGCGTGGAGCGCTGTCTAGAGTCTGGGACGTGTGGAGCGCTGTCTAGAGTCTGGGACGCGTGGAGCGCTGTCTAGAGTCTGGGACGTCTGGAGCGCTGTCTAGAGTCTGGGACGTGTGGAGCGCTGTCTAGAGTCTGGGACGTCTGGAGCGCTGTCTAGAGTCTGGGACGTGTGGAGCGCTGTCTAGAGTCTGGGACGCGTGGAGCGCTGTCTAGAGTCTGGGACGCGTGGAGCGCTGTCTAGAGTCTGGGACGTCTGGAGCGCTGTCTAGAGTCTGGGACGTGTGGAGCGCTGTCTAGAGTCTGGGACGCGTGGAGCGCTGTCTAGAGTCTGGGACGTCTGGAGCGCTGTCTAGAGTCTGGGACGCGTGGAGCGCTGTCTAGAGTCTGGGACGTCTGGAGCGCTGTCTAGAGTCTGGGACGCGTGGAGCGCTGTCTAGAGTCTGGGACGCGTGGAGCGCTGTCTAGAGTCTGGGACGCGTGGAGCGCTGTCTAGAGTCTGGGACGTCTGGAGCGCTGTCTAGAGTCTGGGACGCGTGGAGCGCTGTCTAGAGTCTGGGACGCGTGGAGCGCTGTCTAGAGTCTGGGACGCGTGGAGCGCTGTCTAGAGTCTGGGACGCGTGGAGCGCTGTCTAGAGTCTGGGACGTCTGGAGAGCTGTCTAGAGTCTGGGACGTGTGGAGCGCTGTCTAGAGTCTGGGACGTGTGGAGCGCTGTCTAGAGTCTGGGACGTGTGGAGCGCTGTCTAGAGTCTGGGACGCGTGGAGCGCTGTCTAGAGTCTGGGATGCGTGGAGCGCTGTCTAGAGTCTGGGACGCGTGGAGCGCTGTCTAGAGTCTGGGACGCGTGGAGCGCTGTCTAGAGTCTGGGACGCGTGGAGCGCTGTCTAGAGTCTGGGACGCGTGGAGCGCTGTCTAGAGTCTGGAACGTGTGGAGCGCTGTCTAGAGTCTGGGACGCGTGGAGCGCTGTGTAGAGTCTGGGACGCGTGGAGCGCTGTGTAGAGTCTGGAACGTGTGGAGCGCTGTCTAGAGTCTGGGACGTGTGGAGCGCTGTCTAGAGTCTGGGACGCGTGGAGCGCTGTGTAGAGTCTGGGACGTCTGGAGCGCTGTCTAGAGTCTGGGACGCGTGGAGCGCTGTCTAGAGTCTGGGACGTGTGGAGCGCTGTCTAGAGTCTGGGACGCGTGGAGCGCTGTGTAGAGTCTGGGACGTCTGGAGCGCTGTCTAGAGTCTGGGACGCGTGGAGCGCTGTCTAGAGTCTGGGACGTCTGGAGCGCTGTCTAGAGTCTGGGACGTCTGGAGCGCTGTCTAGAGTCTGGGACGTCTGGAGCGCTGTCTAGAGTCTGGGACGCGTGGAGCGCTGTCTTGAGTCTGGGACGTCTGGAGCGCTGTCTAGAGTCTGGGACGTGTGGAGCGCTGTCTAGAGTCTGGGACGTGTGGAGCGCTGTCTAGAGTCTGGGACGTGTGGAGCGCTGTCTAGAGTCTGGGACGTGTGGAGCGCTGTCTAGAGTCTGGGACGTGTGGAGCGCTGTCTAGAGTCTGGGACGTGTGGAGCGCTGTCTAGAGTCTGGGACGTCTGGAGCGCTGTCTAGAGTCTGGGACGCGTGGAGCGCTGTCTTGAGTCTGGGACGTCTGGAGCGCTGTCTAGAGTCTGGGACGTGTGGAGCGCTGTCTAGAGTCTGGGACGTGTGGAGCGCTGTCTAGAGTCTGGGACGCGTGGAGCGCTGTCTAGAGTCTGGGACGCGTGGAGCGCTGTCTAGAGTCTGGGACGCGTGGAGCGCTGTCTAGAGTCTGGGACGCGTGGAGCGCTGTCTAGAGTCTGGGACGTCTGGAGCGCTGTCTAGAGTCTGGGACGCGTGGAGCGCTGTCTAGAGTCTGGGACGCGTGGAGCGCTGTCTAGAGTCTGGGACGTCTGGAGCGCTGTCTAGAGTCTGGGACGCGTGGAGCGCTGTCTAGAGTCTGGGACGCGTGGAGCGCTGTCTAGAGTCTGGGACGTCTGGAGAGCTGTCTAGAGTCTGGGACGTGTGGAGCGCTGTCTAGAGTCTGGGACGCGTGGAGCGCTGTCTGGGACGTGTGGAGCGCTGTCTAGAGTCTGGGACGTCTGGAGCGCTGTGTAGAGTCTGGGACGCGTGGAGCGCTGTCTAGAGTCTGGGACGTCTGGAGCGCTGTCTAGAGTCTGGGACGTCTGGAGCGCTGTCTAGAGTCTGGGACGCGTGGAGCGCTGTCTAGAGTCTGGGACGCGTGGAGCGCTGTCTAGAGTCTGGGACGCGTGGAGCGCTGTCTGGGACGTGTGGAGCGCTGTCTAGAGTCTGGGACGTCTGGAGCGCTGTGTAGAGTCTGGGACGTCTGGAGCGCTGTCTAGAGTCTGGGACGTCTGGAGCGCTGTCTAGAGTCTGGGACGCGTGGAGCGCTGTCTAGAGTCTGGGACGCGTGGAGCGCTGTCTGGGACGTGTGGAGCGCTGTCTAGAGTCTGGGACGTCTGGAGCGCTGTGTAGAGTCTGGGACGTCTGGAGCGCTGTCTAGAGTCTGGGACGTCTGGAGCGCTGTCTAGAGTCTGGGACGCGTGGAGCGCTGTCTGGGACGTGTGGAGCGCTGTCTAGAGTCTGGGACGTGTGGAGCGCTGTCTAGAGTCTGGGACGCGTGGAGCGCTGTCTAGAGTCTGGGACGCGTGGAGCGCTGTCTAGAGTCTGGGACACGTGGAGCGCTGTCTGGGACGTGTGGAGCGCTGTCTAGAGTCTGGGACGTGTGGAGCGCTGTCTAGAGTCTGGGACGCGTGGAGCGCTGTCTAGAGTCTGGGACGTCTGGAGCGCTGTGTAGAGTCTGGGACGTCTGGAGCGCTGTCTAGAGTCTGGGACGCGTGGAGCGCTGTCTAGAGTCTGGGACGTCTGGAGCGCTGTCTAGAGTCTGGGACGCGTGGAGCGCTGTCTAGAGTCTGGGACGCGTGGAGCGCTGTCTAGAGTCTGGGACGCGTGGAGCGCTGTCTAGAGTCTGGGACGTGTGGAGCGCTGTCTAGAGTCTGGGACGCGTGGAGCGCTGTCTAGAGTCTGGGACGCGTGGAGCGCTGTCTAGAGTCTGGGACGCGTGGAGCGCTGTCTAGAGTCTGGGACGTCTGGAGCGCTGTCTAGAGTCTGGGACGTCTGGAGCGCTGTGTAGAGTCTGGGACGTGTGGAGCGCTGTCTAGAGTCTGGGACGTGTGGAGCGCTGTCTAGAGTCTGGGACGTGTGGAGCGCTGTCTAGAGTCTGGGACGCGTGGAGCGCTGTCTAGAGTCTAGAGTCTGGGACGTCTGGAGCGCTGTCTAGAGTCTGGGACGTCTGGAGCGCTGTGTAGAGTCTGGGACGTGTGGAGCGCTGTCTAGAGTCTGGGACGTGTGGAGCGCTGTCTAGAGTCTGGGACGTGTGGAGCGCTGTCTAGAGTCTGGGACGCGTGGAGCGCTGTCTAGAGTCTAGAGTCTGGGACGTCTGGAGCGCTGTCTAGAGTCTGGGACGTGTGGAGCGCTGTCTAGAGTCTGGGACGTGTGGAGCGCTGTCTAGAGTCTGGGACGTGTGGAGCGCTGTCTAGAGTCTGGGACGTGTGGAGCGCTGTCTAGAGTCTGGGACGTGTGGAGCGCTGTCTAGAGTCTGGGACGTGTGGAGCGCTGTCTAGAGTCTGGGACGCGTGGAGCGCTGTCTAGAGTCTGGGACGCGTGGAGCGCTGTCTAGAGTCTGGGACGTCTGGAGCGCTGTCTAGAGTCTGGGACGTCTGGAGCGCTGTCTAGAGTCTGGGACGCGTGGAGCGCTGTCTAGAGTCTGGGACGTGTGGAGCGCTGTCTAGAGTCTGGGACGTGTGGAGCGCTGTCTAGAGTCTGGGACGTGTGGAGCGCTGTCTAGAGTCTGGGACGCGTGGAGCGCTGTCTAGAGTCTAGAGTCTGGGACGTCTGGAGCGCTGTCTAGAGTCTGGGACGTGTGGAGCGCTGTCTAGAGTCTGGGACGTGTGGAGCGCTGTCTAGAGTCTGGGACGTGTGGAGCGCTGTCTAGAGTCTGGGACGTGTGGAGCGCTGTCTAGAGTCTGGGACGTGTGGAGCGCTGTCTAGAGTCTGGGACGTGTGGAGCGCTGTCTAGAGTCTGGGACGCGTGGAGCGCTGTCTAGAGTCTGGGACGCGTGGAGCGCTGTCTAGAGTCTGGGACGTCTGGAGCGCTGTCTAGAGTCTGGGACGTCTGGAGCGCTGTCTAGAGTCTGGGACGCGTGGAGCGCTGTCTAGAGTCTGGGACGTGTGGAGCGCTGTCTAGAGTCTGGGACGTGTGGAGCGCTGTCTAGAGTCTGGGACGTGTGGAGCGCTGTCTAGAGTCTGGGACGCGTGGAGCGCTGTCTAGAGTCTGGGACGTGTGGAGCGCTGTCTAGAGTCTGGGACGCGTGGAGCGCTGTCTAGAGTCTGGGACGCGTGGAGCTCTGTCTAGAGTCTGGGACGCGTGGAGCGCTGTCTAGAGTCTGGGACGTCTGGAGCGCTGTCTAGAGTCTGGGACGTGTGGAGCGCTGTCTAGAGTCTGGGACGCGTGGAGCGCTGTCTAGAGTCTGGGACGTGTGGAGCGCTGTCTAGAGTCTGGGACGTGTGGAGCGCTGTCTAGAGTCTGGGACGCGTGGAGCGCTGTCTAGAGTCTGGGACGTGTGGAGCGCTGTCTAGAGTCTGGGACGTGTGGAGCGCTGTCTGTCTCGGCTGTCAAAATGTTAACATTTTGACGGACCTATACTTTCCCCCCCTCCTTTTTTCATATCTTTCTGATGCCGTAATTCTGACGTTTCCTTCCTTCCAGGACCTGCGGTACTTCAAGTCAGAGAAGACGGAGCGAGGCCTGCTGAAGGAGGACTGGATGGACACCCAGGAGCCAATCATGTGCTCCTACAAGCTGGTCACGGTCAAGTTCGAGGTCTGGGGTCTGCAGACCCGCGTGGAGCAGTTTGTACACAAGGTCAGGAACAAAGGTCTTATCATAATGAAGCTTCACTGTGAATGTCACATTCATTATGCTCTGTGGCTGTGTGTGTCTTTAGTGGAGTATTTTCAATTTCCAATACTTTTATTTCTACTTCACTACATCTCTGAGGACTATTGTACTTTTAATCCACTACAGTTATTTGAACACTTTAGTTTTTTTAGGTTTATATTTGTATTACTATTACTAAACATCGATATATTTCATCTTTTTGAAAATATATTGTTTATACATTTTTAACTTGTGAAACGGGACATTCTGCACAGTGACTACTTTTTACTTTCGGTATACTTTAAGTATATTTTGATGCCAAATCTTTTGTACTTTAATAAAGTACAGTTTGAATGCAGGAGTATAATATCCACATTGCAGTATTGATACTTTTCTTCAGTAAAAGTGTTTCCACGACTCTCTCCTCACTCTCTCCTCACTCTCTCCTCACTCTCTCCTCACTCTCTCGTCTGCACTCTCTCCTCACTCTCTCCTCACTCTCTCCTCACTCTCTCCTCTGCACTATCTCCTCACTCTCTCCTCACTCTCTCCTAACTCTCTCCTCTGCACTCTCTCCTCACTCTCTCCTCACTCTCTCCTCACTCTCTCCTAACTCTCTCCTCTGCACTCTCTCCTCACTCTCTCCTCACTCTCTCCTCACTCTCTCCTAACTCTCTCCTCTGCACTCTCTCCTCACTCTCTCCTCACTCTCTCCTAACTCTCTCCTCTGCACTCTCTCCTCACTCTCTCCTCACTCTCTCCTCTGCACTCTCTCCTCACTCTCTCCTCACTCTCTCCTCACTCTCTCCTAACTCTCTCCTAACTCTCTCCTCTGCACTCTCTCCTCACTCTCTCCTCACTCTCTCCTAACTCTCTCCTAACTCTCTCCTCACTCTCTCCTCACTCTCTCCTCACTCTCTCCTAACTCTCTCCTCTGCACTCTCTCCTCACTCTCTCCTCACTCTCTCCTAACTCTCTCCTCTGCACTCTCTCCTCACTCTCTCCTCACTCTCTCCTCACTCTCTCCTCTGCACTCTCTCCTCACTCTCTCCTCACTCTCTCCTCAGGTGATACGAGATGTTCTCCTGTTAGGACACAGACAGGCCTTCGCCTGGGTGGACGAGTGGATCGGTGAGTTATGTCTGGGTGGACGAGTGGATCGGTGAGTTATGTCTGGGTGGACGAGTGGATTGGTGAGTTATGTCTGGGTGGACGAGTGGATCGGTGAGTTATGTCTGGGTGGACGAGTGGATCGGTGAGTTATGTCTGGGTGGACGAGTGGATTGGTGAGTTCACTATAGTTATGTCTGGGTGGACGAGTGGATCGGTGAGTTATGTCTGGGTGGACGAGTGGATCCGTGAGTTATGTCTGGGTGGACGAGTGGATCGGTGAGTTATGTCTGGGTGGACGAGTGGATCGGTGAGTTCACTATAGTTATGTCTGGGTGGACGAGTGGATCGGTGAGTTCACTATAGTTATGTCTGGGTGGACGAGTGGATCGGTGAGTTCACTATAGTTATGTCTGGGTGGGTGGACGAGTGGATCGGTGAGTTCACTATAGTTATGTTTGGGTGGACGAGTGGATCGGTGAGTTCACTATAGTTATGTCTGGGTGGGTGGACGAGTGGATCGGTGAGTTCACTATAGTTATGTGTGGGTGGACGAGTGGATCGGTGAGTTCACTATAGTTATGTCTGGGTGGACGAGTGGATCGGTGAGTTCACTATAGTTATGTCTGGGTGGACGAGTGGATCGGTGAGTTCACTATAGTTATGTCTGGGTGGACGAGTGGATCGGTGAGTTCACTATAGTTATGTCTGGGTGGACGAGTGGATCGGTGAGTTCACTATAGTTATGTCTGGGTGGACGAGTGGATCGGTGAGTTCACTATAGTTATGTCTGGGTGGACGAGTGGATCGGTGAGTTCACTATAGTTGTTATGCCTGGGTGGACGAGTGGATCGGTGAGTTCACTATAGTTATGTCTGGGTGTACAAGTGGATCGGTGAGTTCACTATAGTTGTTATGCCTGGGTGGACGAGTGGATCGGTGAGTTCACTATAGTTATGTCTGTGGGTGTACAAGTGGATCGGTGAGTTCACTATAGTTGTTATGCCTGGGTGGACGAGTGGATCGGTGAGTTCACTATAGTTATGTCTGGGTGTACAAGTGGATCGGTGAGTTCACTATAGTTGTTATGCCTGGGTGGACGAGTGGATCGGTGAGTTCACTATAGTTATGTCTGGGTGGACGAGTGGATCGGTGAGTTCACTATAGTTGTTATGCCTGGGTGGACGAGTGGATCGGTGAGTTCACTATAGTTATGTCTGGGTGTACAAGTGGATCGGTGAGTTCACTATAGTTGTTATGCCTGGGTGGACGAGTGGATCGGTGAGTTCACTATAGTTATGTCTGGGTGTACAAGTGGATCGGTGAGTTCACTATAGTTATGTCTGAGTGGACGAGTGGATCGGTGAGTTCACTATAGTTGTTATGCCTGGGTTCACATCAGGACATTGTAATGATCATTATAATAATGTAATTGTAATAATGCAATAATCTCCCAGACTCCCTCCCCAGTCACAGTTCAGTTTGAATCAATGTAGAATAAACAACTAATCATCTCTCTCACACTAATGCCAGTGTGCCAGTGGTCACCGTTCACTGTGCCAATTTTTGCACCCGTTCCTATAAGGTTGCTTACCCCTCTTCTCTTCTCTTCTCTTCTCTTCTCTTCTCTTCTCTTCTCTTCTCTTCTCTTCTCTTCTCTTCTCTTCTCTTCTCTTCTCTTCTCTTCTCTTCTCTTCTCTTCTCTTCTCTTCTCTTCTCTTCTCTCTCCTCTCCTCTCCTCTCCTCTCCTCTCCTCTCCTCTCCTCTCCTCTCCTCTCCTCTCCTCTCCTCTCCTCTCCTCCTGTTCTGTTCTGTTCTGTTCTGTTCTGTTCCATTCCGTGCAGACATGACCATGGAGGAGGTGAGGGAGTACGAGCGCGCATCCCAGGAGGCCACCAACCTGAAGATCGGACCCTTCCCTCCGTCCATCTCCATCACGGAGATGCCGCTGGCGGCCATGTCGCCGCAGCGCGGCGGCGGGCACCACAGCAGCGCCCCGTCCACGCCCATGGCCACCGAGGCTCCCGACGACCTCCTGGGTCTGCCCGTTGTGCAGCCCATGGCCGCCCGGCTCCGCAAGAAGTCCGCCCCGGAGACCCTGACCCTGCCCGACCCGCAGGCCGCGGCGGGCCGCAGGAACTCTTCGGCGGGGGGCTTCTTCAGCATGTTCTCCTGGACCGCCGCTAGCCCCCCGGACCCCCCGGCCCAGCCGGAATGACGAGGGACCGGTTTATAGGGGCATGGGACGATATGGGAGCCTCATGATACGATGTCTGTGGTTTATACGTAGGGGCATGGGACGATTACGGGTGCCTCACGATACGATACGATGTCTGTGGCGATGTTAGGCCCTCGGTAATGATAATATCACGATATTCGATATGTTGCGATATTGCGATATTCAATATATTGCGAGAGATTTATTTCATCAACGATATATCACGATATCTGTAACTGAAAATGAAAAAAAATACATAAAAGGCAAAAATATGGAATTACGTATTTATTCCAAAATATCTTTTGTGTCACAAACTGGCCAATAAGTCAAACCACTGACTCTTTGCTTTGCAACTTGTCCACAACTTGTCTGTCCACAACAATGGGTAGCCTATACTACTACTACTAACTAATCGATATCACAATATTGGGAGGACGATACAATATTGCAGGAAGAAGTATCACGATATTGATATATTGACACACCCCTATTTATACGCGGGTGTCAAAGTGGCCGAGTGGTGCTGTGCCCGTCCGTGTGCCACACGGAACGGAGGATGCCCTCGCTTCAGCCCACAGCAGGGAGGGGTCATCAACATGTCCGTACGCTGCCCTCGCTACAGCCCACAGCAGGGAGGGGTCATCAACATGTCCGTACACTGCCCTCGCTTCAGCCCACAGCAGGGAGGGGTCATCAACATATCTGCCCTCGCTACAGCCCACAGCAGGGAGGGGTCATCAACATGTCCGTACACTGCCCTCGCTTCAGCCCACAGCAGGGAGGGGTCATCAACATGTCCGTACACTGCCCTCGCTTCAGCCCACAGCAGGGAGGGGTCATCAACATGTCTGTACACTGCCCTCGCTACAGCCCACAGCAGGGAGGGGTCATCAACATGTCCGTACACTGCCCTCGCTTCAGCCCACAGCAGGGAGGGGTCATCAACATGTCCGTACACTGCCCTCGCTTCAGCCCACAGCAGGGAGGGGTCATCAACATGTCTGTACACTGCCCTCGCTACAGCCCACAGCAGGGAGGGGTCATCAACATGTCCGTACACTGCCCTCGCTTCAGCCCACAGCAGGGAGGGGTCATCAACATGTCTGTACACTGCCCTCGCTTCAGCCCACAGCAGGGAGGGGTCATCAATATATCTGCCCTCGCTACAGCCCACAGCAGGGAGGGGTCATCACTCATCAACATGTCCATACACTGCCCTCGCTACAGCCCACAGCAGGGGTCATCAACAAGTCTGCCCTCGCTTCAGCCCACAGCAGGGAGGGGTCATCAACATGTCCGCCCTCGCTACAGCCCACAGCAGGGAGGGGTCATCAACATGTCCGTACACTGACAAATGTTTCCGTGGGAAAGACTTGATCTTGTCCGTATGCAAATTCTACATTTTCTGTTTTACACACCATTATAATGTTCTTATTTTGGTCATGAGACCCAATTACTTAATGTCAGTCTCAGGTTTTCTTCCGAATATGTATGAAACGTATTTACTATGACACTATATATGGCATATTGAGAGTCCAACTAGTACTAGTGGTTCTCAAATGTTTTATTTGCAAGGAGGACCCCATTAATTAACTCTGAGAGTGTAGACATCTCTACACTTTCTACACTCTCAGAGTTACTGACCTGTTGTTATGGTCCTACGTAGGCCTGTTGTTATGGTCCTACGTAGGTTATGGTCCTACGTAGGACTCTCAGAGTTACTGACCTGTTGTTATGGTCCTACGTAGGCCTGTTGTTATGGTCCTACGTAGGTTATGGTCCTACGTAGGACTCTCAGAGTTACTGACCTGTTGTTATGGTCCTACGTAGGCCAACTCATTATGTGTTTCTGGTATTATAGATATTCCTTTGGTTTTGTCTGTGGCAAAAATATATATATTGACAAAAAACCTCCACCACAAGCCTGCATGGCGATGACCCCTGGCCCACGGTACAACCCACTGACCCCTGGCCCACGGTACAACCCACTGACCCCTGGCCCACGGTACAACCCACTGACCCCTGGCCCACGGTACAACCCACTGACCCCTGGCCCACGGTACAACCCACTGACCCCTGGCCCACGGTACAACCCACTGACCCCTGGCCCACGGTACAACCCACTGACCCCTGGCCCACGGTACAACCCACTGACCCCTGGCCCACGGTACAACCCACTGACCCCTGGCCCACGGTACAACCCACTGACCCCTGGCCCACGGTACAACCCACTGACCCCTGGCCCACGGTACAACCCAGTGACCCCTGGCCCACGGTACAACCCACTGACCCCTGGCCCACGGTACAACCCAGTGACCCCTGGCCCACGGTACAACCCACTGACCCCTGGCCCACGGTACAACCCAGTGACCCCTGGCCCACGGTACAACCCACTGACCCCTGGCCCACGGTACAACCCACTGACCCCTGGCCCACGGTACAACCCAGTGACCCCTGGCCCACGGTACAACCCACTGACCCCTGGCCCACGGTACAACCCAGTGACCCCTGGCCCACGGTACAACCCACTGACCCCTGGCCCACGGTACAACCCACTGACCCCTGGCCCACGGTACAACCCACTGACCCCTGGCCCACGGTACAACCCACTGACCCCTGGCCCACGGTACAACCCAGTGACCCCTGGCCCACGGTACAACCCACTGACCCCTGGCCCACGGTACAACCCACTGACCCCTGGCCCACGGTACAACCCACTGACCCCTGGCCCACGGTACAACCCACTGACCCCTGGCCCACGGTACAACCCACTGACCCCTGGCCCACGGTACAACCCACTGACCCCTGGCCCACGGTACAACCCACTGTGGTTCCTTTTCCACCAACAGAACTTTGGTTCTAGAACTGGTTCCTTTTCCACCAACAGAACTGTGGTTCTAGAACTGGTTCCTTTTCCACCAACAGAACTGTGGTTCTAGAACTGGTTCCTTTTCCACCAACAGAACTGTGGTTCTAGAACTGGTTCCTTTTCCACCAACAGAACTGTGGTTCTAGAACTGGTTCCTTTTCCACCAACAGAACTGTGGTTCTAGAACTGGTTCCTTTTCCACCAACAGAACTGTGGTTCTAGAACTGGTTCCTTTTCCACCAACAGAACTGTGGTTCTAGAACTGGTTCCTTTTCCACCAACAGAACTGTGGTTCTAGAACTGGTTCCTTTTCCACCAACAGAACTGTGGTTCTAGAACTGGTTTCTTTTCCACCAACAGAACTGTGGTTCTAGAACTGGTTCCTTTTCCACCAACAGAACTGTGGTTCTAGAACTGGTTCCTTTTCCACCAACAGAACTGTGGTTCTAGAACTGGTTCCTTTTCCACCAACAGAACTGTGGTTCTAGAACTGGTTCCTTTTCCACCAACAGAACTGTGGTTCTAGAACTGGTTCCTTTTCCACCAACAGAACTGTGGTTCTAGAACTGGTTCCTTTTCCACCAACAGAACTGTGGTTCTAGAACTGGTTCCTTTTCCACCAACAGAACTGTGGTTCTAGAACTGGTTCCTTTTCCACCAACAGAACTGTGGTTCTAGAACTGGTTCCTTTTCCACCAACAACTGTGGTTCTAGAACTGGTTCCTTTTCCACCAACAGAACTGTGGTTCTAGAACTGGTTCCTTTTCCACCAACAGAACTGTGGTTCTAGAACTGGTTCCTTTTCCACCAACAGAACTGTGGTTCTAGAACTGTTTCCTTTTCCACCAACAGAACTGTGGTTCTAGAACTGGTTCCTTTTCCACCAACAGAACTGTGGTTCTAGAACTGGTTCCTTTTCCACCAACAGAACTGTGGTTCTAGAACTGGTTCCTTTTCCACCAACAGAACTGTGGTTCTAGAACTGGTTCCTTTTCCACCAACAGAACTGTGGTTCTAGAACTGGTTCCTTTTCCACCAACAGAACTGTGGTTCTAGAACTGGTTCCTTTTCCACCAACAGAACTGTGGTTCTAGAACTGGTTCCTTTTCCACCAACAGAACTGTGGTTCTAGAACTGGTTCCTTTTCCACCAACAGAACTGTGGTTCTAGAACTGGTTCCTTTTCCACCAACAGAACTGTGGTTCTAGAACTGGTTCCTTTTCCACCAACAGAACTGTGGTTCTAGAACTGGTTCCTTTTCCACCAACAGAACTGTGGTTCTAGAACTGGTTCCTTTTCCACCAACAGAACTGTGGTTCTAGAACTGGTTCCTTTTCCACCAACAGAACTGTGGTTCTAGAACTGGTTCCTTTTCCACCAACAGAACTGTGGTTCTAGAACTGGTTCCTTTTCCACCAACAGAACTGTGGTTCTAGAACTGGTTCCTTTTCCACCAACAGAACTGTGGTTCTAGAACTGGTTCCTTTTCCACCAACAGAACTGTGGTTCTAGAACTGGTTCCTTTTCCACCAACAGAACTGTGGTTCTAGAACTGGTTCCTTTTCCACCAACAGAACTGTGGTTCTAGAACTGGTTCCTTTTCCACCAACAGAACTGTGGTTCTAGAACTGGTTCCTTTTCCACCAACAGAACTGTGGTTCTAGAACTGGTTCCTTTTCCACCAACAGAACTGTGGTTCTAGAACTGGTTCCTTTTCCACCAACAGAACTGTGGTTCTAGAACTGGTTCCTTTTCCACCAACAGAACTGTGGTTCTAGAACTGGTTCCTTTTCCACCAACAGAACTGTGGTTCTAGAACTGGTTCCTTTTCCACCAACAGAACTGTGGTTCTAGAACTGGTTCCTTTTCCACCAACAGAACTGTGGTTCTAGAACTGGTTCCTTTTCCACCAACAGAACTGTGGTTCTAGAACTGGTTCCTTTTCCACCAACAGAACTGTGGTTCTAGAACTGGTTCCTTTTCCACCAACAGAACTGTGGTTCTAGAACTGGTTCCTTTTCCACCAACAGAACTGTGGTTCTAGAACTGGTTCCTTTTCCACCAACAGAACTGTGGTTCTAGAACTGGTTCCTTTTCCACCAACAGAACTGTGGTTCTAGAACTGGTTCCTTTTCCACCAACAGAACTGTGGTTCTAGAACTGGTTCCTTTTCCACCAACAGAACTGTGGTTCTAGAACTGGTTCCTTTTCCACCAACAGAACTGTGGTTCTAGAACTGGTTCCTTTTCCACCAACAGAACTGTGGTTCTAGAACTGGTTCCTTTTCCACCAACAGAACTGTGGTTCTAGAACTGGTTCCTTTTCCACCAACAGAACTGTGGTTCTAGAACTGGTTCCTTTTCCACCAACAGAACTGTGGTTCTAGAACTGGTTCCTTTTCCACCAACAGAACTGTGGTTCTAGAACTGGTTCCTTTTCCACCAACAGAACTGTGGTTCTAGAACTGGTTCCTTTTCCACCAACAGAACTGTGGTTCTAGAACTGGTTCCTTTTCCACCAACAGAACTGTGGTTCTAGAACTGGTTCCTTTTCCACCAACAGAACTGTGGTTCTAGAACTGGTTCCTTTTCCACCAACAGAACTGTGGTTCTAGAACTGGTTCCTTTTCCACCAACAGAACTGTGGTTCTAGAACTGGTTCCTTTTCCACCAACAGAACTGTGGTTCTAGAACTGGTTCCTTTTCCACCAACAGAACTGTGGTTCTAGAACTGGTTCCTTTTCCACCAACAGAACTGTGGTTCTAGAACTGGTCCTTTTCCACCAACAGAACTGTGGTTATAGAACTGGTTCCTTTTCCACCAACAGAACTGTGGTTCTAGAACTGGTTCCTTTTCCACCAACAGAACTTTGGTTCTAGAACTGGTTCCTTTTCCACCAACAGAACTGTGGTTCTAGAACTGGTTCCTTTTCCACCAACAGAACTGTGGTTATAGAACTGGTTCCTTTTCCACCAACAGAACTGTGGTTCTAGAACTGGTTCCTTTTCCACCAACAGAACTGTGGTTCTAGAACTGGTTCCTTTTCCACCAACAGAACTGTGGTTCTAGAACTGGGTCCTTTTCCACCAACAGAACTGTGGTTATAGAACTGGTTCCTTTTCCACCAACAGAACTGTGGTTCTAGAACTGGTTCCTTTTCCACCAACAGAACTTTGGTTCTAGAACTGGTTCCTTTTCCACCAACAGAACTGTGGTTCTAGAACTGGTTCCTTTTCCACCAACAGAACTGTGGTTATAGAACTGGTTCCTTTTCCACCAACAGAACTGTGGTTATAGAACTGGTTCCTTTTCCACCAACAGAACTGTGGTTCTAGAACTGGTTCCTTTTCCACCAACAGAACTGTGGTTCTAGAACTGGTTCCTTTTCCACCAACAGAACTGTGGTTCTAGAACTGGTTCCTTTTCCACCAACAGAACTGTGGTTCTAGAACTGGTTCCTTTTCCACCAACAGAACTGTGGTTCTAGAACTGGTTCCTTTTCCACCAACAGAACTGTGGTTCTAGAACTGGTTCCTTTTCCACCAACAGAACTGTGGTTCTAGAACTGGTTCCTTTTCCACCAACAGAACTGTGGTTCTAGAACTGGTTCCTTTTCCACCAACAGAACTGTGGTTCTAGAACTGGTTCCTTTTCCACCAACAGAACTGTGGTTCTAGAACTGGTTCCTTTTCCACCAACAGAACTGTGGTTCTAGAACTGGTTCCTTTTCCACCAACAGAACTGTGGTTCTAGAACTGGTTCCTTTTCCACCAACAGAACTGTGGTTCTAGAACTGGTTCCTTTTCCACCAACAGAACTGTGGTTATAGAACTGGGTCCTTTTCCACCAACAGAACTGTGGTTATAGAACTGGTTCCTTTTCCACCAACAGAACTGTGGTTCTAGAACTGGTTCCTTTTCCACCAACAGAACTTTGGTTCTAGAACTGGTTCCTTTTCCACCAACAGAACTGTGGTTCTAGAACTGGTTCCTTTTCCACCAACAGAACTGTGGTTATAGAACTGGTTCCTTTTCCACCAACAGAACTGTGGTTCTAGAACTGGTTCCTTTTCCACCAACAGAACTGTGGTTCTAGAACTGGTTCCTTTTCCACCAACAGAACTGTGGTTCTAGAACTGGTTCCTTTTCCACCAACAGAACTGTGGTTCTAGAACTGGTTCCTTTTCCACCAACAGAACTGTGGTTCTAGAACTGGTTCCTTTTCCACCAACAGAACTGTGGTTCTAGAACTGGTTCCTTTTCCACCAACAGAACTGTGGTTCTAGAACTGGTTCCTTTTCCACCAACAGAACTGTGGTTCTAGAACTGGTTCCTTTTCCACCAACAGAACTGTGGTTCTAGAACTGGTTCCTTTTCCACCAACAGAACTGTGGTTCTAGAACTGGTTCCTTTTCCACCAACAGAACTGTGGTTCTAGAACTGGTTCCTTTTCCACCAACAGAACTGTATTCTAGAACTGGTTCCTTTTCCACCAACAGAACTGTGGTTCTAGAACTGGTTCCTTTTCCACCAACAGAACTGTGGTTCTAGAACTGGTTCCTTTTCCACCAACAGAACTGTGGTTCTAGAACTGGTTCCTTTTCCACCAACAGAACTGTGGTTCTAGAACTGGTTCCTTTTCCACCAACAGAACTGTGGTTCTAGAACTGGTTCCTTTTCCACCAACAGAACTGTGGTTCTAGAACTGGTTCCTTTTCCACCAACAGAACTGTGGTTCTAGAACTGGTTCCTTTTCCACCAACAGAACTGTGGTTCTAGAACTGGTTCCTTTTCCACCAACAGAACTGTGGTTCTAGAACTGGTTCTAGAACTGGTTTCGTTCTAGATTCATGGACCTTTTGCCGCTTTCACGGAAACCGGCGGCCATTTTTTTGGTTGCAGTTTCGAACCAACTTTTTATGGTTCTGAAACCAATTCATTTTCAGTTCATGGAAACACTCTGAACTGGTTCTATAGTCGGAAAAGGAACCTAAAAACAATGACGTCCCCCCCAAACCCAAATCTCTCCCCCCAAAGCCCACCCATCAGCAAGCCTGTGTCAACGGGCTGCATTTCCTGATGAATTGAATATGAAGGACACCAATGGAAACAAAGCCATAGTGCTTTCTCGGGTTTTAAATCCTCTCAGCAGACCTTGTTTTGAACTGTAGACTTTGCTGTGCTTTTTTCCTGCAAACTGATAATAAAGTATTGAATCAATCAATCAATCAAATTATCAAACAGCCATATCAACCGATGGGGCGAACTATATGCACATTTGCTGGATTCAAAGCCACTGTTTAAAAGTTATAGCCAGCAGCACGACAAGCTACGGTCAAGGTGTCTTTATTCGAGATCCGCTATGAATGGAAATGTTGTCTTTGTTGTGATTGAATGAGTCTTGAACCACATTGTAGCTGCAGGTGTGCAGGCTCTGTCTTTTCATTTAAATTAAAAAATCAGACCCGTCTGAAGTGTGTACTGTACTGTACTGTACTGTACTGTACTGTACTGTACTGTACTGTACTGTACTGTACTGTACTGTACTGTACTGTACTGTACTGTACTGTACAAGCCCTCCTCCCTGGCCTGTGTGTGAGTCTGACTGTGTCTGTGTGTTAGGCTGTGCAACAGTGACACAAACGCTATAACGCTATTTTCGTGCTCGGACAGACCCAGGAGGCAGGAACCCAGGGACAGACCGAGGAAGTTAGGAACCCAGGGACAGACCCAGGGACCCAGGGACAGACCCAGGGACACACATAGCTGTCTATAGGAGTGGTTGCATCACTCAAAAATACCAGATAACAACATACAACAGACTGTGGTTATAATATAGGCCCTCCTATTCTCGTCCTACTTTGCCTTGTTTTACTATTTTAAAAAACATTTTTGAATAGTTAAAATCTACAAGATCACAACGGGTCGTTGTAGATTGGCTATTTGAACTGTTCAAAAATGTTTTTCAAAATAGTAAAAAAAAAAGGCTAAAGTAGTTTAGGGATAAGGGGTTTAGCATGGATGAAAACACGCGAACGGGTGTTTATTTTTATTCTGAGCGCAGTGCATGTTTTAAAGTGTTTATAATAACGGGAGCGCCGCGTTTTTTGGAAACTCCAGCAGCTTGGCCGCACTCGTGCGCGAGCGTGTGTGTGTGTGTGTGTGTGTGTGTGTGTGTGTGTGTGTGTGTGTGTGTGTGTGTGTGTGTGTGTGTGTGTGTGTGTGTGTGTGTGTGTGTGTGTGTGTGTGCGTGTGTGTGTGTGTGTGTGTGTGTGTGTGTGTGTGTGTGTGTGTGTGTGTGTGTGTGTGTGTGTGTGTGCACGTACGGCGCTTTGCTTTGCCTGCTGAGAGCTCAAATATTCTCAACTCGGGCCTTAATGAAGTGGTGTTTTCAACCGAGAGAAAAACGACTTACAGCGAGCTGATTATGTCTGATCTATACGGTAAATCGTTGGGACCTCAAGCCATACCTCAATGTTTATTTACTGTAACTCTGAGAGTGTACAAAAATGGTCCATTTAGTTCCATTTGTACACTCTCAGAGTTACAGACCTGTAAAGGGTCCATTTGGTTCCATTTGTACACTCTCAGAGTTACAGACCTGTAAGGGTCCATTTGGTTCCATGTGTACACTTTCAGAGTTACAGACCTGTAAAGGGTCCGTTTGGTTCCATTTGTACACTCTCAGAGTTACAGACCTGTAAAGGGTCCGTTTGGTTCCATTTGTACACTCTTAGAGTTACAGACCTGTAAAGGGTCCTTTTGGTTCCATTTGTACACTCTCAGAGTTACAGACCTGTAAAGGGTCCATTTGGTTCCATTTGTACACTCTCAGAGTTACAGACCTGTAAGGGTCCATTTGGTTCCATTTGTACACTTTCAGAGTTACAGACCTGTAAGGGTCCATTTGGTTCCATTTGTACACTCTCAGAGTTACAGACCTGTAAAGGGTCCGTTTGGTTCCATTTGTACACCATCAGAGTTACAGACCTGTAAAGGGTCCATTTGGTTCCATTTGTACACTCTCAGAGTTACAGACCTGTAAAGGGTCCGTTTGGTTCCATTTGTACACTCTCAGAGTTACAGACCTGTAAGGGTCCATTTGGTTCCATTTGTACACTTTCAGAGTTACAGACCTGTAAGGGTCCATTTGGTTCCATTTGTACACTTTCAGAGTTACAGACCTGTAAGGGTCCATTTGGTTCCATGTGTGTACACTCTCAGAGTTACAGACCTGTAAAGGGTCCGTTTGGTTCCATTTGTACACTCTCAGAGTTACAGACCTGTAAAGGGTCCGTATGGTTCCATTTGTACTCTCAGAGTTACAGACCTGTAAAGGGTCCGTTTGGTTCCATTTGTACACTCTCAGAGTTACAGACCTGTAAAGGGTCCATTTGGTTCCATTTGTACACTCTCAGAGTTACAGACCTGTAAGGGTCCATTTGGTTCCATTTGTACACTCTCAGAGTTACAGACCTGTAAGGGTCCTTTTGGTTCCATTTGTACACTCTCAGAGTTACAGACCTGTAAGGGTCCGTTTGGTTCCATTTGTACACTCTCAGAGTTACAGACCTGTAAGGGTCCGTTTGGTTCCATTTGTACACTCTCAGAGTTACAGACCTGTAAGGGTCCATTTGGTTCCATTTGTACACTCTCAGAGTTACAGACCTGTAAGGGTCCATTTGGTTCAATTTGTACACTCTCAGAGTTACAGACCTGTAAGGGTCCATTTGGTTCCATTTGTACACTTTCAGAGTTACAGACCTGTAAGGGTCCATTTGGTTCCATTTGTACACTTTCAGAGTTACAGACCTGTAAAGGGTCCGTTTGGTTCCATGTGTATACACTCTCAGAGTTACAGACCTGTAAAGGGTCCGTTTGGTTCCATTTGTACACTCTCAGAGTTACAGACCTGTAAAGGGTCCGTTTGGTTCCATTTGTACACTCTCAGAGTTACAGACCTGTAAAGGGTCCGTTTGGTTCCATTTGTACACTCTCAGAGTTACAGACCTGTAAAGGGTCCGTTTGGTTCCATTTGTACACTCTCAGAGTTACAGACCTGTAAAGGGTCCATTTGGTTCCATTTGTACACTCTCAGAGTTACAGACCTGTAAGGGTCCATTTGGTTCCATTTGTACACTCTCAGAGTTACAGACCTGTAAGGGTCCATTTGGTTCCATTTGTACACTCTCAGAGTTACAGACCTGTAAGGGTCCATTTGCTTCCATTTGTACACTCTCAGAGTTACAGACCTGTAAGGGTCCATTTGGTTCCATTTGTACACTCTCAGAGTTACAGACCTGTAAAGGGTCCATTTGGTTCCATTTGTACACTCTCAGAGTTACAGACCTGTAAAGGGTCCATTTGGTTCCATGTGTGTACACTCTCAGAGTTACAGACCTGTAAGGGTCCATTTGGTTCCATTTGTACACTCTCAGAGTTACAGACCTGTAAAGGGTCCGTTTGGTTCCATTTGTACACTTTCAGAGTTACAGACCTGTAAAGGGTCCATTTGGTTCCATTTGTACACTTTCAGAGTTACAGACCTGTAAAGGGTCCATTTGGTTCCATTTGTACACTTTCAGAGTTACAGACCTGTAAAGGGTCCGTTTGGTTCCATTTGTACACTCTCAGAGTTACAGACCTGTAAAGGGTCCATTTGGTTCCATTTGTACACTCTCAGAGTTACAGACCTGTAAAGGGTCCATTTGGTTCCATTTGTACACTCTCAGAGTTACAGACCTGTAAAGGGTCCATTTGGTTCCCGGTCTGGTCGTTCCCGGACCAGACCTTGAGGAACACTGACTCTGATGCTACCTGACACTGTATATAAAAGTCACTGTCATCTTTTAAATAACTTCTGAAAACATATTGCTATGTCAAGTCCTGTTTCTGTGTGTGTATTATGCGTTTAAAAAAAAATCTCTGTTTGTTTTAAGTAAGTTATTTTACTTTTGATTTAAACCCATTTTGACCTGAGATCAGATTCTAAAAATGTCTTCTACATCCTGACAGTTTTCTGAAAAAGCTATGTTTTTAAAAAATAGCAATGTAGATCTACAAGCTCATAGCGCGCCACCGAGTGTCGCTAATCAGCTTGTAGATCTGCTATTTTTCAATAGCTAAAGCATAACATAATGCTAACACTTCACTGTTTTATCTCTTTTATTTCACTGCTCTCTTTTCTCTGTTTTCTCTGTGTAAAGCACTTTGCACAAAGTACAATGTATTATCACGTATTATATTATGCACGCACGTCGCACGCACACGCAGGCACACACCCTCCCCCTGCCCGCTTGTGATTGGACAATTATGGACATTGTCTGTTGGACGTCGTTTTCTTCTTCAGATCCTCATTGGTTGCTGTATCGGCCGAGTATAGGTTTTCACTCGACGGACAGCGTTTTAATTGTAAATAATATGAACTTTGACGAGCTGTTGCCGCACCAGACTGCTTTGTATAAAAACAGCTGTTACGATGTATATGTATTTTACAAGAAGACAAGTTTGACTTATCTTGCTGTCCACAAGGCACCCCTTGTTAATGGTGATTATTGTCTGTCTGTCAGTCAGTCAGTCAGTTATAGTCAGTTAGTCAGTCAGTTTAAATGTCTGTCTGTCTGTCTGTCTGTCTGTCTGTCTGTCTGTCTGTCTGTCTGTCTGTCTGTCTGTCTGTCTGTCAGCTACCACCCCCCACAACAGTGTGTCAATTATTGTATGTTTGATCAACCAACCAGAGGAACTGTCTTTATATACATGACTTGTGTGTCATTTGCATGGTTTTGTTGCTTGCAGATACTGTAGCTGTGAATTAAACCCTGGTCTCTGTTGTATTCTCTCTCTCTCTCTCTCTCTCTCTCTCGCTCTCTCTCTCTCGCTCTCTCTCTCTCTCTCTCTCTCTCTCTCTCTCTCTCTCTCTCTCTCTCTCTCGCTCTCTCTCTCTCTCTCGCTCTCTCTCTCTCTCTCTCTCTCTCTCTTTCATTGGACTGTTATAATAATATAATCACGGGTGACAATGATAATTGATTGACTGCTCTGCTGCCATGAGTTTCATGAATTGCCTGTACAGTATACGTTCTGCTAATGATCCACTTTGTGTTAATGTCCTCTTAAAAATTGAGACTGTTTGTACCCAATAAATCAAATGATATGACATGCTGCAGAATTGAGTTCAGATTGCGTATTGTGGCATCATTAACTCAGTGATAGATTATATGCTTTTATGTTTTTAAACCTGTAGCACTTAGTGAGTGACTGTTACTTTACTCTTCGTGAAAGGTGCTCTATAAATAAAATATACTTACTTAGGCAAACTTTTACTTTACTCAAGGGTGGTGTTTGCTCGGGTTAGAACATTGAGGTTCCCAAACTGTTTTAGCACGCGACCCAAAGGATAAGTTTGAAGTCTCTCCCGGATCCAAACTATATTTACAATTTTATAATTTAGACACTTAATCCAGAGCGATTTACAAGGTTCAAGGTTTCTTTATTTTGTCTCCCGAGGGAGACATTTGTCTTGGAAAACACACACCAACATGAGTTACTTTGACTTAAGCCCTTTGCTCCTCTAGGGTGCATAGGCCGTTGACAAATGTCCTCCATTTCACTCGGCTTTTAGCCGTTCTTTCTAGATCTCCCCAGAGTTGAGCCCACTCTCTGCCATGTCTGCCTCGATGCTCCTTCTCCAGCTGTTCCTGGGGCGACATCGTTTCCTTTTCCCCTGGGGGTTCCATTCCAGGGCTTGTCGGGTGATAT
This sequence comes from Electrona antarctica, assembly GCF_951216825.1. Classification (NCBI taxonomy): domain Eukaryota; kingdom Metazoa; phylum Chordata; class Actinopteri; order Myctophiformes; family Myctophidae; genus Electrona; species Electrona antarctica. The sequence goes on along the minus strand of NC_136795.1, from coordinate 2,506,577 downwards.
TTGTCGCAGGTTTTCTGAGGGTGTGGCCAATCCAACTCCACTTTCTTTTTCGGATCTGTAGGTCAATGGGATCCTGGTTTGTTGTTTTCCACAGGTCCACATTGCTAACTTTGTCCCTCCACCAGATGTGTAGAATTCTCCTGAGGCATGTGTTTGTAAATGTTTGCAGCCTGTGTGTTGTAAGTGTTGTTGTCAGTGGCGTGCACAGACATTTAGAGGGGCAGGTGCTCAAGTTAAAAAAGGGCACCTTGTGCAGCGCGTGGAACCGGCCGGTTGCCTTAATCTATTTTGGGCGGGAACCCCTTTTGGTGTTAGCATTATGTTATGCTTTAGCTATTGAAAAATAGCAGATCTACAAGCTCATAGCGCGCCACCGAGTGGCGCGCTATGAACTTGTAGGTCTGCTATTTTTGAAAAATCAAAAAAAAAGAAGGAAAAAAAAAGTTTTTTTCTTCTTTTTTTTTCAAAAGGGCACATTGCCAAAAGGGCAGGGGGTGCTCTAGCACCCCCTAGTGTCTATCTGTGCACGCCACTGGTTGTTGTCCTCCAGGTCTCGGCTCCATATAGCATCACCTGTTTCACACTGGAGTTGAAGATGCGTATTTTGGTGTTGGTGGAGATGTTCTTTGAGCTCCAGATCTTCCTGAGCATGTTAAACACCACTCTGGCCTTGTTACACACCAACATACCTAGTGCAAAAGAGGAAGAACATCACCTCATAACCTTCGACCCCTACCCTGTCTGCCCTCTGCAAGGACTCTGTTAAGGAGTGTGATTGACAGAGGGGACAAAGGAATGCTTGTACCTATTATATTTGCATGCATTGACCTCGTACCTCCTACCTGATGGCATTAGCCGATACTCAGGGTAGCCTATAGTACATGGGAGGGGTCAGACACAATTTTCTTAACCTGTCCAATGGTGGCCTGCTCAAAGATGACCTGGGGGGTGATCGGAGGTGTAGACATACCCATGATCTTCCCTGCCATTTTGGCTAATCTAAGGATCTCAGATTTGTGTTTTACAGTTAGGTTTCCAAACCAACTGGTGATACCATACCTTAGAATTGACTCTATACTAGCTCTATAGACGATCAGCATTATGTTTCTATACTTACACCAAAAAGTCTGAGCCTTCGGAGAAAATGAAGGCCCTGGTGTACTTTGGCTGGTGTACTTTTGCACACATACTTGTCACAGTAAGCTAAACTACAACATGTGTAGGCTGATACATCAAATACATATAGAAATATAGTTAAAGGAGCATTCAGTGATTTGGGTGATTTGAAAAAGAAAACCCCGGTCCGCCCCGGTAACAAGACGACGTGCACATGCACACGCTCTACAGTGGGGGAAGTACAACAGACCAACAGCACGTGCACCAAGGCCCGCCCCACTCGATCATGATTGGAGGAAGGTCCCTCTCATTCTGATTGGATGAAGGCTTTGCCACCCAAAGACCAAACCGAAACTAGGGTTTTTTGACCCCAGGGGCTCACTGGGGACAGGGAGGAACTCCTTATATGGTCAGCACACTTTATAGTAGGGAGGATTATCCAAAAAATAAAAAAAATAAGTGATATTTGAATTAAGTGAAATCACTGAATATACCTTTAAAATAGCCATTAGTAGATCTGCTCAGCCATATACTCGGTTGACTCCCACTGTGTCAGTTTGCTCTCTGCTAGTTTTGAACATCCAGGTGTCTGAAACAGTGTCCAGTCCGCCCAGAACAGCCTCGTCATTCTCTTTCTGACCTTGACTGTGACCCGCAGGAGGGAGGTCTGTCTCCCTATGAGGTCCATGGTTCTGATGCTTGGTCCTATAGCCTCGTAGCGGTACTACCCGGGGCAATGTGCATTCTGCAAAGGCAGATGAAGGTTGGCTGCGCGAGGCTAGTGTGGTGACGGTCCACCCATTTTACATCAAGCCAGTGGTAGCATTTCGGTGTCAGACCAAACTATTAAAGGCTCATTCATAGTCTGGATTTTCGGTGGTGAGGTGACCACCGGAGCTGAAATAACATTTATAATAATAACAACCGCTGTGAAGAGCAAACCACCTCCACCGCCCCAGCCATTCTCTCTGTTTTTAAGGCCTATTCATAGTCTGGATTTTCGGTGGTGAGGTGACCACCGAAGCTGAAATAACATTGAGCGGTGGTGAGTAAAAACAGAGAGAAGGGCTGGAGCGGTGACGGTGGTTTTCTCTTCACCGCGGCTCGTGACGTCATGTTGTAGTTCGGTGGTCACCTAACCACCGAAAATCCAGACTATGTATGAGCCTTTAGGCTACTCACCACCGATCAACGTTATTTCAGCTCCGGTGGTCACCTCACCACCGGAGCGGTGGTCACCTCACCACCGAAAAACCAGACTATGAATAGGCCTTAAGGTATTTATTTGAACTAACCCGGCCAAAGGCCTATTCATACTCGCGCTCACCCCAACACATCTCTCTGTTTTTACTAACCAACCACCGTTTTGGTGGTCACCTTATCAACTAAAAGTGGATCTATGAATAGGCCTGAACTGTTCAGAACCCGTTCTAGAACACTAAATCCAACTTTTGTCACACCATCACTAAACCCGGGGATATCTGATCAAAATATATTAGAGTAGGCCTACAGCAATATAGCCTACATGGCAACTTGAGGTAGGTACTCTTCTTTAATATTTCAACATGGAATTTCTCCCAAAAAACGAAAAATAGATATCATGGGGAGGCCCCACCTATCATGGGGAGGCCCAGCCTATCATGGGGAGGCCCCACCTATCATGGGGAGGCCCCACCTATCATGGGGAGGCCCCACCTATCATGGGGAGGCCCCACCTATCATGGAGAGGCCCCACCTATCATGGGGAGGCCCCACCTATCATGGGGAGGCCCCGCCTATCATGGGGGGGCAAAATCAGTGAAAGATTTGGGTATTTTACGTTTTCATACTGGTGTCTGACCAGCTGGTAAAACAAATCTCCTGTTGCTGTTGCACATCTAGTCCACTGGATGGCGGTAAAGCACCTCTAAACTCGCCACCAGCCTCACACAGAGAGAAGCAGAGGGTGTGAGAGAACAGAGAACACAGCAGTGTCTCTGACTGAGGATTCATTTCACCTTCATTCCTTCCTTTCTCCTCTTCATGTGGTGTTCTCACAACAAGGTAGGTTCTCCTCTTCATGTGGTGTTCTCACAACAAGGTAGGACAGTGGACTGCACAACACAGTCATTCTGCCTATAGACGTTACATGCTTTTAATAATACAGCTTCTGTTGTTGTTAGCTTTAGCTTAGCATCGCTGCCTCTCAGTCAAGTCAAGGTGCTCCTGGCTGTCATCTGTGTCCTTAGAACACAGCTGGTTCCCAAACCCTTTTCATGTCAAGGACCCCCGAATTGACACTAATTATCCCGCGGACCCCCATTTGAAGAGAGATATGCCAGGGAGGGACCCGTACATTCTGAATCCCCCAAACACCCCTTTTCCCCTCACTATATATGTTTTCCCCCCTTTTTTTTTTTTTTACCTCTGAGGATTTCCTGTTTTTGGCTATATAGAAGTGTATATCTGTACGTCTCTGAAAATTAATGTTGTGATGAATTGAACATGGTGGACCCTATTGTAAACAAGTATAATGCTTTATGGTGTCGTCCACAGTTAACAGTTTTGTATTGAGTTGCAACGAACCATGTACAACCCAGATTCGGCACAAACAAGGGACTAAATTCTTTTCGCTCCTATGCCACCAAAATGTGGAACGCCCTACCAACTGTCATTAAGACATGCGAATCCCTTGACTCCTTCAAAACCGCTCTCAAAGGATGGCTGCAATTCGAAACTGGCCCCCGTAAAATCTAAATCCCCCCCCACCGCCCCCCCCTTTTTCCCCTCACTGTATATATTTCTTTTCCCTTTTTACCTCCTTTATGATGAATTCCTGTTCTGTCTACAGAAGTGTCTATTTGTACGTCTCTAAATGTTTTGATGATTTGAACATGGTGGACCCTATTGGAAACAAGTGTAATGCTTAATTGGGTCGTCCACTCACAGTTAACAGCCTTTGTATTGAGTTTGTGCTTGAAATGTACTGTAATTCTGCAAACTGTTAATAAATTCTTCAATCAATCAATCAAGTTGTGCTTGAAATGTACTGTAATTCTCCAAACTGTTAAGTTAATAAATACTTCAATCAATCAATAAATCAATCACTGGTAATAACATCTTTTTTGGTCTTGAATGATGCACTCATCCTACAAGTACAATGATACATTCTTTCCAAATGTAGCTATTTATTATTGTAATAGATCTTGATACAGATCTCTCACATTAACTGCATTATAACCTTATTGTAATAAAACAAGTGACATCGGTTTCCTCATGAATTGAACATGGAGGACCCTGATGTAAACATGTTTAAGTCTGCGTTTCATGGTTTCATCCTCGTAGCAGTTTTTGTTTATTGACTTGTGCTTTCGTTTGAAATGTTTCTGAGAATTCTACATACTGTGAATACAAAAATCAATCAAATATATCAGTTAAGTCAGCTAACATCATCTATTCTAAAAATACCATTTGATGAATAAGCAGACATTTATCATGATTCTGATGGTTTCTCTCAGTAGTGAGTGCTGAGGCTGTGGAGGAGGGATGGTGGGCTACGACCCAGGGGCCCAGGGTGCCCCTCCCACCCCAGAGGAGGCAGCCCTGGCTGGGTCCGCTGCTGGCATGGTCACCCGAGCCCTGATCAGCCCCCTGGACGTCCTGAAAATCAGATTCCAGGTGAGAAGATAATTCATAACGGCAGTATATGCTGCTGCTGAGTGGCGGCAGTGGAGTGGCTCAGGGAGGTAGAGCGGGCCGTTAGAGGCGGCGGCCGGATGGGAACCGTGAGGTTCCCGGTTCGATCCCTGTGGGCTCCCCCAGAGTTAGTGTCAAAGTAGCCTGGGGTCCACCTATGCTTTCTATGGCATAGAATCTAGACGCAGCTGCGCGACATGAGACTAATTCATTAGAGCGACAGAGAGAGAGAGAGAGAGGAGTGTGTGTGTGTACATGTGTGCGTGTGTGTGTGAGTCAATTTAACAAAGGTGCAGACGATCGGAAATCAGCAGAGAGTGATGGACGTTTGCGCTACTCTATGCCGAATTGAAGTGGACTCGGACCCAGACTTTTCTTTTTCTCCCTGGAAATAAAAACGTCTGGGTTTCCGAGGCTAGTGTCAAAGTGTCCTTGAGCAAGACTCTGAACCCCTAATTGCTCCTGATGTGCAGGTTGGTGCCTTGCATGGTTTCCTCCGCCATCGGTGTATGAATGTGGGTGTGAATGGGTGAATGTGTACTAGTCTACAACATCAAATATTATATCATCATGTGATAAATTATCGTGGTATCGGAATGGCATATAGACTGAGATACTCGCCGATACTTTCCCGTCACTGGTATCGGTATGGAAACAACATCTTCCGTCTGTATATGTTGATCCACAGTTGCAGATCGAGAGAGTGTCGTCTCGGAGTCCGGAGGGAAAATACTGGGGTTTGTTCCAAGCATGGCGCTGCATCCTGCGAGAAGAGGGACCGGCGGCCTTCTGGAAGGGCCACGTCCCCGCGCAGCTGCTGTCTGTCTGCTTTGGAGCTGTGCAGGTAGGTACACACACACACTGAGGAGGGCCACGTCCCCGCGCAGCTGCTGTCTGTCTGCTTTGGAGCTGTGCAGGTAGGTACACACACACACACACACACACACTGAGAAGGGCCATGTCCCCGCGCAGCTGCTGTCTGTCTGCTTTGGAGCTGTGCAGGTAGGTACACACACACACACACTGAGGAGGGCCACGTCCCCGCGCAGCTGCTGTCTGTCTGCTTTGGAGCTGTGCAGGTACACACACACACACACACACACACACTGAGGAGGGACACGTCCCCGCGCAGCTGCTGTCTGTCTGCTTTGGAGCTGTGCAGGTAGGTACACACACACACACACACACACACACACACACTGAGGAGGGCCACGTCCCCGCGCAGCTGCTGTCTGTCTGCTTTGGAGCTGTGCAGGTAGGTACACACACACACACACACACACACACACACACACACACACACACACTGAAGAGGGACCGTCTGCCTTCTGGAAGGGCCACGTCCCCGCGCAGCTGCTGTCTGTCTGCTTTGGAGCTGTGCAGGTAGGTACACACACACACACACACACACACACACACACACACTGAGAAGGGCCACGTCCCCGCGCAGCTGCTGTCTGTCTGCTTTGGAGCTGTGCAGGTAGGTACACACACACACACACACACACACACACACACACACACACACACTGAAGAGGGACCGTCTGCCTTCTGGAAGGGCCACGTCCCCGCGCAGCTGCTGTCTGTCTGCTTTGGAGCTGTGCAGGTAGGTACACACACACACACACACACACACACACACACACTGAGGAGGGCCACGTCCCCGCGCAGCTGCTGTCTGTCTGCTTTGGAGCTGTGCAGGTAGGTACACACACACACACACACACACACACACACACACACACACACACTGAGAAGGGCCACGTCCCCGCGCAGCTGCTGTCTGTCTGCTTTGGAGCTGTGCAGGTAGGTACACACACACACACACACACACACACACACACACACACACACACACTGAGAAGGGCCACGTCCCCGCGCAGCTGCTGTCTGTCTGCTTTGGAGCTGTGCAGGTAGACACACACACACACACACACACACACACACACACTGAGAAGGGCCACGTCCCCGCGCAGCTGCTGTCTGTCTGCTTTGGAGCTGTGCAGGTAGACACACACACACACACACACACACACACTGAGAAGGGCCACGTCCCCGCGCAGCTGCTGTCTGTCTGCTTTGGAGCTGTGCAGGTAGGTACACACACACACACACTGAGGAGGGCCACGTCCCCGCGCAGCTGCTGTCTGTCTGCTTTGGAGCTGTGCAGGTAGACACACACACACACACACACACACACACACACTGAGAAGGGCCATGTCCCCGCGCAGCTGCTGTCTGTCTGCTTTGGAGCTGTGCAGGTACACACACACACACACTGAGGAGGGCCACGTCCCCGCGCAGCTGCTGTCTGTCTGCTTTGGAGCTGTGCAGGTACACACACACACACACACACACACACACACTGAGGAGGGCCACGTCCCCGCGCAGCTGCTGTCTGTCTGCTTTGGAGCTGTGCAGGTAGGTACGCACACACACACACACACACACACACACACACACACTGAAGAGGGACCGGCGGCCTTCTGGAAGGGCCACGTCCCCGCGCAGCTGCTGTCTGTCTGCTTTGGAGCTGTGCAGGTAGGTACACACACACACACACACACACACACACACACTGAAGAGGGACCGTCTGCCTTCTGGAAGGGCCACGTCCCCGCGCAGCTGCTGTCTGTCTGCTTTGGAGCTGTGCAGGTAGGTACGCACACACACACACACACACACACACACTGAAGAGGGACCGTCTGCCTTCTGGAAAAAGCAGTACAGTATAGACAGCATTTCTATTTATACATAGGACACAAGTGCAATTCCCAGGATTTTTTTTTCACCCCTCTTCCCTCCCTCCCCCCTCATGCCCCCTCCAAGTGACTCCATCTCCAATGTCTCTGTATAATCCTCGCTTTCTTCAGATGGACTACATATGGCATCAAGTCAACACTTAACAGGGGCAACAGGGCAACATCACTTCAGAGTGTACATTTCAGGAGAAAAGGAAGAAAGAGTGGGAAGAAAAAGCAAAATACACACACAATAATAATACCGTAAATGGTCAAAAAACATTGTAAACCTGAGTTCCAGCAGTGGAACCCTTCCACTGCCCAACCTCCTAACTAAGGGATAACCTCTATTCCCTGCTTGTGCTAGAGGGCCCTCAACCCTGATGACAGCTATGAAAGAAAGGTCTTGCATAGTAGTATGTCTCGATCGTATCAAAACAAATGCAGCATTGTTATGTCTAGTAGAAAACAAAGTCATTTCAACGGCTATATACAGACGTCTAGGCTAAACCTAGCCTAAAAAAAATGGTTTTAGACCAGTTTACCTCGGTTTTAGCATAGCCATTTTTTACGTCTACTAGCCAGAGAAATGCTCAGTGGGTGTTGTGAACTATTTTCCCGCTGTTTCACAAATCACAGATCTAACAAAACCTTTTAGTTGCCTTAATCTCTTGAGTATGTTTTGCCTTGCAGTTCGTCAGCTTCGAGCGCCTCACCGAGCTCGTCCACAAGGCGACGCCGTTCGACAGCCGGACGCCGGCGGCTCACTTCCTGTGCGGCGGTCTGGGCGCCTGCTCGGCCACGGTGGCCTGCCAGCCGCTGGACACGCTACGCACACGCCTGGCGGCCCAGGGAGAGCCCAAGGTACACGCTAATAACACGCTACAGCTAACACCAACACACGCTACGCACACGCCTGGCGGCCCAGGGAGAACCCAAGGTACACGCTAATAACACGCTACAGCTAACACCACCACACGCTACGCACACGCCTCGCAGCCCAGGGAGAGCCCAAGGTACACGCAAATAACACGCTACAGCTAACACCACCACACGCTACGCACACGCCTCGCAGCCCAGGGAGAGCCCAAGGTACACGCAAATAACATGCTACAGCTAACACCAACACACGCGCTACGCACACACCTGGCGGCCCAGGGAGAGCCCAAGGTACACGCAAATAACATGCTACAGCTAACATCAACACACACGCTACGCACACGCCTCGCTACGCAGGGAGAGCCCAAGGTACATGCTAATAACACGCTACAGCTAACACCAACACACACGCTACGCACACGCCTCGCTACGCAGGGAGAGCCCAAGGTACACGCTAATAACACGCTACAGCTAACCGACACACGCTACGCACACACCGGCGGCCCAGGGAGAGCCCAAGGTACACGCTAATAACACGCTACAGCTAACACCAACACACGCTACGCACACGCCTGGCGGCCCAGGGAGAGCCCAAGGTACACGCTAATAACACGCTATAGCTAACACCACCACACGCTACGCACATGCCTCGCGGCTCGGTGAGAGCCCAAGGTACACGCAAATAACACGCCATGCGTATCACGCATCGTCACAATCATTAGGAGCGGAAATCTCTAGGTACCTGATTATTGGATTACGATACAGAGGGCTACGATTGGATTATAAATGGATTGACCTTATTTATGGAGCTGCATATGGATTTCCAATGCATGTTTGGTTTCCCCTCACTGTGTGTTTGGTTTCCCCTCACTGTGTGTTTGGTTTCCCCTCACTGTGTGTTTGGTTTCCCCTCACTGTGTGACCAGTAAACACAGTGCTTTGTTTGGTTTCCCCTCACTGTGTGTTTGGTTTCCCCTCACTGTGTGTTTGGTTTCCCCTCACTGTGTGTTTGGTTTCCCCTCACTGTGTGTTTGGTTTCCCCTCACTGTGTGTTTGGTTTCCCCTCACTGTGTGTTTGGTTTCCCCTCACTGTGTGTTTGGTTTCCCCTCACTGTGTGACCAGTAAACAAAGTGCTTTCTAATGATCCATAATGAAAACAGATTAATTTACCTCCGTTATCTTTCATTACACTACAAACAAACACACATTAAGCAGCGTTCTTTAAAAAACATCAGACCTGTCTGAAGTGAGTTGTACTGTACTGTACCGTACCGTACCGTACCGTATCGTACTGTACTGTACTGTACAAGCCCTCCTCCCTGGCCTGTGTGTGTCTGTCACACTTGGTGGTGAACAAACGCTATACCGCTATTTTCGTGCTCGGACACAGCCAGGGACACAGGGACGTACAGTGGTTGCACCCCTCAAAAAAGATATATGAATTCAGTGCCGGGTACAGGCTTTAGTTTAGACATACTATTAGACCGACAACCTATCTCGAACCCTACCCTAACCGCAAGCACGGAGCAGCACATGTCCGACCGCATGTCCGACCGTTGTTTCCGCCTGTTGGTGTGTATAATCTGCGAGTGCATCCCTTCTGTGCCAACATACAAAAACAAATAATAAATAATAAGATCTATTTTTGATATTTGTGACTAGATTCATAATCGTCAATGTCCGCATCGCGATTAACCCATTCTGGGCGTTAACCCCTTTTGGTGTTTTTAAAGCATTATGTTATGCTTTAGCTATTGAAAAATAGCAGATCTACAAGCTCATAGCGCGTCACCGAGTGCCGCACTATGAACTTGTAGGTCTGCTATTTTTGAAAATTTGTGAAAATGTGACGCAAATCTTTCCGAGCGTTTTTAACTCATATCTTTGCTTCTTTGGGGGGTCCCTGGAACTACATATTTTCAGATGGGGCTCGGCGGCCAAATGCATATAATATTTGGGGGCCTTGACATGAAATAGTTTGAGAACCACTGACATAGAAACATAGGATCTTTCAGAAAACTGCCAGGATGTAGAAGACATTTGTAGAATCGTCCTCGGGTCTAAATGGGTTAATAATATATAAATCGATGTTATCTTCCGCCCCTAGTAGGAAAGGAACCCTGTATTAATCATGATGCTTCATTTCCAGGTGTACAGGAACCTGAGACATGCAGTGTCCAGCATGTACCACACGGGGGGAGTGTTGGGGTTCTACCGTGGCCTGGTCCCGACGCTGGTGGCGGTGTTTCCCTACGCCGGCCTGCAGTTCTTCTTCTACAACGTGTTCAAGCAGCTGTTCGCCCCGCTGATGAGCACAGGGAACTCCAAAGGTCAGTCCAGCTGTTCGACCCGCTGATGAGCACAGGGAACTCCAAAGGTCAGTCCAGCTGTTCGCCCCGCTGATGAGCACAGGGAACTCCAAAGGTCAGTCCAGCTGTTGGCCCCGCTGATGAGCACAGGGAACTCCAAAGGTCAGTCCAGCTGTTCGCCCCGCTGATGAGCACAGGGAACTCCAAAGGTCAGTCCAGCTGTTGGCCCCGCTGATGAGCACAGGGAACTCCAAAGGTCAGTCCAGCTGTTCGCCCCGCTGATGAGCACAGGGAACTCCAAAGGTCAGTCCAGCTGTGTGCTGCTGATGAGCACAGGGAACTCCAAAGGTCAGTCCAGCTGTTGGCCCCGCTGATGAGCACAGGGAACTCCAAAGGTCAGTCCAGCTGTTGGCCCCGCTGATGAGCACAGGGAACTCCAAAGGTCAGTCCAGCTGTTCGCCCCGCTGATGAGCACAGGGAACTCCAAAGGTCAGTCCAGCTGTTCGCCCCGCTGATGAGCACAGGGAACTCCAAAGGTCAGTCCAGCTGTTCGCCCCGCTGATGAGCACAGGGAACTCCAAAGGTCAGTCCAGCTGTTCGCCCCGCTGATGAGCACAGGGAACTCCAAAGGTCAGTCCAGCTGTTGGCCCCGCTGATGAGCACAGGGAACTCCAAAGGTCAGTCCAGCTGTTGGCCCCGCTGATGAGCACAGGGAACTCCAAAGGTCAGTCCAGCTGTTCGCCCCGCTGATGAGCACAGGGAACTCCAAAGGTCAGTCCAGCTGTTCGACCCGCTGATGAGCACAGGGAACTCCAAAGGTCAGTCCAGCTGTTGGCCCCGCTGATGAGCACAGGGAACTCCAAAGGTCAGTCCAGCTGTTGGCCCCGCTGATGAGCACAGGGAACTCCAAAGGTCAGTCCAGCTGTTCGCCCCGCTGATGAGCACAGGGAACTCCAAAGGTCAGTCCAGCTGTTCGCCCCGCTGATGAGCACAGGGAACTCCAAAGGTCAGTCCAGCTGTTCGCCCCGCTGATGAGCACAGGGAACTCCAAAGGTCAGTCCAGCTGTTCGCCCCGCTGATGAGCACAGGGAACTCCAAAGGTCAGTCCAGCTGTTGGCCCCGCTGATGAGCACAGGGAACTCCAAAGGTCAGTCCAGCTGTTGGCCCCGCTGATGAGCACAGGGAACTCCAAAGGTCAGTCCAGCTGTTGGCCCCGCTGATGAGCACTGGGAACTCCAAAGGTCAGTCCAGCTGTTGGCCCCGCTGATGAGCACAGGGAACTCCAAAGGTCAGTCCAGCTGTGTGCTGCTGATGAGCACAGGGAATCAGGGATATATATACATAAATATAATTTGCCAAGGACCACAAAAATGATATGTAATTGGCCGCCGACCCCCATCTGAAAATATGTTGTTCCAGGGACCTCCCAGAAGCAAAGATTTGTAACAATATATATTCAAAGATTTCAGGAACATTTTCACGATTTTTCAAAAATAGCAGACCTACAAGTTCATGAGCTTGTAGATATGTTATTTTCAACAGCTAAAGCATAACACAATGCTTAAAACACCAAAAATGGGTTAAATACCGACTACTTGAACAATGGGCTGTCTGGAGGTGTGAAGCTCACTCCCCAAACGAACAGGCAGAGATGGTGATGCCTGAAATAGCTGACGTCATATTATGATGTGGAGATTCCAGGAGCTCTATTTAAAGGATGGTTCCCACAGTGTGAGTGGCTCAGACTTCACCGGACACTTCCTAGTTATTCAGTTTGTAAGTATTGTTCATATATTTCCAGTTATCGTCAGTGTGTAGAGATGGCGTCTGCCAGCGGAGAATATGACAGAAAGGCAGAGGCTGAAATCCAGCAGATGATCCAGGAGAGACGAGTGAAGATTCAGGAGGTCAAACGCTCAGTAGAGATCAGCAGGAAAGTTGCAGACGCAGTGATAGCAGACAGTGTGCAGGTCCTCACCGCTCTGATCAGCTGTATTCAGACACAGTGATAGCAGACAGTGTGCAGGTCCTCACTGCTCTGATCAGCTGTATTCAGAGAAGCCAGGCTGAGCTCATTGGTGTGATTGAAGAGAAGCAGAAAAAAACAGAGAAACAGGCTGCAGGCTTCATCGAAGATCTGCAACAGGAAATCACTCAGTTGGAGAAGAGAAGCTCTGAGCTCAAGCAGCGCTCACACCCTGAAGACCACCTCCTCCAGAACATCACCTCCATCAACACCCCTCCACCCACCAAGGACTGGACAAAGGTCAATGTCCATCAGTCTTCATACGTGGAGACTGTGAGGACAGCTGTGGCTCAGCTGGAGAAGACACTCTGTGATGAAATGAAGAAGCTCTGTGATGCTGAGCTGAAGATTATCCAACAATATGAGGTGGATGTAACTCTGGACCCTGATACAGCACAATGCAGACTCATCCTGTCTGAGGATGGAAAACAAGTGCATGATGGAAATGTGCAGAAGAAGCTCCCAAACAACACAGAGAGATTCTCTAAATGTGTCATTGTCTTAGGGAAACAAAGCCTCACCTCAGGAAGGTTTTACTATGAGGTTCAGGTTGGAGGGAAGACTGGCTGGAGTTTAGGAGTGGCCAGAGAGTCCATCAACAGGAAGGGAAGCATCTATCTGGGTCCCAACAATGGTTACTGGACTATATGTTTGTTGAGGAATGGTAATCGGTACAAGGCTAAAGCTGGCCCTTCTGTCTTCCTCCCTGTAAGACAGGAGCTCCAGAAAGTGGGAGTGTTTGTGGATTATGAGGAGGGTCTGGTCTCCTTTTATGATGTGGAGACCAGAGTTCACCTCTACTCTTTCACCGGCTGCTCCTTCACTGAGAGACTCTACCCATACTTCAGTCCAAAATGGTACCAAAATGGTACAAACTCTGCTCCTCTGATCATCTCTCCTGTCAATCACAGCCATGAAGGACAAGGAGTCTAGACTGAGTCCAGTGAGGAGACTCACCTGTTGTCTGTATGACAAGCAGGTCAACATGTTCTGGACAACCAGAACTCCATTATGCCTATATATGGGTATATGGGTCAGATCTGTGGTTCTGGGCAAAGCGCTGGTCTGACCGGCTTAACACCGGGCGTCGCCCTCCTTCGGTTTGACGTTCGGTCAGATGGATGTGTGAAAGCTGCTATATACGTTCTTAAATGCTATTCTAAAGATGACCAAGGCTGACTTTGTAATTGTGTTACTGTGGCTGCATGGTTAGCTCAACCAGCCCGAGCCCGACGGCCTTTGCCGCGTGTCACTCCCCATCTCTCTCTCCCCGTTTCCTGTCTAATTACTGTACCCCAGGGGTTCTCAACGTTTTTGTCCGGGGACCCCCGGAAATGCTTTGGCAATGTCTCGGGACCCCCGCCCCGCCCCCTCCCGACCCCCAATATAAATTGACTGCTACAATAACCTTAACCCATTTTGGGCGGGAACCCCTTTTGGTGTTTTAAGCATTATGTTATAATTTAGCTATTGAAAAATAGCAGATCTACAAGCTCGTAGCGCGCCACCGAGTGGCGCGCTACGAGCTTGTAGGTCTGCTATTTTTGAAAAATCGTGATTTTATAAAAAAAAAAACCCTGCTGTACCCTATCAATAAAGGCATAAAAAGCCCCCCAAAAAAAGAAAAGTCAGGTCCAAGTCCATACATTCACCAAGATGTGGGGCTTCAAGGTATACAGTATGCTTAACAGTGTAGCCCACTAAAATAGTAAAAGTAAAGTAAAGAGAAGTTCAGTCACACGAGAGAGACTCGGAGTAGAACCGCTGCTCCTTCGCCTGGAAAGGAGCCAGCTGAGGTGGTTCGGGCATCTGGTTAGGATGCCTCGGGCGCCTCCCTAGGGAGGTCCTCGACGCACGTCCTACTGGGAGGAGACCCTGGGGCAGACCAAGGCGCAGTTGGAGGAAACACTGGCCTTGGAACGTCTCGGAATCCCCCAGGAGGAAGTCACTAATGTTGCTCTGGAGAGGGAAGTCTGGAGCACTCTGGTGGAGCTGTTGCCCCCGCGACCAGACTACGGATAAGCGGTTGAAGATGGATGGATGGATGGATGGATGGATGAAGTAAAGCAGTTCTGCTATTATTATACGTGGGCGGAGGGATTAAATCCAGACCTCTCTCCCAGGTGGCCTGGGCAGTCTGTGATGTGTTCTCTGTGTGTGGTCTCTCTCCCAGGTGGCCTGGGCAGTCTGTGATGTGTTCTCTGTGTGTGACCTCTCTCCCAGGTGGCCTGGCCAGTCTGGTATGTGGCAGCGGTGCCGGGGTCATCAGCAAGACGGTCACCTACCCCTTCGACCTCTTCAAGAAGAGACTGCAAGTGGGCGGCTTCGACGAGGCCAGAGTTCACTTTGGACAGGTAGGGTGGTATGCCTCTGGTCCTTCCACTACACATGTTTTAGAGTTCACTTTGGACAGGTAGGGTGGTATGTCTCTGGTCCTTCCACTGCACATGTTTTAGAGTTCACTTTGGACAGGTAGGGTGGTATGTCTCTGGTCCTTCCACTACACATGTTTTAGAGTTCACTTTGGACAGGTAGGGTGGTATGCCTCTGGTCCTTCCACTACACATGTTTTAGAGTTCACTTTGGACAGGTAGGGTGGTATGCCTCTGGTCCTTCCACTACACATGTTTTAGAGTTCACTTTGGACAGGTAGGGTGGTATGTCTCTGGTCCTTCCACTGCACATGTTTTAGAGTTCACTTTGGACAGGTAGGGTGGTATGCCTCTGGTCCTTCCACTACACATGTTTTAGAGTTCACTTTGGACAGGTAGGGTGGTATGCCTCTGGTCCTTCCACTACACATGTTTTAGAGTTCACTTTGGACAGGTAGGGTGGTATGTCTCTGGTCCTTCCACTACACATGTTTTAGAGTTCACTTTGGACAGGTAGGGTGGTATGCCTCTGGTCCTTCCACTGCACATGTTTTAGAGTTCACTTTGGACAGGTAGGGTGGTATGTCTCTGGTCCTTCCACTACACATGTTTTAGAGTTCACTTTGGACAGGTAGGGTGGTATGTCTCTGGTCCTTCCACTACACATGTTTTAGAGTTCACTTTGGACAGGTAGGGTGGTATGTCTCTGGTCCTTCCACTACACATGTTTTAGAGTTCACTTTGGACAGGTAGGGTGGTATGCCTCTGGTCCTTCCACTACACATGTTTTAGAGTTCACTTTGGACAGGTAGGGTGGTATGCCTCTGGTCCTTCCACTACACATGTTTTAGAGTTCACTTTGGACAGGTAGGGTGGTATGCCTCTGGTCCTTCCACTACACATGTTTCCACTGAGTATAATGTCAATGTATTCAGGGATTAAAGGAGCATTCAGTGATTTGGGTGATTTGGAAAACCACCCAGTCCGCCCCGGTAACAAAATGTGCACATGCACGCTCTACAGTGGGGGGAAGTGCAACAGGCCAACAGCATGTGCACCAAGGCCCGCCCCCACTTGATCATGATTGGAGGAAGGCCCCTCTCATCCTGATTGGATGAAGGCTTTGCCACCCGCCACCAAAACTGAAACTAGGGTTCTATTTCATACCTACTGACCGCCAGAGGGCGGTGATTTCATCACCTGGATATACATCGCGCGCACGCGCAGAGGTCGAATATTAATACCAACACTGTCACTCGTGACCCCCTGTGGGCGTGAGCCACCGATATAGGTGCCCAGTTCACAGGGTTCATCCTCTTTCATCTTTTCGCCTTTGAGCGCAGGTCGATTTATTTTATTGAGCTCCTGCTACTAGCCCTTTGAGGCTGTATGGGTGGGCTCTCGACGCCGGCCATGCCTAATAAGCCTCGTAACCGTTCGGTTGGAGCTACCTTGCGTCCTCCAGAGGCTTCATGGCGGCGATAATTTTCCGCCGGGCTCCCTGGTCCAACTATTATGTTGGACTTTATTTTCTACAGGTAAGTTGCGTGTTACTTTACTTGCCCGGCGGGAGTGCCTGCTACAGCATTGCGTTATTTTCGCTTTGCTGTGTGGCGTTACATTGGGTTGGTGACAGTGTTTGTTCGCTGAAATCCAACTTGTATGATTTGTCGGTGGCGGCAGTGGCCGTCCATCCTCCCGATTAATGCATTAAGGGTTAGCGGTTGTGTGTTCACTAACTAAAAGCTAACTTTGTATTTAATGTTTCGTGGTGACTGTGTGCTGTTAATGTGGCTCGCAGAGGTGTGCTTCGCCTCGACAGAGCGACCGCGGCGGCGCTTATTGACTATTAATCAATACTCACGTTGAATGGCCGCGGCACGATACTAAAATGAACAGCAACACAGCAATGTTTTATGGCGTTGGTAACTATGGGCTCATAGAGGTGTGCTTCGCCTCGATAGAGCGACTGCCGCGACGCTAGTCATGTTGAATGACCACTCCTCTCCACGTGTTTTCTGCAGAAGAGTGTTTTGCTCTGTCGCAGACGTGCAATCAACCACATATGTGGCGCTTGGATGCAACGATGTCTACCAAGAGGAGGGTTGTGTGGTCGTGACGTTAATGAGCGCTCCTCCCCAGACGATTTCTGGTTAAGGAACAAACTTTTTCAAATGCATGTCAAGTTGTAAACGCAGCTCAGTGCTGACTTGCTAGTTTGTTTTGCTCGTTATATCAAGCAGGAATATGACAATGTTGTCACAGTGTGCTTAACGTCACAGCTTAACTTAAGTGTGTACTGCTATCTGAGATAGGCATAGTGCTTGTATCTCATAGATTGAGTGTGATCCGCTCAGCTGCTGTTTGGGTAATACTTGTTTGTGCTTGGCAGTACAATTACTAATATAATGGTTCAAGCGTCTATCGCTTTACCATTGCATGGTTATCAAACTATCTACTTGGCAGGGGCAGTGGCATTTACAGGCATTACATTTTGAGCAGGCAAGAATTACATCTTGGCCAGGCAGAAAATGGATTTGGACAGGCGGACGCCTGTCCTCGCCTTATTGTAGATACGCCACTGGGCATGTGCTGAGTGCTCTTCCCTATGTCTGCATAGTATTGGTAACATGTACTGATAAGTTGAGGTGAAGCAAATGCAGCACTCATTGTATGTCCTTTTGCATGATTTTTATTTACCTCTGACGAGAGTGAACAAGCTTACACGTTTCGGCCTGTATGGCCTTCCTCAGCGTTATACATGTACATAACATGTACTGATAATCAATATCAATAGGCATATAATGCTGTGCTTATTCCTATTTGGACTAGTCCTCATTAGCTGCCTTTGCAGCAACTGCCCTGATCCGTCTTGGGGGCAAGACAACAGGATACATTGGCGGGTACATATGTAGTGTACTTGATACTGTAGCTTTTGCTGCATTATCACTGACACTGGGGGTGTGTTTCGCTCCATTGCTATCATACTGTGGGCTTGAGTGGTCTTCGCTCTTCGCCATGTCTACTGTACATAGAAGTACTGTAGCTTGAGTGATCATGCTCTTTTGCTGCATTATCACTGACACTGGGGGTGTGTTTCGCTCCATTGCTGTCATACTGTGTGCTTGAGTGGTCTTCGCTCTTCGCCATGTCTACATAGTATTGTTGACATACTGTGTGTACAGATGGTCATTTTCACTAGCACCGAGGGCATGTACCGCCCCGCCACTATCATATTGTGTACTTGACATAGGCATGAGTAGTCTCCGCTCTTCGCCATGTCTGCATTGTATTAACATACTGTGCGTACAGATGATCAATAAGCGTAACGCTGTGGCTGACTGGTTCACTGGCATTGAGAGTGTTTCGCTCTGCTGCCATTCTCTGACGGTTACGCGGTAACCATGGTTATAAGAGATATAAGCGAGGCATGCGCGAGTACGTGCTTTTATGCCCTCATCGAGAGGGCACGTGCTACGTCATGACGCAAAAGAGGCCCATTCTCTTATATACTTAATAGAATGTGAGTGTACTATAAGTACTTCTGTTGTCCGCGCCCAAGTTGGGACGCGTCCCATAGCGAACTGCTGAGGGTTAGATCTTCGTATAACCACGACATTGTGTACCTGGTACTCACTACTGCTTTGACATGTGCAGTATACTGTGATTACTTGCTATCATAGCTTGAGTGTACGTCACTCTGCTGCTGCCAGATATTACCAATATGCTTGGTATTAAAATGGTTGTATATGACAGTCCAAATATTTGGCTTTCCCACTATACTATGGCACTACTTGACACTGTAGCTTGAGTGATTTTCGCTCTTTCGCTACAACTACGTAACCAGTAGTATTTAGAGTGTCTCGCTCTGCTGCTGTTCATGGATTAGTGCAACATGCTGGTCCTCTCTGGTCCCACAGAGGAGGTCCATTACTTGCGCCTGTAGTCGGGTTTCGACTTGGGCGCCGGACACAGGCTATGGCTGTGGTTCATTCTTCCATCCATCTCCAACCGCTTATCCGTAGTCTGGTCGCGAGGGAAACAGCTCCATACCGAGAGCTGCAGACTTCCTCTCCAGAGCAGCATTAGTAACTTCATTCTGGGGGATCCCGAGACGATCCAAGGCCATTTTGAAGATATTGCTGTTATTGTGGCTGCATACTGCTGGCACGTATGCCAACTGTGTTGGCCGTGGTTGTGGCTGATTTGCCTCCCACAAGGATGCTAGCGTTGTGAGATGATGCTCTCTCAACTAGGGGAAATTTCAAGGTGGTACTCTTGGCCACCAAGTTGCTCAGGTTAAGAACGTCTTAACCCATTTAGGGCCGATGCTGTAAACACCTTCTGAATCCGGACCTAGGTCTCGGAATGATTTCAAATGTCGATTTGATGAATTGAGAAGAGTATACATATGGCTATATACTTTACATAGCAGCGGCAACCCAGACTTGTTCCTGTCTTAATGGGTTGATACATGGGTGCTGCTCTTTTCCTGCTGTTTCCAGAGCCGCTACTCGTGGTCTGTGATGAGTAGCACTGACCTTTAGATTGCCTTCTGGGGGTGACCAACGAGACAGGGTCCCTAACCTGCTTCTCTGGTGGTGTCACTAGATGAAGCCTTCGAGCTAGTATGGCTATTGCCCATGGCCGCACGCAGTGTAGAGTCACTGGTCTGCCAACTAGAT
The DNA here is from genome assembly GCF_951216825.1 of Electrona antarctica. NCBI lineage: Eukaryota > Metazoa > Chordata > Actinopteri > Myctophiformes > Myctophidae > Electrona > Electrona antarctica. The sequence continues at coordinate 2,486,773 of NC_136795.1, read as the reverse complement.
CCATGCCACGGCAGCTGGACTGGGACGTGTTGGACGGTCCCTTAATGGTCACCTCATCCTGGCCCTCTGGCCTGCGCGCATTGATGCGCAGGCACGGCACCTATGGGTGATGCTTGTTCTAGGCGTTAGCTTACGTGGTAACTAACTACCCTGATGATGTTGGGGCCTAGTGTGGCCCAGAGGGGCGGCCACGGCGGGTTAGTGAGCCCGCCTGGCGACCCAGAGCCCCTGGATGTCCCGGGTTCAATGCCAGATCCGGCCAGCAATGTGCCCATGTGTGTCCCGGTCTGAGCCCCTAATTGCTCCCCGAGCGCTGTAGAATGGCTGCTCATTGCTCCTAGTAGCAATAAGATGGGTGAATGCAGGGGACACATGTTGCGTATGTGCAACCGTACAGCTGAACTAGCTTGCACATCAATTATAGACTCAGCATTCTAACAGGCCCCACTTTCAGGGAAGTACAGTGGGACACTTAACACTCTGCCTGTCGTTCCAGACCGGATGTTTGGGCCTGCCACCCAACAGACCTTGCAGCATAGCTCACGGTGAACAAGCAGTTTGGTTCAACTGAAGGTTTTCTCCTTGATTCATGATGTGACTGATGACGGTGGTGGTTTTCGCCTGATCCTCGATCTCAGACCTACCAGTTGCCTCTGGTCATGTATGCTGGGCACAGTGGATGTGCTCCAGGCGGTGCCAGATTGAGAATGGTCTGCAAGCATGGCCTTGCTTAAACTCTTAGAGTTAATGGGGGGCTGACGGACAGCTTCCACTGACCTGTCTCGTCTTGGACGAGTACAGTGCTGCCAGCCAGTTCCTCTGGTTGTTGGGCACACCGAAGCGACGTAGACAGTTGCTTCTCTAGGGCTGCTTTCATTGCACCCTTTTACATGTTCTGTCTATAATTTCTGGGCCTCGAACCCCAGAATTCTGCCTACCACCGTGGATACGGTTGGGTTACTGTTTCAGTTATGTACAGGCATTTAAGCGTGCTTCGCTCTACTGCCTACCATCTCCAGCCAGTGTCTGTGATGTACTGGGCCAGTGTGCAGTGGACTTGGCCCTTGGGATGTTTAGACTTTGTTCGTAACATGTTATGTCAACAGTCTATCTTCCGACCCACTAAGGGGTCGCTCGATCCAGTCAGTCTCTGCAGGAGGTCTTGCCTCATCTTGCTGGTTTCATAGCAATGCTCTTGTTGGGTATACAGTCCAGGCGGCGGACATGCTTCCCATTTAAGCCTCTTGGATCCGATGATGTTTCGTATCACTGGGCATATGTACGGCAGAGCAGGATCTTTGGCCTTGAGCGCTTGGCGCGTGGCCAACTGTAGTTCTCCCTTCCGGTGCTGACCGTTAGGGCAGGACACTCTGGCCCACCCCTGGCCAGGAGACTTCTTGTAAGTCTTCTCTACACTGCCACTTTTGGTGTCGTGTATCCTTCACAGGATAGGCAGAGGCAGTCGCACAGTAGTATGGTGCCACCATACCGGTCAGGAAGTATGAGTTTCCATGTTTCCGCCTCAATTTGTTTTTCATATTGGGCGGGCTATACGCGACTTGAGGTTCGTTTTTGGTTACCACTGCAGCCGAATCATCTACTGCAGCTTCTCGATGAAGTGCTTTGGCCTCCCCACAGACAGAATCCCCTGTCACAGTTCAGGGAGAGGGTGCATTCTCACCCGGGTCACCTTCGGCTGCGTAAACTGACCACTGACAATCATGCCTATTGTCCGAACCCTACTTGATTCTTGTGCATCCTGCACCAGGGCGTTGCACGCCAACACAAGTAAACTGTGGTTTAGTTGAGACAAAGCACCACCATGTTGCTCTGTGTTTTCAATACCTGCCTGTGATATTGGCAGCCTTAACCTCTCCACCAGGAGAGTAATTGTGATTGAGAACTGTTATGAGAGCCTATTATGTTAGACCTACCACATGCACTTGGTGGTCAGAACGGCTCTTCATTGGCTATGATGGCTCTAATAAAGGTTGCGCTCTCTCTGGACAGCGCCTGTCACACTTTATTGTGGGTATGCCATCAGCCACGCTGACGGGGCGAGCAATCGCCCCCTACCATCTGGTACGAGGTACCACTCTACCAGGTTTGGATGGACTTTGTCCCCAGCCCTTGGATCGGGCCGTTCTCAAATGGCTATCTGCTAGTACCATTTGCCCTCACTGCGACCCTACGGAAGTGAGTAGGTTGTCTTCAGGCCCTGCCCGGTGCCTGAGACTGGGATGCCGATGGGTCTGGGTTTACCATTCGCCAATCCCTCTTATGTCTTCAAGGACTTTCTGCCTTTCACGTTGGCTAGCCTATCATTTTTAGTTTGCTCCACAGCCAGGCATGGAGCATTCTAGTACCTGCCTATTGTGCCCTGTCCGGGCTCTGTGGCACGGCATAGCTGTGATGGCTGTTTGGTTGTTTTTGTATGAGTAAAGGGCACAGGAAGGGCTGTGCCTTGATTCAACAGAGACTAACGCAACACTTAGAGGTACTTTGATTGTTGCGTTGAGGTAGATTTCTTCAGTAGGCCTCAAGGCCTCCCCAGAGGCATTTTGACATGCCAGACCAGGGGGTGGACATCTGTGCTGCAGTGCAGCCAAATGGGCTCCATCTGTTTTGGGCTTTTGCCAAGAGTCAGCCAACCTGACTCCCTCACCCTGTGGTGACGGCTGTTTGGCTGTCCATTAGATCTGCAAACCGACCTCGGTAAGCACAGATTCCTCGTGACCATGTTGGTATGAGTCATCCAGGTGATGAAATCACCGCCCTCTGGCGGTCAGTAGGTATGAAATAGAACGCAAGTTATGTATATAACTATGGTTCTATGAATACCGGATGACCGCCAGAGTTCATTGTCACTCGGAATCCCGACGAAAAGATTCATGAGGATGAACCCTGTGAACTGGGCACCTATATCGGTGGCTCACGCCCACAGGGGGTCACGAGTGACAGTGTTGGTATTAATATTCGACCTCTGCGCGTGCGCGCGATGTATATCCAGGTGATGAAATCACCGCCCTCTGGCGGTCATCCGGTATTCATAGAACCATAGTTATATACATAACTTGCGTTTTTTTTACCCCAGGGGCTCACTGGGGACAGGGAGGAACTCCTTATATGGTCAGCACACTCTATAGTAGGGAGGATTATCCAGAAAAAAATAAAAAATAAGTGATATTTGAATTAAGTCAAATCACTGAATATACCTTTTAATGCAAAAGAAAATTAACTGAACAGTTTTTTTTTACCCCAACCGAGTCCCAATTTGTGATTTTTCAAAGGAGACCCCCCCCCACACACACACACACACACACACACACACACACACGAACGAGCACTGTGTTCCCCTTAACTAAACTCCTCACAAAATGTTTGTAAACGTAACTGCGGTCGAATATTTCTCCCCTTCAATAATACCAATTGGTATTTTATTTTCTATAACTTGTATCGTTGATTTGTGACCTTTACGATGAGGTATAACTGGTAAGGATCACACAGCAGCAACATGCATGGGTTTGTGTGCAGCATGACTTGGTGTCTCAGACGGACCCAGCCAGACCGGTTCCTCACCCTTAGGCTGAGCTCACACCTTTAATGCAATTCTGGTGCTCGTTGGATGCATGTTGTGTTGTGTCATGGCCGCCCAATGTATTTCCAATGGAGGTCACATGGTTTGACACAACATTGTGTTGTGTGAGGGGGAGGGGCGCAGTCGAAACACCCCTCCCCCTCACACAACACAATGTTGTGTCAAACCATGTGACCTCCATTGGAAATACATTGGGCGGCCATGACACAACACAACATGCATCCAACGAGCACGAGAATTGCATTAAAGGTGTGAGCTCAGCCTTACTTCAATAAGGAACCATAGGCTTTCTTCCAGAGATAAAGCAATATTTGCACAACACAGCAGTACCACAGACAGATGCCAAGGTTGCAGGACCCACACTCAGGTGCCTGTCACACACCTGTGACTGACACCTGACCCACACTCAGGTGCCTGTCACACACCTGTGACTGACACCTGACCCACACTCAGGTGCCTGTCACACACCTGTGACTGACACCTGACCCACACTCAGGTGCCTTTCACACACCTGTGACTGACACCTGACCCACACTCAGGTGCCTGTCACACACCTGTGACTGACACCTGACCCACACTCAGGTGCCTGTCACACACCTGTGACTGACACCTGACCCACACTCAGGTGCCTTTCACACACCTGTGACTGACAGGACCCACACTCAGGTGCCTGTCACACACCTGTGACTGACACCTGACCCACACTCAGGTGCCTGTCACACACCTGTGACTGACACCTGACCCACACTCAGGTGCCTGTCACACACCTGTGACTGACACCTGACCCACACTCAGGTGCCTTTCACACACCTGTGACTGACACCTGACCCACACTCAGGTGCCTGTCACACACCTGTGACTGACACCTGACCCACACGCAGGTGCCTGTCACACACCTGTGACTGACAGGACCCACACTCAGGTGCCTGTCACACACCTGTGACTGACACCTGACCCACACTCAGGTGCCTGTCACACACCTGTGACTGACAGGACCCACACTCAGGTGCCTGTCACACACCTGTGACTGACAGTGTATCGTTTCTAGAGATGTCCCAACTCCAATACTGTATCGGAAAAGTATCGTCATATCGGTATCGGCGAATATGCCAGTCTAACCACCGATCCGACACAGTGGTAAGTGGTTGACATTATGGCAGGTAAATAAAATGTTGGGGCATGTGGAGTTTGCTTTGGAGTTGCCCAAACTGCAAGTGCACATTTGAGTGAGGAGTCTGCTATAAACACAACACGAGAGAACACGATATAGTATAGCTATAGATAGCTATAAACACAACACGAGATCACAACACTGGTATCGGTTATCGGTATCGGCTAACACAGAAATTGTGGTATCGGGAATTGGATCGGAAAACAAAAAAAAGGTGTATCGGGACATCCCTAATCGTTTCCATGTGTGTGTTTTCCCCACATGCAGGTGCGCAGCTACAGGAACTTTGTGGACTGCGGCCTGCAGATCGCCCGAGACGAAGGCCTGCCAGGGTTCTTCAAAGGCCTGTCGCCCAGCCTGCTGAAAGCCGCCATGTCCACCGGCTTCACCTTCTTCTGCTACGAGCTCTTCCTCAACTCCATGCACGGCCTCAAGGGGAGCCGCTGAGCTGGACGGACTCAGGAACTTCATTTTAAAAAAAAGTACAGAGTAAAGATTGCACAACATAACTCACATAGGAGATTTAGGGGTCCGTGTCCACAGAACAACAATGTCGTTATGAGCAGAGGAGCGGCGCTTTGGATGTCATGTCCAGAGGAGCGGCGCTTTGGATGTCATGTCCAGAGCGTTATGAGCAGAGGAGCGGCGCTTTGGATGTCACCCGCTTCGAATGGGATCAGTGTATTGAAACGGGGAAAATCAGGTGCAATCAGGCCTTTCAATAGACTGAGTAGACGTCTACCCGTCTACTCAGGTGCTCAGTAGGTTGATTCCTTCCGATTGTGTCGGTTGATCTGTGCAGTTTAATGCATCGCATGCAGCTACTGGAGCGGTGCCGTGTCGTTAGTCAGAAGGTTCCTTGTTCCGAAATTACTATCCCTATCTCTAATCCTAACCTAAACATAACCGCAAGCACGGGAGCAGTGCATCTCTAATCCTAACCTAAACATAACCGCAAGCACGGGAGCAGTGCATGTTCGATGTTACGGCTGCATTGAAAGGAATGATCACCTACTGAGCTCCAGTAGCTGCATGCGATGCATTAAACTGCACAGATCAACCGACACAATCGGAAGGAATCAACCTACTGAGCACCTGAGTAGACGGGTAGACGTCTACTCAGTCTATTGAAAGGCCTGATTGCACCTGATTTTCCCCGTTTCAATACACTGATCCCATTCGAAGCGGGAGTGGATGTCATGTCCAGAGGAGCGGCGCTTTGGATGTCATGTCCAGAGCGTTATGAGCAGAGGAGCGGCGCTTTGGATGTCATGTCCAGAGGAGCGGCGCTTTGGATGTCATGTCCAGAGGAGCGGCGCTTTGGATGTCATGTCCAGAGCAGAGGAGCGGCGCTTTGGATGTCATGTCCAGAGCAGAGGAGCGGCGCTTTGGATGTCATGTCCAGAGCAGAGGAGCGGCGCTTTGGATGTCATGTCCAGAGGAGCGGCGCTTTGGATGTCATGTCCAGAGGAGCGGCGCTTTGGATGTCATGTCCAGAGGAGCGGCGCTTTGGATGTCATGTCCAGAGGAGCGGCGCTTTGGATGTCATGTCCAGAGGAGCGGCGCTTTGGATGTCATGTCCAGAGGAGCGGCGCTTTGGATGTCATGTCCAGAGGAGCGGCGCTTTGGATGTCATGTCCAGAGGAGCGGCGCTTTGGATGTCATGTCCAGAGGAGCGGCGCTTTGGATGTCATGTCCAGAGGAGCGGCGCTTTGGATGTCATGTCCAGAGGAGCGGCGCTTTGGATGTCATGTCCAGAGGAGCGGCGCTTTGGATGTCATGTCCAGAGGAGCGGCGCTTTGGATGTCATGTCCAGAGGAGCGGCGCTTTGGATGTCATGTCCAGAGGAGCGGCGCTTTGGATGTCATGTCCAGAGCACAACAATGTCGTTATGAGCAGAGGAGCGGCGCTTTGGATGTCATGTCCAGAACACATAGAAATACAATTCAATTCAAAGGAGCTTTATTGGCCTGAGAAAACGTACATGACAGAAAGACTTTACCATAGAAATACATGACAGAAAGACTTTACCATAGAAATACATGACATAGACTTTACCATAGAAATACATGACATAGACTTTACCATATAAATACATGACATAGACTTTACCATAGAAATACATGACATAGACTTTACCATATAAATACATGACATAGACTTTACCATAGAAATACATGACAAAGACTTTACCATAGAAATACATGACATAGACTTTACCATAGAAATACATGACATAGACTTTACCATATAAATACATGACATAGACTTTACCATAGAAATACATGACAGAAAGACTTTACCATAGAAATACATGACAGAAAGACTTTACTTTACCATAGAAATACATGGGAGAAAGACTTTACCATAGAAATACATGACATAGACTTTACCATAGAAATACATGACAAAGACTTTACCATAGAAATACATGACATAGACTTTACCATAGAAATACATGACATAGACTTTACCATAGAAATACATGACAGAAAGACTTTACCATAGAAATACATGACAAAGACTTTACCATAGAAATACATGACATAGACTTTACCATAGAAATACATGACAGAAAGACTTTACCATAGAAATACATGACAGAAAGACTTTACCATAGAAATACATGACATAGACTTTACCATATAAATACATGACATAGACTTTACCATAGAAATACATGACAAAGACTTTACCATAGAAATACATGACAGAAAGACTTTACTTTACCATAGAAATACATTACATAGACTTTACCATAGAAATACATTACATAGACTTTACCATAGAAATACATTACATAGACTTTACCATAGAAATACATTACATAGACTTTACCATAGAAATACATTACATAGACTTTACCATAGAAATACATTACATAGACTTTACCATAGAAATACATGACAGAAAGACTTTACCATAGAAATACATGACATAGACTTTACCATAGAAATACATGACATAGACTTTACCATAGAAATACATGACAGAAAGACTTTACCATAGAAATACATGACAGAAAGACTTTACTTTACCATAGAAATACATGGGAGAAAGACTTTACCATAGAAATACATTACATAGACTTTACCATAGAAATACATTACATAGACTTTACCATAGAAATACATTACATAGACTTTACCATAGAAATACATGACAGAAAGACTTTACCATAGAAATACATGACATAGACTTTACCATAGAAATACATGACATAGACTTTACCATAGAAATACATGAGAGAAAGACTTTACCATAGAAATACATGACATAGAGACACGTGATAAAAATACTTTACCATAGAAACACATGGCAGGAAGACTTTGGCAGCTCGAAAGACACGTATCTGAGGACGCGGCTCCCTAAAGACACGCGTATCTGAGGACGTGGCTCCCTAAAGACACGCGTATCTGAGGACGTGGCTCCCTAAAGACACGCGTATCTGAGGACGTGGCTCCCTAAAGACACACGTATCTGTGGACGTGGCTCCCTAAAGACACACGTATCTGTGGACGTGGCTCCCTAAAGACACACGTATCTGAGGACGCTGCTCCCTAAAGACACACGTATCTGAGGACGTGGCTCCCTAAAGACACACGTATCTGAGGACGCAGCTCCCTAAAGACACACGTATCTGAGGACGCGGCTCCCTAAAGACACACGTATCTGAGGACGCGGCTCCCTAAAGACACGCGTATCTGAGGACGTGGCTCCTAAAGACACGCGTATCTGAGGACGTGGCTCCTAAAGACACGCATATCTGAGGACGCAGCTCCCTAAAGACACACGTATCTGAGGACGCTGCTCCCTAAAGACACACGTATCTGTGGACGCGGACCCTTACACACTTCACTGGGCCAACAACGTCATAAGACTGATGGGGTCATCCATTAGTTTTTCCTTTTCTGTTATTCTATTTGTTTTCACATACATAGAAAGTGGTCAAATATACATATTACGTGCATCATGTTAGCACTAGTGCCTCCGGTATATTATCTACACACTCTTCTTTTTATATTTTCAACTTTATTTGGTGAATGGTGCATTTATATGGCGCCTGCACTTTCTCAAACGCACGCACGCACGCACGCACGCACGCACGCACGCACGCACGCACGCACGCACGCACGCACGCACGCACGCACGCACGCACGCACACGCACACATTCACACACACATTCAGTTCACACACTGCAGACGGCATAGGCTCATCAGTCAGAGCCAGTTAGAGGTGCCTTGCTCAAGGACACTGACCCGGGGCAGGAGGAGCCAGGGAATCGAACCGGGAACCTTCCAATCCCCCCCCCCCCCCCCCCCAGCGGCAGCTCTGCATCCTGAGCTGCTCGTTATACATAACTATACCTCAGCCTCGGGTAGATATATTGTTATTGATGTTTCAAAAGGTTGTCAGGTTCTCTTCCATAGTAACATATTTGTGTACCTCATCGTCTAATTGTGCAGCATTTTATTTGTAATACCTAAAACAGTGGCTCTTAAAAGGTTCATCTTCCATGTACCCCGTCCTTCTCCAAACATATCGCCTGTCGTTTCTAAGGTATATCCTTTGTGAGAATACTTGAATCCTACTGAAATCATATTATTTGAAGGTGATGGTGAAGCACTCGTGTGGTGTTTTGATAAAGGGAGAGTCGGTGCCGTTATTATTGACTCCTGTTTAGGGTTAAATATAGTTGCTGTCGGGCAAAAACCTCATCTCCATGTGTCAACGTATGTTATTTTAGTTGTTTCTCTTTAGTAAATTAACCCATTTAGGCCTGACCTCAAAATAAAATAAAAAATCTTCTAAATCCAAAAATAGCAGACCTACAAGCTCGTAGCGCGCCACTCGGTGGCGCGCTATGAGCTTGTAGATCTGCTATTTTTCAATAGCTAAATTATAACAATGTTTAAAACACCAAAAGGGGTTCCCGCCCAAAATGGGTTAATGTAACAGTGTCGCACAAAGGTAGTAAAACCAGTCTTATGGACAAGCTCACAACGCTTCTGTGAAAGTGGTCAAGTCTGTCTGGGAGTTTTACAAATATTGAACCAATGGAAGGTATGTAGAGGCCAGGTATACCATAGGCCAGGTATACCATATAGTTCCAAACATTGGAACTATCCCATTGAGATAGAATGAGCACTAGTTCCGCATTCCATTGTTACAATGAATGGAGTCAACGCTATGGTGTCGTCACTCTTATACTAGACTACGCTGGTAGAGGCCATAATTCACGTGACATCATCATGTGACATCATCATACCTGGACGTTATGCGGGGAACGCCTACTGAGTGAGTGGCAAAAAACCCCAAAACATTCTGGCCTTGACAGTCCCATACATCCAATAAAATAATTGAAATGACGTTAACCCATTTTGACCTGAGATCAGATTCTAAAAATGTCTTCTAAATCCTGACAGTTTTCTGAAAAAGCTATGTTTCTATGTCAGTGGTTCTTCGATTTTTAAAAAAAAAACGTCAATAGCTAAAGCATAACATAATGCTAACACCAAAAGGGGTTCCCGCCCAGAATGGGTTAAACTCATCAACATCGCACCTGTACAGAAAGCTTGAATTATCCAATAAATAAAAATCCACCATAGACAATATGTTATGACTTACTTTCTGTCAAGAAGTTCTGTGCAGGTGATGCGTTTTCAGAGTTTGGAAGCGCTCGTTATCTATAACGCTAAACGTCCTGCTGCCTCCTGCATTCTGTGACATGTAGAAACGGGTGGTACGCACGCAGGACCGCTGAGGGGATTTACAACCAGCGCTTCCAAACTCCCAACACTCCATGCGTGCTGCTCAATGTTTCGCCACTCGGTGTAGAGTAGAGTAGACCACTGGCGCTAAGGACACGAATTGGCACCGCGGACCCCCGTTTGAAGAGATACGCCAGGGACCCCCATAAGAGAAGATTTGTACGGCTCTAACAGTGATTCTAAACACGATTAATTTCAAGGACCCCCCGGTTTGGGAGCTTGTGACTACATTGGATCATTTTCTTTTTACATTTCCTGAAAAGTCACCGTCTTGGACATACAAGGTTTCCCAACAGCAACAATATTGTGATATAGAATGTAAAAATGCTAAATTACATAACAATGTGGTGGGATTGCTCTTTTCTCAACATTTATTTTCTTATGCAGGGAAACATGCTGTATAATAATGCATTTGAGGGTTGTATTATTGATTTTTTTTGTGTGCATAGAACATATCTCTTATTGTAAAGGTTATATTTATTGTGTGATTATGTGTGGACAAAGGATAGCACTTCTTGGTTCCAGAGCAGATTGTACTGTATTCTCACCTGAGCTCCATTCTACAAAATCTCTTCTAAATCGTGACAGTTTTCTGAAAAACCTCTGTTTCTATGGCCCCATTTACACTGGCAGACAAATCTAGCCTGAATCAGATCTGAGCCACATCCAGATTGGAATCTGATTTGTATAAATGAGTCATGTGACCATTTAAACCAATCTGATTTCAATCTGGATGTGGCACAGATCTGATTCAGGCTAGATTTGTCTGCCAGTGTAAATGGGGCCTTAGTCAGTGGTGCTCATACTATTTCATGTCAAAGACCCCTAGAATTATATGTATTTGGCTGCCGACCCCATCTCAAAATATGTAGTTCCAGGGACCCCCCCCAGAAGCAAAGATTTGAGATTTAAAGAATATATATTCCAAATTTGTGCCACATTTTTACTATTTTTGCAGACCTATACAAGCTCGTAGCGCGGCACTCGGTGCCGCACTCTGAGCTTGTAGATCTGCTATTTTTCAATAGCTATAAGTATAACATAATGCTTAAAACACCAAAAGGGGTTCCCGCCCAAAATGGGTTAAGCGTTCCCAAACTTTACAGGCTGCTACTCCCCAAAAATAACCCCCACAATAATCATATTTGAACTGGGCACCCCCTCCCCTCCCCAACCCTGACAAGCACTAGGACTTGTAGGAGTTGAGGCATTGATTACACAATAATTTGACTCTGTTCCACAGATATATATAGAAAAATATAAATACTATAAATATAGTTTGCCTCTTTCTTATGTAATATTTGACAATTTGGTCTAAAAAAATGTCCCTTTAGAATTAAGCCCCCCCCCAAATACATTTTGTCCTGACCCCCATTTGGGAACCACTGGCCTTATTGCACTGTAACTAAAGATTGAACTACTATAGTTTAAAACTTAATTCGGTGTCACAAGTGACAGTCCTGATGTGTATACTTTAAAAGGATGTTCTTCTCATGCTGTTATTTTTAAAATAAAGTTGTTTATGTAATTTACAACAGACTTGACAATAATTAATAGGCATGCAAAGCTGCAGTGGGAAGTACATTTAGATATATTTACACATTTCTAGAAGCCTCTTTACTGTACTGTAAAAAAAATCACACCTGTGTGAACTGAGTGGTGCAAGGTCTTATATAGCCTGATCAGCTGTGGTCTGACGTAATGTCAGTGACCATAGTAACCATGCTCACCTGTGCACGGACAGGTACACAAACATACAGACAAAGCTGGTTGTTGGAGTGGTTTGCACCACTCAAAAAGAAAAAAAATCACACCCGTGTGAAGTGAGGGGCGCTCTTATCATATTTATGTGATTGGTTAGCCGATTTGCTCGTTTACATAAGGACTTAGACTGTTATTCGTCTGTGGTACTCATATGACGTAAAGTTTCCCTTCATTGTCAAAGGCATTTAATGTTTGTGTTGCCTCAAATGTGTCATATTTGAGGTACATTTGACCTAATTTCTCCTTTCATTGTCAAATATGAGACATGTGGGGACAAAAGCTGCACGCCTGCACCCCTCAAACATACTCTGTGTCTCAGGAGGGCTGTGGGCAGTTCAGAAACCACTGTCTCAGAGGAGGGCTGTGGGCAGTTCAGAAACCACTGTCTCAGAGGAGGGCTGTGGGCAGTTCAGAAACCACTGTGTCTCAGAGGAGGGCTGTGGGCAGTTCAGAAACCACTGTGTCTCAGAGGAGGGCTGTGGGCAGTTCAGAAACCACTGTGTCTCAGGAGGGCTGTGGGCAGTTCAGAAACCACTGTGTCTCAGAAGGGCTGTGGGCAGTTCAGAAACCACTGTGTCTCAGGAGGGCTGTGGGCAGTTCAGAAACCACTGTCTCAGGAGGGCTGTGGGCAGTTCAGAAACCACTGTGTCTCAGGAGGGCTGTGGGCAGTTCAGAAACCACTGTGTCTCAGGAGGGCTGTGGGCAGTTCAGAAACCACTGTGTCTCAGGAGGGCTGTGGGCAGTTCAGAAACCACTGTGTCTCAGGAGGGCTGTGGGCAGTTCAGAAACCACTGTCTCAGGAGGGCTGTGGGCAGTTCAGAAACCACTGTGTCTCAGGAGTAACCTGACTCCGCCAGACTCAGGAGGGCTGTGGGCAGTTCAGAAACCACTGTCTCAGGAGTAACCTGACTCCGCCAGACTCAGGAGGGCTGTGGGCAGTTCAGAAACCACTGTGTCTCAGGAGTAACCTGACTCCGCCAGACTCAGGAGGGCTGTGGGCAGTTCAGAAACCACTGTCTCAGGAGTAACCTGACTCCGCCAGACTCAGGAGGGCTGTGGGCAGTTCAGAAACCACTGTGTCTCAGGAGTAACCTGACTCCGCCAGACTCAGGAGTAACCTGACTCCGCCAGACTCAGGAGGGCTGTGGGCAGTTCAGGAGTAACCTAGCTGACTCCGCCAGACTCAGGAGGGCTGTGGGCAGTTCAGAAACCACTGTGTCTCAGGAGTAACCTGACTCCGCCAGACTCAGGAGGGCTGTGGGCAGTTCAGAAACCACTGTCTCAGGAGTAACCTGACTCCGCCAGACTCAGGAGGGCTGTGGGCAGTTCAGAAACCACTGTGTCTCAGGAGTAACCTGACTCCGCCAGACTCAGGAGGGCTGTGGGCAGTTCAGAAACCACTGTCTCAGGAGTAACCTGACTCCGCCAGACTCAGGAGGGCTGTGGGCAGTTCAGAAACCACTGTGTCTCAGGAGTAACCTGACTCCGCCAGACTCAGGAGGGCTGTGGGCAGTTCAGAAACCACTGTGTCTCAGGAGTAACCTGACTCCGCCAGACTCAGGAGTAACCTGACTCCGCCAGACTCAGGAGTAACCTGACTCCGCCAGACTCAGGAGGGCTGTGGGCAGTTCAGAAACCACTGTGTCTCAGGAGGGCTGTGGGCAGTTCAGAAACCACTGTGTCTCAGGAGGGCTGTGGGCAGTTCAGAAACCACTGTGTCTCAGGAGGGCTGTGGGCAGTTCAGAAACCACTGTGTCTCAGGAGGGCTGTGGGCAGTTCAGAAACCACTGTGTCTCAGGAGGGCTGTGGGCAGTTCAGAAACCACTGTGTCTCAGGAGTAACCTGACTCCGCCAGACTCAGGAGGGCTGTGGGCAGTTCAGAAACCACTGTGTCTCAGGAGTAACCTGACTCCGCCAGACTCAGGAGGGCTGTGGGCAGTTCAGAAACCACTGTCTCAGGAGTAACCTGACTCCGCCAGACTCAGGAGGGCTGTGGGCAGTTCAGAAACCACTGTGTCTCAGGAGTAACCTGACTCCGCCAGACTCAGGAGTAACCTGACTCCGCCAGACTCAGGAGGGCTGTGGGCAGTTCAGGAGTAACCTAGCTGACTCCGCCAGACTCAGGAGGGCTGTGGGCAGTTCAGAAACCACTGTGTCTCAGGAGTAACCTGACTCCGCCAGACTCAGGAGGGCTGTGGGCAGTTCAGAAACCACTGTCTCAGGAGTAACCTGACTCCGCCAGACTCAGGAGGGCTGTGGGCAGTTCAGAAACCACTGTGTCTCAGGAGTAACCTGACTCCGCCAGACTCAGGAGGGCTGTGGGCAGTTCAGAAACCACTGTGTCTCAGGAGTAACCTGACTCCGCCAGACTCAGGAGGGCTGTGGGCAGTTCAGAAACCACTGTGTCTCAGGAGTAACCTGACTCCGCCAGACTCAGGAGGGCTGTGGGCAGTTCAGAAACCACTGTGTCTCAGGAGTAACCTGACTCCGCCAGACTCAGGAGTAACCTGACTCCGCCAGACTCAGGAGGGCTGTGGGCAGTTCAGAAACCACTGTGTCTCAGGAGTAACCTGACTCCGACCAGACTCAGGAGTAACCTGACTCCGCCAGACTCAGGAGTAACCTGACTCCGCCAGACTCAGGAGGGCTGTGGGCAGTTCAGAAACCACTGTGTCTCAGGAGGGCTGTGGGCAGTTCAGAAACCACTGTGTCTCAGGAGGGCTGTGGGCAGTTCAGAAACCACTGTCTCAGGAGGGCTGTGGGCAGTTCAGAAACCACTGTGTCTCAGGAGGGCTGTGGGCAGTTCAGAAACCACTGTGTCTCAGGAGGGCTGTGGGCAGTTCAGAAACCACTGTGTCTCAGGAGTAACCTGACTCCGCCAGACTCAGGAGGGCTGTGGGCAGTTCAGAAACCACTGTGTCTCAGGAGTGACCTGACTCCGCCAGACTCAGGAGGGCTGTGGGCAGTTCAGAAACCTGTCCACCTGCAGTGACATCATAGATGGGGAATCCAAGCTAATACAAACTGCAGGCTATCCATTCCTGAAAAGTTGCAATGCGAAAATGCCTAAAGATGATGCCACTGTTAGGCAGATCTCGGAACTGCACACAGTTCCGAGATCAGCCACACAGTAGGAAAACAAATGTGGTATTTTATCATGAGCATTAGTGAGGACCAATTATATGACGATAGGTTGAAAAGTGAACCTATCGCTGGAACCCCCCCCCCCCCCCCACATTCACATTTAAAGACGTACAAATGTACACTTATATGAACAAAAGTTAATCATATACAGTTATTAAAGAGTTAAAAATAAAAAAGGGGGTAAGTAAAATTACTTTTTAGTTAATGTTAAAAAAGTAACATTACTTTACTTAATACTCCCTGCCAAAAGTAACTTGTTACTTATTACTCTTTTTCTTAGTCTTACGCCAGGGCTCCACCGGACGCGCTGCGTCTCCGTCGCGTGCGTCAAAAAACGCACCGGTTAAATTTTAATGCACGCGTCACATGTCACGCAACGCAACGCGGGCAGTGGAGCCACCCTTCATTGATTAAAAAGGGAACATTCCCTGACGGTGACGGAGACGCGACACTGACGCGCCCGGTGGAGCCCTGGTGTAACTTTGCATTTTCAACATTAGCAGTACCCCTCCCCTTTTCTGCAGCCCACAATGTAAAATCCTCATTGTTTAAAGTGTACTTGTACTGTATAGTGTACTGTACACATCATGATGGGTCCATTTGTACACTCATTTGAATTAAATTAACACTATTTATGTATTTGGCAAAAGGCCCAACGATTCGACCGCTAGGTCTTCAGCAGGCAAAATGTTTTCATGGACTATTTTCAAAACTCTTGAGGGTGTACAAATGGAACCAAATGGACCCTTACAGGTCTGTAACTCTGAGAGTGTACAAATGGAACCAAATGGACCCTTACAGGTCTGTAACTCTGATGGTGTACAAATGGAACCAAATGGACCCTTACAGGTCTGTAACTCTGATGGTGTACAAATGGAACCAAATGGACCCTTACAGGTCTGTAACTCTGATGGTGTACAAATGGAACCAAATGGACCCTTACAGGTCTGTAACTCTGAGAGTGTACAAATGGAACCAAATGGACCCTTACAGGTCTGTAACTCTGAGTGTACAAATGGAACCAAATGGACCCTTACAGGTCTGTAACTCTGATGGTGTACAAATGGAACCAAATGGACCCTTACAGGTCTGTAACTCTGAGTGTACAAATGGAACCAAATGGACCCTTACAGGTCTGTAACTCTGATGGTGTACAAATGGAACCAAATGGACCCTTACAGGTCTGTAACTCTGATGGTGTACAAATGGACCCTTACAGGTCTGTAACTCTGATGGTGTACAAATGGACCCTTACAGGTCTGTAACTCTGATGGTGTACAAATGGACCCTTACAGGTCTGTAACTCTGATGGTGTACAAATGGAACCAAATGGACCCTTACAGGTCCATAACTCTGAAGGTGTACAAATGGAACCAAATGGACCCTTACAGGTCTGTAACTCTGATGGTGTACAAATGGAACCAAATGGACCCTTACAGGTCTGTAACTCTGAAGGTGTACAAATGGAACCAAATGGACCCTTACAGGTCTGTAACTCTGAGTGTACAAATGGAACCAAATGGACCCTTACAGGTCTGTAACTCTGATGGTGTACAAATGGAACCAAATGGACCCTTACAGGTCTGTAACTCTGAGAGTGTACAAATGGAACCAAATGGACCCTTACAGGTCTGTAACTCTGAGTGTACAAATGGAACCAAATGGACCCTTACAGGTCTGTAACTCTGATGGTGTACAAATGGAACCAAATGGACCCTTACAGGTCCATAACTCTGAAGGTGTACAAATGGAACCAAATGGACCCTTACAGGTCTGTAACTCTGAGTGTACAAATGGAACCAAATGGACCCTTACAGGTCTGTAACTCTGATGGTGTACAAATGGAACCAAATGGACCCTTACAGGTCTGTAACTCTGAGAGTGTACAAATGGAACCAAATGGACCCTTACAGGTCTGTAACTCTGAGAGTGTACAAATGGAACCAAATGGACCCTTACAGGTCTGTAACTCTGAAGGTGTACAAATGGAACCAAATGGACCCTTACAGGTCTGTAACTCTGATGGTGTACAAATGGAACCAAATGGACCCTTACAGGTCTGTAACTCTGATGGTGTACAAATGGAACCAAATGGACCCTTACAGGTCTGTAACTCTGAGAGTACAAATGGAACCAAATGGACCCTTATGGGTCTGTAACTCTGAGAGTGTACAAATGGAACCAAATGGACCCTTACAGGTCTGTAACTCTGATGGTGTACAAATGGAACCAAATGGACCCTTACAGGTCTGTAACTCTGAGTGTACAAATGGAACCAAATGGACCCTTATGGGTCTGTAACTCTGAGAGTGTACAAATGGAACCAAATGGACCCTTACAGGTCTGTAACTCTGAAGGTGTACAAATGGAACCAAATGGACCCTTACAGGTCTGTAACTCTGATGGTGTACAAATGGAACCAAATGGACCCTTACAGGTCTGTAACTCTGAGAGTGTACAAATGGAACCAAATGGACCCTTACAGGTCTGTAACTCTGATGGTGTACAAATGGAACCAAATGGACCCTTACAGGTCTGTAACTCTGATGGTGTACAAATGGAACCAAATGGACCCTTACAGGTCTGTAACTCTGAGAGTGTACAAATGGACCCTTACAGGTCTGTAACTCTGAGTGTACAAATGGAACCAAATGGACCCTTACAGGTCTGTAACTCTGATGGTGTACAAATGGAACAAAATGGACCCTTACAGGTCTGTAACTCTGAGAGTGTACAAATGGACCTGTACAGGTCCCTAACTCTGAGTGTCTACAAATGGACCTGTACAGGTCTGTAACTCTGAGAGTGTACAAATGGACCTGTACAGGTCCGTAACTCTGAAGGTGTACAAATGGAACCAAATGGACCCTTACAGGTCTGTAACTCTGAGTGTACAAATGGACCTGTACAGGTCCCTAACTCTGAGTGTCTACAAATGGACCTATACAGGTCTGTAACTCTGAGAGTGTACAAATGGAACCAAATGGACCCTTACAGGTCCGTAACTCTGATGGTGTACAAATGGACCCTTACAGGTCCATAACTCTGAAGGTGTACAAATGGAACCAAATGGACCTGTACAGGTCCCTAACTCTGAAGGTGTACAAATGGAACCAAATGGACCTGTACAGGTCCCTAACTCTGAAGGTGTACAAATGGAACCAAATGGACCTGTACAGGTCCCTAACTCTGATGGTGTAGAAATGGACCTGTACAGGTCTAACTCAGAGTGTACAAATGGACCTGTACCGGTTATCTGGTACGTAGCACCTAGTCCAATCTACAGTATCTCATTTCCTAATTGCATAAAATACAAACACTCGCCTTTCAAGAAAAGGTTAAAATACAAATCCAGAGGAATACAGTTTTACATGGGTTTGGTTTATTTTTTGTACCATTACATTATTTCCATTTATTACATAGAATATAGTGATGGAATAAAGTTGAACTTGATGTACAGTGATGTTTGTGTTCATTGTTTTGTCTGTTGTCGGACCCCGGGCTTTTGTTTTGTCAGGGCAAAAGCCAATTAAATAGCCTAATAAATAATAATCTATTCAATAAGATGATTATTTACAGTTGCTCATGGCAGCCGCGTAGCCTGGATTAAAATGTTGACGGG
This sequence comes from Electrona antarctica, assembly GCF_951216825.1. Classification (NCBI taxonomy): domain Eukaryota; kingdom Metazoa; phylum Chordata; class Actinopteri; order Myctophiformes; family Myctophidae; genus Electrona; species Electrona antarctica. The sequence goes on along the minus strand of NC_136795.1, from coordinate 2,467,702 downwards.
GCCAATTAGCATCATGCGAGTGGGGGGGTGGGGGGAACTCCGGCCGATTCTGTAGTAATTTCAACAAGATAACTGGACATACTGTATAATGATTGATCTGCAAAGAAATGCAATGAGCGGAACACAATCTATTGGTTGATTGATTAACTTACACATGCTTTATCCAGAAGGGAGAATCTAGAATCAAATAAAGTTTTCAACTGAATATCGTCATCAATATTCATAACATGTCTACCATGTCTTACGCAGCTCTGCTGTAACTCCATGTCTACCATGTCTTACGCAGCTCTGCTGTAACTCCATGTCTACCATGTCTTACGCAGCTCTGCTGTAACTCCATGTCTACCATGTCTTACGCAGCTCTGCTGTAACTCCATGTCTACCATGTCTTACGCAGCTCCGCTGTAACTCCATTGCTCCAGAGCTTTATCCCTATCCCTGGATGGAGAGGCTGTGTGAACGAGGTGTGAACCATGTGGAGGAGGGTCATGGTGTCAGAAACACTGTAGAAGGACAGAGTGCCCGCCTCGTGGTCCAGATACACCCCCACCCTGGAGGAGACGAGCCCTGACACGTTAGTGCTAACACCGTTGTGTCTGAACACGGCTTCTTTGCCATCGCACAGTAGACACCAGGATTTATCCTCGTATCCAAACCAGGTGTGTCTGCCGGTGTCTTTATAGCAGACTGCTATACCGATCCCTCTACCACTCCTCTCTACTTCCCAGTAACGACGTTCAGACAGACCCTCTGTACACATCACCTGGGCCTCAGTGAATCTCTCTACATGAGCAGGGTAAGGTTGTTGTTGTCGTGTTAAAGTCACCTTCCTCTTCTCCTCTGACAGGGAGAGACGTTTGTGTACTGTGTTGATGTCCAGAGACAGAGGACAGGAATCTGTGAGAACACACAACGACAAAAGAACATACAAATCTCATGAACCTCGTTGTGTTTAGAGTTCGTCTCTCAGATCAAACTCACTAAGAGCTTTAAATAACAACATTTCAGAGTGAAACGTTCAGAAACAGCATCAACATGGACTCACATCGTAAGAAGTCCTTCCTGGTCTGAGGCTCCGCTGGATGGATAACATCAACTGCACACACTGGAGACACAAGAAAACACTAACTGTCATCATGACATCATACTGAAGAATGGATTCAACTGAAGTTCCAAATGTTTAGTCAAAAAGTTAAAGCTATTATAACTGAATAGTAATCATTGCTATAGAGTGTTTGTTCAGTAACAGTGTTACTAGTATTTAAATCTCATCTCTCCCTTTGAGTAATTATCTTACTTAATTCTTCCATTTTACTGTCCAATCTGACAGACAGCCAACCTGTGTACCATCGGTCTGCTCTAGTTAAAACATCTCCAGTTGCCTTCTGGCTTCATCCATCCATGTTTACTATGAAAAAAAAACACATCAATGTAAATGTCACCTCTCTCTGCCATCTGGGGCCAAGTTGTCTTCAGCATGTTGTCTAGTTGGTCTCTCAGAGCAGACACGACATCAGTCACATCTGTGAAGGACCTCAGAGGACGGACGATCACACTGGGTGGGGCTGGAGATCCAGTGGAAGTGGAGAGAGACTGGAAACTCTGGAGAGAGACGAGTAAAGCACTTCAGACAGGGATGGAACGTCAATAGATTAGTGCTCTTGTAACCTGTGTTTTATGTTTCGATGAATTGAAAATGGTGGGCCCTATTGTAAACAAGTGTACTGCTTTAGTCAAACTGTAGACAAACTATCAGTAAATGTTCTCTGTACTAAATGATGAACTGAATTTGTCTTTCATTCTCATACAAAAGACTAGTTATTAACAATATACATTTACAAAGAATTACATTTATGTTCTAATCTACAAACAATTGCAATGATTTAATAATTGTACACATGCTGATCATTTAGGTCTACTATTTTTGGAAAATGTTTGAACATTTTTCAAAATGGAAACAATTATGCAGAACTATTGTGATTATCAAAAAGCGGAATGGGATGAAATGTGAAGCCCATTTGTCCTAAACGAGACAAAACCAACGTGTAAATAAAAAATCCCGGTGTGGAACCTGAATGAAAGCGAGGCTGTCCTCAGTGTTGGACAGCTCCTCCAGCTCAGCATGTCTCCTCTCCAGCTGCTCCAGGGTCTGTTCCAGCGGTCTCAGGAGAGCCTCAGTCTGAGCCACAGCAGTCTGCTGCTGATCTCTGATCAGTTGTTTGAGCTCGCCACGTCTTCTCTCAATGGAGACCATCATCTCACTGAAGATCATGTCACTGGCCTCCACCGCTGCTTCTGCAGACCTCTGCTTAACACACACACACACACACACACACACACACACACACACACACACACACACACACACACACACACACACACACACACACACACACACACACACACACACACACACACACACACACACACACACACACACACACACACACACACACACACACACACACACACACACACACACACACACACACACACACACACACACACAGTGTTGTTAAGATGTTCTGGGTACTTTAGTGCAGTGGTTCCCACTCCAGTTATATCATAAAAATCGGTTTAACCCGTTCAATTTGGGAAAGCATCTGTGCCATTTTAGATTTGCGTCATAATCATTAAAACCATATTTTATACGTTGGCTGTTCAAGCTCATATCATGTCACTTGGTGCCACGATTATGAGCTTGTAGATCTGCTAATTTTCGAGAAATAAAATCGTGAAAATGTGTGTAAATCTTTGAATATATTTGTAAAGCAAACATTTTTAACTAAAATCTTTGCTTCTGGGGGTGGCTGGAACAAAATATTGTCATGCTCATTTTAGGGGTCCTTGGCATGAAAAGGTTTTGAGAACCACTCACGTTCAGGTCCTCCACGACCTGTCTCAGGTCATTCAGCTCCTGCTTTTTCTCCTGGATCTTCTGCTGGACTTCCTCCTGACTCTTCACCAGCTGTTTCTGCAGGAAACAGGACGAGAGACAGTCTGGTTTGTAAACATTGTGGACTTGTTCATGTCCAATTCTATCCAATCAGGAGAGAGAGAACTCATACAGGGTAAAAACAAGTGAAATTGGAGACAGTTTAGTTTGGATCCACACATCATGTTAAATGAACTGTGTAACTTCTCCAAAATACACTTTTGGAGTGGCAAGATTAATGGACATGAAATATGATTCATTAAAAGTTATCAATCCCTCCGTTTTTTAATTGGGTCCAAAATTACTACTTTTTCCACCCGGGTTTGGGCTTTTAATGTCTCTGACAGTCCATCTTTAAACATGATCCATCTTGTGATTTGTCTTCAAGTGATCGTGGTTAGGGTTGTCCCGATCCGACCATGTGATCGGAAATCGGGGCCGATCACATCATTTTTCGATCGGGAGCAAAGAAACGCGATCGGGACATCCCTAGAATCAATATTATATCCATATCATGATATTAGACTGGATATTGTCTGGGATTTTGGATATTGTACTATTGTGATATGGCATAAGTGTCTATAAAAATATAAATATCGGATCGGGAAAATCGGTATCGGCAGATACTCAAAATCAAAGATTGGAATCGGATCGGGAGCAAAAAAACGTGATCGGGACATCCCTAATCGTGCTGCTACCTGTTTCGAGTCCAGGCATAAGTCATTAGTCCGACAGTCCCTATACCCCAAACCCTAACTTAACCGCACGCGGGATGCAACGCATGTCGGACCAACCAACGCATGTCGGGAGCGACGGGGTGATTTTCACAGACTTTTGGCGTGTCGGATAAGCGTGCGCACCCCACCTGTTTCTCTGCCTTCTCCGCAGCAGCTGACACCGCATCATGGCCCTTGTGTTCAGGAGACTGCTGACTGTGCTGAGCTCCTGTACCTCTCAGCGTCATCACCACCTGGAAGTAAGGAGAAGAGGAGGAGAGGAGCTCACTCACTGAGGACAAATACAACACAGTCATTGACCTGGAAGTTAAGAGAAGAGGAGGAGAGGTCACTCACTGAGGACAAATACAACACAGTCATTGACCTGGAGGTAAAGAGAGGAGGAGGAGAGGGGAGCTCACTCACTGAGGACAAATACAACACAGTCATTGACCTGGAAGTAAAGAGAAGAGGAGGAGAGGGGAGCTCACTCACTGAGGACAAATCCAAGAGGAGAATTAGCAAGAGAGACCACTTTGCTTTACTTCCTGTATCTGCGTGAGGTGGGCGGTAACATTATTAGGAGACAGGAAGAATGTTGGAGTCTATTCATTTCCAATGGGAGAGTGAACGTGAACACAGCTTCTGAACCATTCCTTAACTCCATGGTCACTGAACTAAATACTGGACCAAATCATCACAAGGCACACAATATTTACAAGATATTCATAGTAAAATGGCTTCTTTTAGCGAGACAAATCAGGAGAAAATCGACTTTGTTAATGACATTTCTTTATCCCAGCAACAAACTCTCGCGAGATTTGAGATGAGTCCGGAAGCCTCTCTCTGTCCATCTGCAATTTCACGGACAACACATAGGGGGCTCTGACCCCATATTTAAGATGATAATATGTGAATATTATAATGTGAAATGAATGGACATATTTAAAACGATTAGAAATGATCCTTATGTGCCCAAATTAGAGCTGGCATACTTGGTCTGCATATTGAGACAGGCAGATATGTAGGCACGGTTGAGGAGGATAGATTATGTAGTCTGTGTGATCTAAAGGAAATTTTTATTGTCCATTCTACAACTCTATTAGGGAGAGACTTTTTAATGAGGTAGATCCAAATCATGAATTGATATGGTTGGAGGACTTCGAGAAACTAAAACGACTATTTCAAAAGTACACCTTGTCAGTTGTTTTCAATGTACTTTGTTAAATGACTTGTCAGTGTTGTTGTCTTCTTCTTCTATCGGGTTTCATGGCGGTTGGTAAACCTAAATGGTGCATTACCGCCACCTACTAGACTGAGTGTGGAAACAGTGTTGTTGTCAGGGGGGGAGGGTGGAGGTCGGGGAGAAGCAAACCACGCCTACTATATTTAGGAGACCATTTGTAGGCTTTGTGTACCATTTCGCCTCTAGTGGCTCCAATGAAGTTGGCCCATCTTCATACATAAACCATCTTTGGACAAATACAACACAGTCATTGACCTGGAAGTAAAGAGGAGAGGAGAGGAGCTCACTCACTGAAGACAAATACAACACAGTCATTGACCTGGAAGTAAAGAGAAGAGGAGGAGGAGGGGAGCTCACTCACTGAGGACAAATACAACACAGTCATTGACCTGGAGGTAAAGAGGAGAGGAGGAGAGGGGAGCTCACTCACTGAGGACAAATACAACACAGTCATTGACCTGGAAGTAAAGAGGAGAGGAGAGGAGCTCACTCACTGAGGACAAATACAACACAGTCATTGACCTGGAGGTAAAGAGGAGAGGAGGAGAGGGGAGCTCACTCACTGAGGACAAATACAACACAGTCATTGACCTGGAAGTAAAGAGGAGAGGAGAGGAGCTCACTCACTGAGGACAAATACAACACAGTCATTGACCTGGAAGTTAAGAGAAGAGGAGGGGAGGTCACTCACTGAGGACAAATACAACACAGTCATTGACCTGGAAGTTAAGAGAAGAGGAGGGGAGCTCACTCACTGAGGACAAATACAACACAGTCATTGACCTGGAGGTAAAGAGAGGAGGAGGAGAGGGGAGCTCACTCACTGAGGACAAATACAACACAGTCATTGACCTGGAGGTAAAGAGAAGAGGAGGAGAGGTCACTCACTGAGGACAAATACAACACAGTCATTGACCTGGAAGTAAAGAGGAGAGGAGAGGAGCTCACTGAGGACAAATACAACACAGTCATTGACCTGGAAGTTAAGAGAAGAGGAGAGAGGAGCTCACTCACTGAGGACAAATACAACACAGTCATTGACCTGGAGGTAAAGAGAGGAGGAGGAGGGGAGGTCACTCACTGAGGACAAATACAACACAGTCATTGACCTGGAAGTTAAGAGAAGAGGAGGGGAGCTCACTCACTGAGGACAAATACAACACAGTCATTGACCTGGAAGTAAAGAGAAGAGGAGGGGAGCTCACTCACTGAGGACAAATACAACACAGTCATTGACCTGGAAGTAAAGAGAAGAGGAGGGGAGCTCACTCACTGAGGACAAATACAACACAGTCATTGACCTGGAAGTAAAGAGAAGAGGAGGGGAGCTCACTCACTGAGGACAAATACATACAAATGTGATGGCGATAAACACATTATAACATTATCTTAGCACTGATTCTTCTGAACTTTGCATTTCATAAAGTTATGGCCTATTCATAGTCAAGTTTTCGGTGAAGAGGTGACCAGCGCAAACTACAACAACCTCACTGGAAAAATAAAAGTAGCCTACAATGTAAGCACTTATTTTATGTTCGCCTAAAATGAATGTCAAGCCAAGAATAGGGACGTCTATTAGACAATAAAATGCACAGTGGGATACCACCACAAAACCTTACCTAGCATCTGTTTAAACCAGTGGTTCTCAAATTAATGTGCATTTGTCCAAATATTTTGTGCCAGGGACCCCCATACAAGATTTATGTTGTTTCAATCAACCAAGATATTGCATATCGTGTTGAGATGCTTTGTGAGCTTGTAGATCTGCAATGTTCAAATAACTGATGCATAGGTTTACAGTGGTTAAACAGACTGTGATGCTCTATTAACACATTTTTTACCGACCCTCTTGGAATCGCCTCATGGACCCTTGGGGTCCCCAGACCGCACTTTGAGAACCACTGCTCTAGCACATGTGGACAAACAATGTAGCCAATCAGACAGTGGCCCATTATTTATTCAGCATTTGAGCCACAAACCACCATTTGATGACATTTAGCCTCTCAGACCTAGCCTAAGATTTAGACTCTCGTAGAGTAGATGTTGATGACATTTAGCCTCTCAGACCTAGCCTAAAATGTAGACTCTCATAGAGTAGATATTGATGACATCTAGCCTCTCAGACCTAGCCTAAGATTTAGACTCTCGTAGAGTAGATGTTGATGTCATCTAGCCTCTCAGACCTAGCCTAAAATGTAGACTCTCATAGATGTATGTATCGATTCTGACATGTCAGAATCGATACATACATCTACGAGTGTCTACATTTTAGGCTATCTCAGACTCAAAACTAAAGAATATTTTGTCGTCGTTGAATAATATTCTATCCACTATCCATGCTGTATTGATGTTGGTACCATTAGGAGAGACTCTTGAGAGTGTATGGGTCCATTTGGTTTCATATTATGTATTACATAATAGTCTGCTCAAAAGCGACAGAGGAGGTCATAGTGGACCCCAGGTCCATAGGAGACCACAGTATGATTACTGTCCATGACCACAACATCAAACAGGTCCCCTCGTATAAATACCTGGGAGTACAGATCGATGAGAACCTGAGCTGGCACACGCATGTTACAACACTGTGTTCTAAGATACACCAGCATCTACACTTTCTCTTTCTTCGCTTGATAATCACTGATGTCCTGACGGAGGCACGCCGTGTCTGGTGGCCTTGAGCTACGTGAGGCACCGCCGAGCGAGTCGCCGTGCCGAGCGTTGCGAAGGCCACCAGACCCGACTCAGCGCCGTCCGAGTTACGTCCCGATAGGCAGAGAATAGTATATATTAGTAGCCCCTAGTTTCCATGCACCGACAATAGTTGGAAATGACACGTCCACCAGGGGGAAACCTTGACCAGGCTACTATGGTGAGTAGGCCAGTATGGCCATATTGGGCCCATAAGATGCATGATAAACGGACATACTGGGCCCATAAGATCGTATGATAACGGTCAAATCCGCAATTTTTTACGGGGGCCAGTTTCGAATTGCAGCCGTCCGTAGGTGCCCTTTGAGAGCAGTTCTGAAGGAGTCAAGGGATTTGCATGCTATAATGGCCTATATATATAGTAGAACTGAACTGCTGTGGCAGCAAATGCAGTTCAATGAATGATGTGGTTCATAACTTCATATCATCTCACCTCAGCCAGCAAGGTGTTCTTCCTCAGAACAGGCCTGGGACTGAAGCTCTCTCTGCACTGGGGACAGCGGTAGACTCCGGTGTCGTCATAGCGGTCCCAGTAAGTCCCGATGCAGCTGCTGCAGTAGCTGTGTCCACACGGTAGAGACACCGGTACCTTCAGGAGGTCCAGACACACAGAACAGCAGAACCGCTCCCGGTCCAGATCACATCCCTGTTGCTGTTGTTGTGCCATTTCACTGACAGACAGCGTTCACACTGAGAGAAAACACACAACAGAATCAGAACCATTTCACTGACAGACAGCGTTCACACTGAGAGAAAACACACAACAGAATCAGAATCAATCTTTATTGACATCACATTACGTTATTATTAAGTAAGGTGGGTGAAAACCTTGGTTAAAAAGGTAGAGAGAAGAGAAGAGCACAAAGTGCATAACATGACAATTGAGAACACTCTAGTTTACCGTCTGCAGTGGTTCTCAACCAGTGGTCCGGGGACCACCAGTGGTCCTTGAGGGAGTTCCAGGTGGTCCCCATGCAGCTAAATGATGGAGAGTTGGTAACCAAATGGACCCTTTTATAGATTTTTAACTTTTTAACTCCAAATGGACCACCCATACGGGTCCAAATGGACCACCCATACGGGTCCAAATGGACCATCCATTTGGTTCCATTTTACGCTCTCAAGAGTTATTATTGTTATGCTATCTATCTGTTGATCGCAACATGAGTTAGACTTTAATATATTAGTGCCCCTCACTTCACACAGGTGTGATTCCCCCCCCCCCCCCCCCCCCCCCCACCCCCTGAAGGGGTAAAACACCAAAAGGGGTTCCCTTCCCACCCAGAAATCTGCATTACTTAATTTACAAGAAATCTATTGTTATTTTGATCAACATTTTCTTGTTATCTCTCCTACCTGGTAGGAGTCAGGATGGTGGTCCCTGGGTCCAAATCAGTCAGGATGGTGGTCCCTGCAGGGTCAAAATCAGTCAGGAATCAGGATGGTGGTCCCTGGGTCAACTCAAAATCAGTTGAAAACCACTGGTTTACTGTGAAGAGAGGGAGTCGGAGAGAGAGCAACAGCTCTGAGTTTGTTTTCTTCTGCAGAAAACTCGTAAAACTGGTGGAAAGCCTGGTGAGGCGAGGTTACGTAAAACTGGGAGAGGCAGAGAGGGTGGGACCCAAGGGGGCGGGGACTTCCTGTATGTTTGCAGTAGGCAGCTGTGTTTTAAAGAGACAGTAGAGTCACAGTGTGTACAAACAAAGATTATTATATTTATAAAGATGGTCGGAAAATAAATGGTACACAAAAGCCTACAAATGGGGCGCGTTCGGAAATAGCGCGCTGATCAGCGCACTGTGCAATGCTGCAAACTATTTTCAGAACGGCGAGGCACCATTCATTTTTCCCCCATAGGCGTTTCAAAAAGTATTTATATTTTAAAGACCTGTAAAGCCTCGGACAAAGCCAACAGCCGAGTTGACAAATCATGACAATAAACACATTTGTTGGGGGCCGAACAAATAATTATAATTATTAGAGAGAAGAAAAACTATCAAAAAACTACAAAACAAAGGTGTCCCTTTCTCCTTCTGTGCAGGTGGCAGTAACGCCGCCTCCAGGACGGGCCTCAGCCTGCTGTCACCACCACAGAAGAAGAAGCAACACAAGCTGCTAATGCTAATGCTAATGTGTTACTGCTGCACACTGTAGGAATGTAAGTATTATATTAGTGTGTAAATGTCGTTGGCGTCAATTTAACGCGTTAATTCATTTATTAATGCATGTGTTCTCCGTGTGTGCGACACGTTGACATGCTGTTATGACGCGTTGAGGTCGTTTTGAAGCCGTTAATGATGTTCAATTTGATTTCAGCAAACCTTTAAACCTGGGCTAAAAAAACTTAACTGAGCTAAGTAGTTAGCAAACAACAACAATCAATGTCATCTATATGGATTTATAACGTTAATGAACAGCACTGTCTCGTAAAACCAGTCCTGTTGTGTTTATAATACTTGTATTTAACTTGTATTTGTGCGTTATAGCTTTGTTTAAATGTGTGAATATACACGGCGTCGTTTTGATTTACAGTCAATATTACTTTCTATTAAAACTGTCTGCAAGCGTTGTGATTTTCGTCCCGACGAAAAGATTATTAAACTCTTGCGTCGGGGAATCATTGTTGTCAAGTTACACACTGTCTAATGAGATAAATGTTAAATATTAATCCATATAAAAGGCTACATAGTTTCATTCAAACCAAATGACATGTAAAAACCTTTGCACATCAAGGTCCGTTATTTATTCTACATTTGAGCCATGGACCACCATGTGATGACATTTAGCCTCTCAGACCAAACATTTGCAATATGTTGTTACTGTTGTTGGATAAGATTATTTTCACAATTCCATGCTGCATTGATGTTGGGAGAGATCACAGGCACTTGTTGAACAAAATATCAATTATTCTTCTACGTAATGCAGATGTTTAACAATAATTTTACTCTTGAGAACATAACAATGAAACAATTTGGTTTCATTTTACACTCTTGATAGTTAAAGATCTATAAGGGTCCATTTGGTTACCTACTCTCCTGTCATTTAGCTGGGGACCACCTGGAACCCCCTCAAGGACCACTGGTGGTCCCTGGACCACTGGGGACCACCTGGAACCCCCTCAAGGACCACTGGTGGTCCCTGAACCACTGGTGGTCCCCGAACCACTGGTGGTCCCTGAACCACTTGTGGTCCCCGAACCACTGGTGGTCCCTGAACCACGGGTTGAAAACCACTGCATTAAGTGAATGTTTGGAAGTGAAAGTCCAAACAAGTGTCCATTTATTATTAGTGCTTTTGATTGATTTCTGCCAGGTTTATTGTTAAATGGTGCATTTATATAGCGCCTTTATCCAAGGCTCTTTACATAGATTGTGCATCACATTCACCCATTCACACACCGATGGCGGCGGAAACCATGCAAGGCACCAACCAGCACATCAGGAGCAATTAGAGGGTCATGCTCAAGGACACTTCGACACTAACTCTGGGGGAGCCTGGGTTCGCACTGGCAACCTTGCGGTTCCCATCCAGCCACTCTACCCCTGAGCCACCGCCGCCCGTTGTACTCGTACTTACTGGAACTAATGCAATGAAAATTCAGAAAGATGAAAGAAAAGAGAATTTTTTGTTTTTACTTATTTCTTAACCACTTTAATCCTGATGACCTGGCATCCCTATTCTGGGCTTTTTAATGCAAAAGTTTTCAAAAGTACTGAAAACGGCCTATCGGCGAACCTGCGTTGTGAGCTTGTACGTACTGTAGAAGGACTGTTTGCTATATTTTGAAAACCTCATCTGATGCTATGATGAAGTCCAACACGGGAGAAACTTTGTTCTAATTCAATTGCTAGTTTAATTCTTTTTTTTAAGCAGACATTCCCTTCTTTGGATGGACAAGTTTGCAATTTGTCCATCCATGACTTATAGGACAACTTTAGTTTTTTTTCAACTAAGGTTCATGTTTTACCGTAGGTTGTTATTAGAGAAAGTAAAAGATGAGTGTTAAACGTTTTTCATTTGCTGCTTTCTTTCGTTTTAGCTATTTTTTACAGGGGGGCAGGGGCATTCGAACATGGGGCTAAATATGTATTTTTTTACAACATTTTAGAGCGCTTTATTTATTTATTATTTACTATAGTCCAGACAATTACATCTGGCCACAAAAGATCACAGGATCTATTGAATCAATGTGAAGGGGGGTACTATAGGGGGCTGCCATACTGTACTGTTGTAGGCTCAATATGTTTGTCACCTCCCCCTTCACATTCAGTAGATCCTGTGATCTTTTGTAGCCAGATGTAATTGTATGGGGTCTGGGTGCAGTATGTAGTTCAGACTAGTCATTGGTCCGACAAACGACAACCCACCTCATCTCCTAACCTAACCATAACCGCAAGCACGGGAGCAGCGCATGTCCGACTAATGCTCTGTCGGAATTACATGAAAAAATATATTGCTATACAATTTAGTAAAACAAATACATATTTAGCCCCATGTTCGAATGCCCATGCCCCCCTATAAAAAAACACTCGTATCTTACTTTCTCTAATAACAACCTAAAACATGAACCTTGGTTGAAAGAAACTACAGTTGTCCTTTAAGTCAGTGGCTAAATTAAATCATATTTTGTTTGTTTTTCCACAGAGCGACATCTCCCAGTTGTAAGCTGAATGCTGTAATCCACTACATGTAACGATGGAGAACTCCAAAGACGACCTCAAGATCCAGTCATTCGACCTGGAGACCCAGAAGTTACTGAAAACGGCTCTCAAAGGTCAGCTTCACTTTATAAAGCATAATGCAGCCACTAGTATACGGACGTCAGAACTTTTCAATAGTTAAAGTATTAACATAATGCTTTAAACTCCAAAAAGCCCAGAATGGGTTAAATGGTAAAGTTGTATTGGGCGGCTGTGTCTCAGGAGGTAGAGCAGGTCGTCCAATGATCCCTGGGTCGGCGGCTCCTCCTCCCGTCCACATGTCAAAGTGTCCTTGGGCAAGAAGACACTGAACCCTATACACAGCCTCCAATGAGTCGGTCGGTGTGAGCTCGCCACCGTCGGTGTGTGAATGTGGGAAGTGAGGACGCTGCCGTCGACTGTTCGCCGCTTCACCTCCCAATGTATGAATGAATGAACCATTGTAAAGTGCTTTGAGCACTTGGAAAATCGCTATTACATTTTTTTGTGTGTGTGATTTTGTGTTGTTTCCAGACCCGGCCTCAGTGAACCTGGAGAAGGTGTCTAACATCATCATCGACCAGTCGTTGAAGGACCAGGTGTTCAGTAAAGAGGCTGGACGCATCTGCTTCGCCATCGTACAGGTGTGTTTATTAACACAATCGGCGCCGGGATTTCTTTCAAAATAGCAGCTCGGGGTGTCACGCAGATATGGCAGCTTTTACTCTGAAAGGCCCCCCCCCCTTCCGTTCCGTACAAAAACCGTGAGGAATAATGTTGCTTGCTTACCTCGCTTTGACTGCATGCATAGTGCAGGATCCTGATGGTGTTTCTTGTTGTTCTCCCATCCATCTGTTCCAGGCTGAGTCCAAGCAGAACATTGCTGATGGTGTTGTCTCTCTTCCAGGCTGAGTCCAAGCAGATCATTGCTGATGCTGTTGTCTCTCTTCCAGGCTGAGTCCAAGCAGATCATTGCTGATGGTGTTCTCTGTCTCTCTTCCAGGCCGAGTCCAAGCAGAACATTGCTGATGGTGTTGTCTCTCTTCCAGGCTGAGTCCAAGCAGAACATTGCTGATGGTGTTCTCTGTCTCTCTTCCAGGCTGAGTCCAAGCAGATCATTGCTGATGGTGTTCTCTGTCTCTCTTCCAGGCTGAGTCCAAGCAGAACATTGCTGATGGTGTTGTCTCTCTTCCAGGTTGAGTCCAAGCAGATCATTGCTGATGGTGTTCTCTCTCTTCCAGGCTGAGTCCAAGCAGATCATTGCTGATGGTGTTCTCTGTCTCTCTTCCAGGCTGAGTCCAAGCAGAACATTGCTGATGGTGTTGTCTCTCTTCCAGGTTGAGTCCAAGCAGATCATTGCTGATGGTGTTCTCTGTCTCTCTTTCAGGCTGAGTCCAAGCAGAACATTACTGATGGTGTTCTCTGTCTCTCTTCCAGGCTGAGTCCAAGCAGATCATTGCTGATGGTGTTGTCTCTCTTCCAGGCTGAGTCCAAGCAGAACATTGCTGATGGTGTTCTCTGTCTTCCAGGCTGAGTCCAAGCAGAACATTACTGATGGTGTTGTCTCTCTTCCAGGCTGAGTCCAAGCAGATCATTGCTGATGGTGTTCTCTGTCTTCCAGGCTGAGTCCAAGCAGATCATTGCTGATGGTGTTGTCTCTCTTCCAGGCTGAGTCCAAGCAGATCATTGCTGATGGTGTTGTCTCTCTTCCAGGCTGAGTCCAAGCAGAACATTGCTGATGCTGTTGTCTCTCTTCCAGGCTGAGTCCAAGCAGATCATTGCTGATGGTGTTGTCTCTCTTCCAGGCTGAGTCCAAGCAGAACAACGGCAGCGTGTTCAGGAGGAACCTCCTCAACCGCCTGCAGCAGGTATTCACAGAGCGGGAGAAGCTGAGGAAGAGCTCCAGACAGGAGTGGGTGTGCTACGTCACCTTCATCTGCAACGTCTTCGACTACCTCAAGGTCCCATTTCCATCCCATTCTGGGATGTCGTTATATAGTAGTCGCAGATGTTTAATGCATGCCCACACCATGGTGTAATTGTTGTTAATGTATTGTTTTAATGTGTGTGTTTCAGGTGAACAACATGCCCATGGTAGCTCTGGTCCACCCCGTGTACGACTGTCTGCTCAGACTGTCCCAGCCAGACGCTCTGCTCAACGAGGACGAGGTGACAGCATTGATTGATTTATCGTTATTTAAATTAGGCTTTTTTCCCGTTGCGTTCAAATCTTCCAATGCTAAGCAATGATTACTATCACAATATATTGTTGTTGTTGTCTGGACGTGGAGACGTCTCTCTGACATGTCCTGTGTCCTCCGTGTTCCTGTCTCTCTCTCTCTCTCTGCTCCATGTCCCTCTCTGTCCTGTCCTCCATGTCCCTGTCTCTCTCTCTCTCTCTCTCTCTCTCTCTCTGTCCTGTGTCCTCCATGTCTCTCTCTCTCTCTCTGCTCCATGTCCCTCTCTGTCCTGTCCTCCATGTCCCTGTCTCTCTCCCTCTCTCTCTCTCTCTCTGCTCCATGTCCCTCTCTGTCCTGTCCTCCATGTCCCTGTCTCTCTCCCTCTCTCTCTCTGTCCTGTGTCCTCCATATCTCTCTCTGTCCTGTCCTCCATGTCCCTGTCTCTCTCTCTCTCGGTCCTGTGTCCTCCATGTCTCTCTCTCTCTCTCCTGTCCTCCATGTCCCTGTCGCTCTCTCTGACCTGTCCTCCATGTCTGTCCCAGGTGGACTGTCTGGTCCTCCATGTCTCTCTCTGACCTGTCCTGTGTCCTCCATGTCTGTCCCAGGTGGACTGTCTGGTCCTCCAGCTCCACCGCATTGGGGAGCAGCTGGAGAGGATCAACCCTCAGCGCATGGACGAGCTCTTCTACCTGCTGCGAGACGGCTTCCTCCTGCAGGTAGGCCTTGGTGTCCACATTAGGTTCCAAGCAGGAACCAAATCCAAATTGCCACGAAAATGAAGGAATTGGAATCGATAAAATCCTAATGGATAAGACCATAAGAACTGAAATCGATACGTTGTAAAACAACTGCCATTTACTATGGTGATAGAAACATTTACTATGGTGATAGAAACCATTTACTATGGTGATAGAAACATTTACTATGGTGATAGAAACCATTTACTATGGTGATAGAAACCATTTACTATGGTGATAGAAACATTTACTATGGTGATAGAAACATTTACTATGGTGATAGAAACCATTTACTATGGTGATAGAAACCATTTACTATGGTGATAGAAACCATTTACTATGGTGATAGAAACCATTTACTATGGTGATAGAAACCATTTACTATGGTGATAGAAACCATTTACTATGGTGATAGAAACCATTTACTATGGTGATAGAAACCATTTACTATGGTGATAGAAACCATTTACTATGGTGATAGAAACATTTACTATGGTGATAGAAACCATTTACTATGGTGATAGAAACCATTTACTATGGTGATAGAAACCATTTACTATGGTGATAGAAACCATTTACTATGGTGATAGAAACCATTTACTATGGTGATAGAAATGCAAATGCCACTCCTTTCCTGGCCATGCCATGCCGGAAGGAAGGAAGGAAGGAAGGAAGTCTCCTGAACGTGAACACAGTATTTTTTTTTTAAAGATATTTTTTTTGCGGCTTACGCCTTTTATTGGTTTTTTGAAGGGACAGACAGTAGGCTGACAGGAAATGGGAGAGAGATGGGGGAAGACATGCAGTAAAGGCCGTGTCGGGCTCGGGAGTCGAACCCGCGGCACACTGCGACTGGATTACCAGTCGGGTGCCCAGACGGTTACGCCACCGCCTGGGCCGTGAACACAGTATTTTGCGCTGAACAAATTTGTTTAGAAATCCATGTCGTTACACCTGCATCTCCACTAGCTAAAGAGTGCTGGGTTGTGCCCCGAAAATAGCTGATCTATAAGCTCTCAACGCGTCGCAGTGCGACGTGTTGTGAGCTTGTAGATCTGCTATTTTCGCTATTTTTGTCCATAAGTGCCTTCAGACCCTGCCTCTCCAACACTCTCTGCATGTGCCTGCTAACTTTACCCATCCTATCTTAGCAGAAATCCTAACTATACCCATCCTATCTTAGCAGAAATCCAAACTATACCCATCCTATCTTAGCAGAAATCCTAACTATACCCATCCTATCTTAGCAGAAATCCTAACTATACCCATCCTATCTTAGCAGAAATCCTAACTATACCCATCCTATCTTAGCAGAGATCCTAACTATACCCATCCTATCTTAGCAGAGATCCTAACTATACCCATCCTATCTTAGCAGAGATCCTAACTATACCCATCCTATCTTAGCAGAAATCCTAACTATACCCATCCTATCTTAGCAGAAATCCTAACTATACCCATCCTATCTTAGCAGAAATCCTAACTATACCCATCCTATCTTAGCAGAAATCCTAACTATACCCATCCTATCTTAGCAGAAATCCTAACTATACCCATCCAATCTTAGCAGAAATCCTAACTATACCCATCCTATCTTAGCAGAAATCCTAACTATACCCATCCTATCTTAGCAGAAATCCTAACTATACCCATCCTATCTTAGCAGAAATCCTAACTATACCCATCCTATCTTAGCAGAAATCCTAACTATACCCATCCTATCTTAGCAGAGATCCTAACTATACCCATCCTATCTTAGCAGAGATCCTAACTATACACATCCTATCTTAGCAGAGATCCTAACTATACCCATCCTATCTTAGCAGAGATCCTAACTATACCCATCCTATCTTAGCAGAGATCCTAACTATACCCATCCTATCTTAGCAGAAATCCTAACTATACCCATCCTATCTTAGCAGAGATCCTAACTATACCCATCCTATCTTAGCAGAGATCCTAACTATACCCATCCTATCTTAGCAGAAATCCTAACTATACCCATCCTATCTTAGCAGAAATCCTAACTATACCCATCCTATCTTAGCAGAAATCCTAACTATACCCATCCTATCTTAGCAGAAATCCTAACTATACCCATCCAATCTTAGCAGAAATCCTAACTATACCCATCCTATCTTAGCAGAAATCCTAACTATACCCATCCTATCTTAGCAGAAATCCTAACTATACCCATCCTATCTTAGCAGAAATCCTAACTATACCCATCCTATCTTAGCAGAAATCCTAACTATACCCATCCTATCTTAGCAGAAATCCTAACTATACCCATCCTATCTTAGCAGAAATCCTAACTATACCCATCCAATCTTAGCAGAGATCCTAACTATACCCATCCTATCTTAGCAGAGATCCTAACTATACACATCCTATCTTAGCAGAGATCCTAACTATACCCATCCTATCTTAGCAGAGATCCTAACTATACCTGTCCTATCTTAGCAGAGATCCTAACTATACCCGTCCTATCTTAGCAGAGATCCTAACTATACCCGTCCTATCTTAGCAGAGATCCTAACTATACCCGTCCTATCTTAGCAGAGATCCTAACTATACCCGTCCTATCTTAGCAGAGATCCTAACTATACCCGTCCTATCTTAGCAGAGATCCTAACTATACCCGTCCTATCTTAGCAGAGATCCTAACTATACCCGTCCTATCTTAGCAGAGATCCTAACTATACCCGTCCTATCTTAGCAGAGATCCTAACTATACCCGTCCTATCTTAGCAGAGATCCTAACTATACCCGTCCTATCTTAGCAGAGATCCTAACTATACCCGTCCTATCTTAGCAGAAATCCTAACTATACCCGTCCTATCTTAGCAGAAATCCTAACTATACCCGTCCTATCTTAGCAGAAATCCTAACTATACCCGTCCTATCTTAGCAGAAATCCTAACTATACCCGTCCTATCTTAGCAGAAATCCTAACTATACCCGTCCTATCTTAGCAGAAATCCTAACTATACCCATCCTATCTTAGCAGAAATCCTAACTATACCCATCCTATCTTAGCAGAAATCCTAACTATACCCATCCCTATCTTAGCAGAAATCCTAACTATACCCATCCTATCTTAGCAGAAATCCTAACTATACCCATCCCTATCTTCTCCAGGACGGGTTGACCTCCATGGCTCGCCTGCTGCTGCTGGAGATCCTGGAGTTCCGGGCGGGGGGCTGGGTCCTCAGCAACACGGCACAGAAATACTACTACAGCGAGCTGGCGGACTAGCGCCGCCCCGGTGGCCGCGGCCCGCCACTACAGCCCGCCGCTTCCAGCTCCTTATTTAGGTGATGATGTCATACTAGGCTAAGGTCGGGACGGAAGGTCTGCTGACGTCAAATCCATGTCCCCCTCTGGGTCATAAACTCCCTCCCATTCGGTTTTTCTACTAAATCCTGACACCAGGCGTGTTTAAAACGATTGTGTTTATACAGTGACATTGGCAGCTCTGCAAGCTGAGCTTAAAAAGAAAAGTCATGAAACAAATTACCATCTTTTAACGAAACGATATTTTATTTTAAAAATAATTGTTTCCGGCAGGGAGGAGGAACAGAATACACAACTAACATAATGGAGGTGTCGAATCTCTTCAGTCTCACCAAATAGAACGTGGAGTTCTAGTAGAATCTCTTCAGTCTCACCAAATAGAACGTGGAGTTCTAGTAACTAACATAATGGAGATGTCGAATCTCTGCAGTCTCACCAAATAGAACGTGGAGTTCTAGTCGTGGATTCAGATATTCTTTGTGGAGTGCTTTGTCTGCACTCTATTTTTTGCACACAGTGCAAAAAAAGAAGATAAAAAAATAGATTTTTGAATGGGATTTTTTTTTAATCTTTCTGACCCAGCAGGGGGTGTGGCTTTGATCCAGTAGCTTTTAGCCAATAAGAGGAGATGTGTTAGCCAACGGGTGACGGATACAGTAGTAGCACTTTGAGTAAGGTTTTCTTTATGTGTCGAGAAAGAACCCTCCTTCGTTTTACTACCACTGATCACTAAAGATGACGGGCAGCTAATCACGCCTGTGTCTGTCGGTGGTAGTCAGGGCCGGATTAACACCTCTGAGGGCCCCTGGGCACTGAAGCTCGAAGGGCCCCCCTTCGCGCGCGCAACATTTTTGCTGTTTTGGAGCCGTTTTGGGGCAGTTTTATGCCGTTATATTGGCCTATTTCCCCCCCCCCAGAGTGACAGCCAATCTAGCGCATTGTTGCTGCTTTACACACAATTGCACTTTTTAGCTGCCCTTCTCACCAACAATAAAACACTAATCTTTTTAGACACCATTTATTTCATTCGGATTAGCAGAGAAATATTCGGTGGAGCTAAAAAAAAAAGAAAAAAAGAAAAAAGAAATCTAAACTTTTTTTTATTTTATTTATTTTTTTAGGGGCCCCTGGTGCCCAAGGGCCCCTGGGCACGTGCCCAAAGTGCCCATATGGTAGATCCGGCCCTGGTGGTAGTCCATGAAACATGATGGTGTTTTGGGGAAGTGGTAGAAAGCATAGAACAAATGAATGGACATGCTTGACTAAGGCTTGATTTATTGTACACGTGGTTGTGTGCCGGGGATCGTGTGCTGAATTCTTTGCAGATTGTTTGAGTTTGTAGATCTGCTATTTTCTTTGGGCACGCGGGCGGCAACGGCGTCTAATGATCAATTCATGCTTTGTGTGACGAGTGTGTAACGAAGCGACGTTCACAAGTTCTGAGCGTTCACGCTGTCTGCGACTCGCCGACGCCGGTGCCACAACATGGAAGGAAGGAAGTGAATTCTTGTGACTGAAAGTGACTCTTTCGTTCATCGTGGTGACAAACGTCTTCCAAACAAGAATGGTACAGTACCATGTCTGCGATTTTCAAAGGTACGCGACACCCTCTGCAACGCCTGTCGCACAAAGCATGAGTTGACCTTAAATCACGAGCGCGTCGCCCATTTTCAACCTTATCTTTATATAATTGGTCCTCGCCAGTGCTCATTATAATATGGCACCATTTCTGTCGATGAGATAAGATCCCAAGTGGAAGCACGCACATCTAAAAAAAAAGTTGACGGGTGCTGAACAAAACAATATACATACAGAAAGCAGGTAGGATGTCCACAGTCAGCACACCGTTCTTAAGCTCCCAGTAGTATTTTATTGAGCTTAAGAACGGTGTGCGGACGTCCTACCTCAGTCCACATCTCTCTCAGAGGAGAGCTGTGGACAGTCCAGAAACCTGTCTACTCACTGTGTCTCAGAGGAGGGCTGTGGACAGTTCAGAAACCTTTCTACTCACTCTGTGTCTCAGAGGAGAGCTGTGGACAGTCCAGCAACCTTTCTACTCACTCTGTGTCTCAAAGGAGAGCTGTGGACAGTCCAGCAACCTTTCTACTCACTCTGTGTCTCAAAGGAGAGCTGTGGACAGTCCAGCAACCTTTCTACTCACTCTGTGTCTCAAAGGAGAGCTGTGGACAGTCCAGCAACCTTTCTACTCACTCTGTGTGTCAGAGGAGAGCTGTGGACAGTCCAGCAACCTTTCTACTCACTCTGTGTGTCAGAGGAGGGCTGTGGACAGTTCAGAAACCTGTCTACCAGTGGATCATCTGTCCACTACTGTGGGGAGGAGCATTGACAGGAGCATGGGGGGGGGGGGGGGGGGGGGAGATCTTGCACCTGAGCGTGGAATAGCATGGTAAACAACAATGGAGCGATGGCAGAGGGGTCATAATGGATTGACTGGGCAGAGGGCAGTTAGTTGCCTCGTGTGTAGTGCAAGTAAAGCACTTGGATCACAGGTGGACCGCCAGCCGCTTTGCATTGAGACCTGTTGTCCGTCCGGTACCACTCTGCTGTAACTCCTGGCTGTCAGTCAGAGTTCTCATCAGTCTGTCTGTGTCGCCACAACGTCTGTTGGCGCTTAACACTTTTCTCCTCAATTTAGTCGTCGTGCCAATGAATGAATTCCTCCCCACACACGCATTTCAGTGTGTTGTCACTGCTGTTGCGTCCTACTGACTGACCTGCCATTGACCCCAAAAATAACTTAAATAATAAATAAAAGAGAATAGTGCCCATAAAGCCCAGAGAAGCCATTGAGGAGACTTTGATAAACATGTAGCGCCTACTCCTCCCACCCAACACTCCCCGCTGACAGGTGCTGCTGCCCCCAACCTGGCCCGTAGGAGTAGCTGCTGCCCCCAACCTGGCCCGTAGGAGTAGCTGCTGCCCCCAACCTGGCCCGTAGGAGTAGCTGCTGCCCCCAACCTGGCCCGTAGGAGTAGGTGCTGCCCCCAACCTGGCCCGTAGGAGTAGCTGCTGCCCCCAACCTGGCCCGTAGGAGTAGCTGCTGCCCCCAACCTGGCCCGTAGGAGTAGGTGCTGCCCCCAACCTGGCCCGTAGGAGTAGCTGCTGCCCCCAACCTGGCCCGTAGGAGTAGCTGCTGCCCCCAACCTGGCCCGTAGGAGTAGGTGCTGCCCCCAACCTGGCCCGTAGGAGTAGCTGCTGCCCCCAACCTGGCCCGTAGGAGTAGGTGCTGCCCCCAACCTGGCCCGTAGGAGTAGCTGCTGCCCCCAACCTGGCCCGTAGGAGTAGGTGCTGCCCCCAACCTGGCCCGTAGGAGTAGGTGCTGCCCCCAACCTGGCCCGTAGGAGTAGCTGCTGCCCCCAACCTGGTCCGTAGGAGTAGCTGCTGCCCCCAACCTGGCCCGTAGGCGTAGCTGCTGCCCCCAACCTGGCCCTTAGGAGTAGGTGCTGCCCCCAACCTGGCCCGTAGGAGTAGGTGCTGCCCCCAACCTGGCCCGTAGGAGTAGGTGCTGCCCCCAACCTGGCCCGTAGGAGTAGCTGCTGCCCCCAACCTGGCCCGTAGGAGTAGGTGCTGCCCCCAACCTGGCCCGTAGGAGTAGCTGCTGCCCCCAACCTGGCCCGTAGGAGTAGCTGCTGCCCCCAACCTGGCCCGTAGGAGTAGCTGCTGCCCCCAACCTGGCCCGTAGGAGTAGGTGCTGCCCCCAACCTGGCCCGTAGGAGTAGCTGCTGCCCCCAACCTGGCCCGTAGGAGTAGCTGCTACCCCCAACCTGGCCCGTAGGAGTAGCTGCTGCCCCCAACCTGGCCCGTAGGAGTAGGTGCTGCCCCCAACCTGGCCCGTAGGAGTAGCTGCTGCCCCCAACCTGGCCCGTAGGAGTAGGTGCTGCCCCCAACCTGGCCCGTAGGAGTAGGTGCTGCCCCCAACCTGGCCCGTAGGAGTAGGTGCTGCCCCCAACCTGGCCCGTAGGAGTAGGTGCTGCCCCCAACCTGGCCCGTAGGAGTAGGTGCTGCCCCCAACCTGGCCCGTAGGAGTAGGTGCTGCCCCCAACCTGGCCCGTAGGAGTAGGTGCTGCCCCCAACCTGGCCCGTAGGAGTAGGTGCTGCCCCCAACCTGGCCCGTAGGAGTAGCTGCTGCCCCCAACCTGGCCCGTAGGAGTAGGTGCTGCCCCCAACCTGGCCCGTAGGAGTAGGTGCTGCCCCCAACCTGGCCCGTAGGAGTAGGTGCTGCCCCCAACCTGGCCCGTAGGAGTAGGTGCTGCCCCCAACCTGGCCCGTAGGAGTAGGTGCTGTCCCCAACCTGGCCCGTAGGAGTAGCTGCTGCCCCCAACCTGGCCCGTAGGTGCAGTGACACGAATCAACCCCAACCTGGCCCGTAGGAGTAGCTGCTGCCCCCAACCTGGCCCGTAGGTGCAGTGACACGAATCAACCCCAACCTGGCCCGTAGGAGTAGGTGCAGGTTCAGGTTCACCGCCCCGCCCAACTCGGCTTCCCTCCCCCAAACACAGACCAATAGTGTTCGTATACATGCTTAACGCAGCCGGACGCTTGACTAAGAGTAAGAACAATGGCTTCTGTTCCAGCATGCCAGCTTTCCGGGGAGAGAGAGACTAGTTTCTATTAGTTTGGAATCCCCATCAATGATGTCACTGGTAGGCTGAACTGTCCACAGCTCTCCAATGAGACTCGGAGTGAGTAGACCGAAATGGTGACTTCTTCTAATGAGCGTTAGTTGAGGACCAATTCTATGTAAAGATAAGGTTACAGATGTGTGAAGTGGAAAGATTGCACCTATGGCACGCAGCCGGGGATGCAGATTGTGCAATTGTAAATAGTTGGTTTAGTTTAAAGAGATTTATCCACTATGCTGGTATGGTGTGTTTCGAATTTATTTGGTTGCTTATAGGTTTGAATACCAGCTGAAAAAGAAGTTGCTGTTTTGTTACTTTTTAAAACAAAGGTCATTTGTTTTAGTTCCCATCTTGCTGGCATTCCAGTTTTAGAAAAGGTTTACACTTTGTGGTATTTTTTTATATATTTTTTGTATGGAACTGAAGTAGTACCAACGGACATTCCAAACAGGGGTATACGCTGTGCATTTTGCTTTAGTTTTAATTCAGAAATACCCGTGTATTTCTTCAGCTGTTAAATGGGAGGACAGTTGTTTTCAATTATTTAGGCAGTATATATATATATATATATATATATATATATATATTTGACAGTTTTTTTTATTTTTCCAAAAAGGTTTGGATTGCTTCGACTGAAATAATATGTTCAATCATTTCAAGGTTTCGTCTTGTGTGGTATAATTTATATTAACATTTATATTATTAACACATCTCTGCCACTTTTCAGATTAAGGTGTGGTTTTCCAACGTGTGCTAGACAGAAAACGTTTTAGTTTTTTTTGCTTATATCAGGGATTATTTTGTTACAGATTTAAGACGTGCTCAAACTTTTTTGTATTTCTTAAAATTTTTATCCCACAATTTTGCAACCCTTTTTTTTTTTTTACCCCGTGTCAATTATCTAATGTAATCCTGGGCGCTACACTTCCTCTGCCAACCTGGGGAGGGCAGCGGACTGACCTCATGCTTCCTTCTATGCATGAGGAGTCCAAGCTGCATCTTTACACCTGACAGGGGAGAGTTTCCCCGGCCGGGCGTAGTGCGTGGAAGGAACACATTATTCCGACCAGTTCCGTTCCCCTCCATCAGGCGCCCCGGCTGGCCAGGGGGAGGTATTAACCTTTTTAATGTAGACGTTATTTTAACGGAAGCAGAAAGGAGGCGGGGTGATTATTTTGTAGAAATCAAATTTAAGGTCTTTCAGCAGCGCCATGTTTTGCATCGGCAGCCGTCACGATTTCCCGGTTCTGGTGCTTCAGTGACCACTTGAAGAATCTGGAGTAGTTTAAGAGTTTCTTCTTTATGTTATAAGCAATAATCAATACTAGTTGATTTATTTAGTTAATTAACATATCATTAATAATAATGTGCATCTTTGGAGTGACGTTAACAGCAGGATTCAACATTGGGGGGTGGGGGGGGGGGGGGTGTCATAGGCAGGCAATGTGTTTTTTCTTTTTTTTTTAATGACGCCAGGTGACGTGTAGGAATCAGAATTTGCATTTGTTTTTCATTGAAATACAAATGGTGCCAACAATAGTACATGTACAGCTGTCAATCCAATACAGGTCAAGATATTTTGTTGTCAGGGTGCTATAGAAATTACATTTGGATTTCCCCTCCTGCTGCATAAAGGGATAGTTCAGCCCAAAAATAACTTAAATAACTTAAAATATATATATAATGCGTGTAGCTGTAGCTGTACATGTCCCCAGTGGACATCATGCTCTTTTGGGCCAGTTCAGTTGAATCCAGAGGTTGACGTAGCGAGGTTCGTTGTACTTGTGTCGGTTGGCTAGCCCTGGTCCAGTGCTTACAGCAAGTCTCTCTCTCTCAGAGAGACTCGCTGTAAGCACTGGACCAGGGCTATCGGTTGGCCATCTCGATGGCGGCTCTCTCTAGACTAGAGGCTCGGTGACGTTACTGCCCTTCCCCTCCTCCCCCGTGGGGAACACCTGCCACGTTTCCTTCCGTCAAAGTAGGTTCAGCTCCTTGAAGCTGAGCTCCACCGTCTCCTCTCACTTCAGCTGCTCCTTGAAGCTGAGCTCCACCGTCTCCTCTCACTTCAGCTGCCCCTTGAAGCTGAGCTCCACCGTCTCCTCTCACTTCAGCTGCTCCTTGAAGCTGAGCTCCACCGTCTCCTCTCACTTCAGCTGCCCCTTGAAGCTGAGCTCCACCGTCTCCTCACTTCAGCTGCTCCTTGAAGCTGAGCTCCACCGGCTCCTCTCACTTCAGCTGCTCCTTGAAGCTGAGCTCCACCGTCTCCTCTCACTTCAGCTGCTCCTTGAAGCTGAGCTCCACCGTCTCCTCTCACTTCAGCTGCTCCTTGAAGTGAAGTCGGGAAAGGAAAGAAAAATGAACTAAACTAAACTATCCCTTTTAAGAGCTAGGTCTTATATTGGCAAGTTGTAGACTTGCAGTATAAACATGGGGCCCAGCCAGACAGTACTTGTATATTTTATAAAAGCTGTTCTTTACTTGTTTGTTCCACCAGCACCAGTACATACCAGTAGTCTGCTCTGCTGTTCGTTCCACCAGCACATACCAGTAGCCGACCTCAGCGATGGTTGTTTTTATTTGTATTATTCTGTGGCTCATTTGGCAGCTTCAATGATTCCAAACCAAAGCCGTGCCTTCCTTGGGGTTAAATGGTTACCAGGTATATAAATAAAAACAAAGTCAATTTACAGCTCTAATGGAGCTTTTAAGGAGGGAAGAACAAAAATAACTTGTAGACTCGATTTGCTGTGAAATTTAAACCTTGATCTGTTGCGTTTTATCTGTGGGCTAATTTAGGCATGTAACGATTCACTCAACTCACGATCATACAATCGACAATTATTTTCCAAATGACTGAAAAAATCTTATTTTTCTCTCTTCATTTTCTGACCACTTGGGAAAATGATGAATTCCTGAAAGCTATCTGACCACTTTTAACACGGCAGCAGAGATGGGTGTGCCACGGTCATTTTTCAGAGCACGTTTCATTTTAATAAGTCAATCGATTGGTCATTAAAATAAACGTGTAAAACTTCAACACTAGACGAGCAAAATGTGTCTCCCTGCGTAACATGCACTACTACTGCCTGGGCGGAGCTTCCCAGTGCATTTGATGCAAATAATAGGACTTGACCAATTCTAGTGAGTTTGTACAGCTTAAGGATGAAAGAGTTAAAAAGCCAATTAACACCAGTGAAACACTACACTTTTAGCTGCATTATTTTGAGTTCTGAAGGGTTTACTAAAAGATTAAACTAATAGTCTGGTAAAAGCTAGTCAGTTCTGTTGAAAACGTGTTGTAAAGATCCAGGTGTATTTCGTGACCATATGCAGTAGGTTGAATGAATCTGATCACAAACAACTGATTGTCAACGATGTTCTGCTGTGTCAGGACACGGTTGTCAGGACACGGTGCAAACTGCCCGTCAAGATATTTTCTAGTATTCCTGGGTTATCTATTCTCTTAACATTTGTACGTAGGTCAATTCCATTTTGTTTTACTTCCTACGGTTGGATTGTACACTGAATGTAAAAAGATTTGTTTGAATAAATCTGAGTTTGAAGGATTTGGTGTGATACATTTATTGCATCTCAATACAAACACTCGATACAATATTTAACTTCTCTCACACTTTTACATTGTTCTTTCACCAACAGTGTTCACTATTTACAATCAGTCTGGAACATACCATAAGCATTTGGTTGCGTCTGAAAAGTCACTTACTTTTCAGTATGCCTAACAAGTAAGACTTGAGTAATCAATTATGCCAGTATACTGTATTTGTTGAAACCAATGACATGTTAACTGATGGGAAGATGTATGTAGTACCTGTGCTTTGTCACAAGATGGTGCACTTAACTAACTTTCGGGGTGGTCTGGTCTCAGTATGCACAAAATCAAACAGCATTGTGTATAGTATAGAACACTTGTCAATGAAGTATGCTGACAAGAGGGACACTGATTTGTATGTGATTTCAGACGCGGCCTTAGTGATTTGTCCCATGCTGCTCTGGTTGAACATTCACTCCCATGAACCGGTCCTCCTAAGTGCCAACAAGACACTTCTTTCAATCCTGTCTGAGTTTTATTATAGCTATGAACAATCTAGAAGAGATAATGTCACAAAACGCTGCACAGGTCACATCATTTACCTCCTAACTTTTTACCAAGGTTCAAGGTTTCCATAAATAACGTTGTTTAATACGCTCAGGACTTTTCTGTATGGGCTGTCAAGCCCAGAAAGTTGTTTTTTACCACTCAGTAGTCGGCGTTCTCGCATGACTTCCAGATATGACGACGTACGGTAACACACATAGCCTCTATTGGAGCCACGTGGAATCCCAGATCCTCAAAGTTCATTGTCTTTCTCGGTGTGTCTCTTTGCACGGGAGGCAGCACGACGCCACTACACTACCACCATCGGTAGTGCGCGTACGCCCTGTTGGCCTCGGCCATCTTGTGCAGCTCGTGCTTCTTCTTGATGACGTTGCCCTCGTTGTGGAAGGCCATCAGCAGCTCCTGGGAGAGCTTATCGTACATGAACGTGCGGCGGTGCTTGTTCTTCCGGCACTCCGAGATCATCCAGTCCATGGCCAGGAAGCGACGCCTGTTGTCCGTCAGGGGGATGGGCACCTGAGGAGGAAGAGATGGTTTCAGCTCCATGTTTACTAAGAGTTATTTAGCCTTGTTTGTGCTGTGACAACCACATTTCCCTCACGGTCAATAAAGATCCAGATAATTAGGGCAGATATCATAATTTTGTTTTCAAATCGGTGGGCATAGGTTTTCCTGGCGTTTCATACATAAAAGGAGATCTCTTGATAGTTTGCCTACACGAGACTACAACATGTCAGGTTAGCGCAGCAAGATCCAAACAGCTCCCATTGAGGAAAAAAACTAAAGGAAATGACTTAGAAGGATTTATTGAATGCAATGACGTGACGACAACAGAGCAAGAGGCTGTTTGTTGCTCCAAAACGTCACGCCACTGCGTTAAAGGGAATCCTCGTAATGGGAGTTTTACAAGGGTTTTTTTTTATCCAGTACCCATTTTGTTGGACACTTTGTAATTTCCTATAAAAGCGTTCCCGTTAGTGTCACGTCACTGACCTGGTACTTCTTGCCTCCTTTCTGGATGCTGGCCAGGCCGATGACGGGCTTGCAGTTGTCCAGAGCCTGGTGGAAGACGGTGTACGGGTTACACTGGATGTCTTCCCTCTGGGCTTCAGGAGACTTGTGGTACTTCTCCACCTGCTTCCTCTTGATGCTCTCCAACGTCTGCCACAGAGGAAGAGACCACGGAGGGGTTACTGTAGATGTCGGCACGTGGGGTTTTAGGTTTGGCTATTCAAAAAGAGCAGATCTACAAGCTCACAGTGCGTCACTCTGTGCCACGCTCCAAGCTTGTGGATCTGCTATTTTTGAAAAGAAGGTGGAAAAAGTGTGCAAATCTTAAAATGTATATATTTTTAAAGCAAACATTTTTTTCTTCGCCTTTATTTTATATGTTTTATGGAGGGACAGACAGTAGGCTGACAGGAAAATGGGGAGAGAGATGGGGGGGGTGACATGCAGTAAAGGCCGTCGGGATCGGGAGTCGAACCCGTGGCACACTGCCAGACTGGATTACCAGCGAAGGTGCCTGGACCGCTGAGCCATGGCCCCGGCCTAAAGCAAACATTTTTAACTGAAATCTTTGCTTCCGGGAGTCCCCGGCACAAAATATTCTGAGATGGGGGTCTGCCTGAGACGTATTAGGCCATGATATGTATTAGGCAAAATACATATAATTGTGGGGGTCTAGAAACGTACGCTTTTCATGAAACCGTTAGAATTTAGAAGATGTGTGTAGAATGTGCCTCGGGTCTTAATGGGTGAATAACAGGATCAGAGGAGAGCAGACGTTCCCTCACCTGATTCATGAGGTCTCTGGAAAGAACCTTGTTTCCACCTTTCATCATCATGTTGATGAACTTACTGTGGAGAAAACACAACATGCGGTTAGCTCTCAGGCTGTCTCAGCTGCATCATGCTCTTCTTAACCACAACACACGCCTAGCAGTCAGCTTGTCTGCAAGTATTAGGAACTTACATTAAAGGATTGTATGCCATCTAGAATGAAATGTAAGGCCAAGCTTGCAACAGAAATAAACACGAAACGTTTTAAGGTGCTCTCAATGTAATATGCAATATTGTCAAGGTAATGAAACTCAGATGAAAAATCTGAATTCAGAAGTGGTTCTGGTGTTCAAGAATATTAGCTTTTCTCCACTCAAAACTAATAGTAGTCATAGAGTCAAATAGTAGTCATAGAGTCCGACTGGTATACAAATTTACAGCAACCCATTCAAACTGGGAATGCATCTGTGTGATTTTAGTGTTGGCTATTCAAAAGCAGCAGATATAAAAACTAATTTTTTATTTTTATTTTACATTTTTGAAACATCTTGAAAATGTGAGAACTAGAATTGGCCTCAGGTCTTAATTTAAACAATATTTAAGAGACCTTTCGAAAATCAATCGAATACAAATGTAATACATTATAAGGCCTTTTAAAAAATGAGTATGAATTTAGGACTAGTGGGGGGGGGGGGGGGGGGGGGGGGGGTTAAATGAATCGATACGGCAATATATCGATATATACTCCAGACGATATGTGAAAATGCACAATGAAGCCATGAGGTGGCTTTTATTTTAATTTAAAGATCTCTGTGGGCCTGAACGTGTTTCATTGTATTTGTGCAATACTTAAAGGCTTTGCCTTTGCTACAGAATGATAAAGTAAATACATGGTCATTATTTTGAATCAACGTATAGTATATCATATATATCGTATGGTGGCGTCTGTATCGTGATACTCATCTGTCGTGAGGTTGCAGGCAATACACCCACCCCTATTTAGGACTGTGTTCAGTACCTTAAGATGGGGTCGTGGAACGGGGAGCTGTTCTGTGAGTTGCTGGCTGCCTTTATGGGTCTGACGGCTTTCAGCTCCCGCTGTTCCTTCTCCTCGGCGCTGAGCTCCGTCTCTGGGACGCTGTGCGGCTCCTTACGCACCTCTGGCTCCAGGTAGTACGGGTTATACCGGCTCCATCTCACCAGCAGCACCCTGCCAAGACCAAGAGATCAACATTATAACTAGAGTTGTTCCCATACCGATAGTGGTATCGGGTACTCGGACCCCCGATATCACCCTCAAGTACTCTGTACTCGGAACCGGCCCGATAATCTGACCCGAGTACCAAAACATCCAATTGACACTAGCCTGAACGAATGCAACGGGAGCAAGTCTGACCCAACACTGCAGCAACTCGCCCAATACAAAACAGCCGATCTACAAGCATGAATGACAACTAACAAGAGTAGAACGGAGATCCATCTACACATCTATGAGGAAAAGGGATAAAATAAGTGGGTACTCAACAAAAATAAAGTACTCGTAGTCTCGTATCGGTACTCGGTATCGGCAAGTACAAAAAATGAAGTACTTGTACTCGGTCTGAAAAAAATGGTTATCGGGAAAACTTTGGGGCGGCTGTGGCTCAGGAGGTAGAGCAGGTCGTCCAATGATCCATGGGTCGGCGGTTCGAATCCCGGCTCCTCCTGTCTACATGTCGAAGTGTCCATGGGCAAGACACTGAACCCTACATTGCCTCGATAGAAAAGCGATTCATTATTATTATTAGTATAACTCTAATTATAACCTGCTCCATCTCACTGCCAGCACCCTGGAAGCCAAGACAGACAGCGTTTTATAGCGGTCCATCTGTCAGTGTGTGAAGTGAATGGGTGGATGTAATGCACATTGTTGTAGCCGTGGTTCACAACATGACGCTCAAAAAGCACTTCATTGGTGGGATAATAATAATAATCTTTATTGTCCCGAAAGATATTTGTCTTCACAGTCTGTTCAAACACCCCACATCAAAAACCACACGTAGCACAGAAACACCAACAAGACAATACAAAAAGTTAAAAACATTGTTTGTTATTATTATTATTATTATTATTATTATTAAATATATTACTGCAGTGGAGTAAAAAGTGCACTATCCAATATTCATCTCTGAAATGTAGTGGAGTAGATTTTAGAAGAACAACAGGGATCTTCATTCTTCAACAGGGGGGTCCTCACAGTTACGGAGCCGACTTGGGGACCCAACGCAGCTCCTCCCAGGAAAACAAACAAATTAACGGAGCTGAACGTGAATCCCCCCCACCGCCCACCCCTTTTTTCCCCTCACTGTATATGTTTCTTTTCCCTTTTTACCTCCTTTATGATGAATTCCTGTTCTGTCTATAGAAGTGTCTATTTGTACGTCTCTAAATGTGTTGATGATTTGAACATGGTGAAACAAGTGTAATGCTTAATTGGGTCGTCCACTCACAGTTAACAGCCTTTGTATTGAGTTTGTGCTTGAAATGTACTGTAATTCTGCAAACTGTTAATACATTCTTCAATCAAAACTAGAGGCAGGGCCAAATACGGTCAAATCTTTGTGCGATAGTACTGTGTATTTGTATGTCATTTAAATGTTCTGATGAATTGAACATGGAGGACCTAAGATTTAGACTCTCGTCGTAGATGTATTTATCGATTCTGACTGAAAATCGTGTAAACAATTAAGCCACAGGCTTTCTTGGGTTATAATAATAAATCATCTCGTATTGAAGCTTATATAGAACGCTACTTTCCTCCTGTGCTTTATTTCTGCAAACTGTTAAAGTATTCAATCCCTCAATCCCTGTTCCGACGAGAACTTTAGCCAGAAGCTAGCCCCATATGTGCCCTCTCCCTACGCTCATTCTGTAGCTCCGAGATGAGGTCACAGACAGAAACCCCTCCCACCCCGTTCAGAAACGGCGCATGTTTCCACAATTCCCCATTGCTTACCCTTTTCTTAACAATGCACCAAAACCTTGAAGTGACGTTCCGGGTTTACACTAATTTACCGTCAACAACGCCAAAGAAAATCCAACTAGCGATTTGAACCGAGCCTTTACGAAGCGAATTTTGTCAGTCGCTTCCGTGTTTATCAAGGGATTGGTGCGTGTGCGCGGGCATGTCGAGTGAACTGAAGTCAGTTGGACATTTTCGACCAGGGGAGGCGCCGGGGAGGCGCTAAAGCTTTTCAACTTCCTTGAAAAACATGCTAAACAACCGCTGTAACGCTCGTGTAACCGTTTAAAGTTGGATTTTCTTTGGCGTTGTTGACGGTAAATTAGTGTAAACCCGGAACGTCACTTCAAGGTTTTGGTGCATTGTTAAGAAAAGGGTAAGCAATGGGGAATTGTGGAAACATGCACCGTTTCTGAACGGGGTGGGAGGGGTTTCTGTCTGTGACCTCATCTCGGAGCTACAGAATGAGCGTAGGGAGAGGGCACATATGGGGCTAGCCAGAAGCTAAAGTAACCACAGTGGAGTAGAGAGAGTACACACACATCTAAGCATGGCGTCAGTTCACAAATCAGCATGAATGAACCATTATTATAATGTTTTATAGTTATTAACTGATGATAACCGTCATATATTAAACAATAACATAATAATTATAAACAGTTACCTTGGAGTCCAAGGTTTCAACAACAGACCAGTGATGGAGGCCGCCATCTTGGAAATGTGCCTGAAGCGCGACGAGGACCCCAATTAGGACCGTCTATCAGATGCCTGCGTGGAAAAAAACAATCAAACAGCAACAGTTATTATTACTATCTCTTAATTTAAACACTAATGTATATTTAACGTTATGCCACTGCCAGGCGTAATTTACTAGGTGTGTAATATAGAGGAGAGCGTTTCCGGGAATCTGGCCGCCGCGGCAGTCGTCCGCGGAGGTGGAGCTTAATTTCCATCCACCAGCTGTCTAAAAACCCGGAAAAAGCAGCTTCTGTCCGCGGCTGTCGGCCGTTTTGCGCTTAGGTGTGGAAACGCTGACTGCATGTATTAGTGCTGCTCATTAATCGAACACACACTGACCAAAGAAAGATCTCAATTCTTGTGGAGGAAAAATCGAGATTCACATTTGAGCAAGAATCGTGATACGTGCAGCACTAGCATGTACACTAGCATGTACTAGTGCCGCGCTATGAGCTTGTAGATCTGCTATTTTTCAAAAATAGCAGATCTACAAGTTCACAGCGCGGCACTAGCTTCACTAGAACGCCACAACGGTAAGGCCTTCCGGTCTGATTATCGGATATGTTATAGAGCTCCCCGAGACGCACGCGTGGAACTGTAGTACGTCCTCGGGCGACCTTTCTAGTCGACATGGCGCGCGAACGTTCCACTACACCGAGTGGCGCGCTACGAGCTTGTAGATCTGCTACTTAAAACCTTTGCTTCTGTAGAACGCCACAACGGTAAGGCCTTCCGGTCTGATTATCGGATATGTTATAGAGCTCCCAGAGACGCACGCGTGGAACTGTAGTACGTCCTCGGGCGACCTTTCTAGTCGACATGGCGCGCGCGAACGTTCCACTACACCGAGTGGCGCGCTACGAGCTTGTAGATCTGCTATTTAAAACCTTTGCTTCTGTAGAACGCCACAACGGTAAGGCCTTCCGGTCTGAATATCGGATATGTTATAGAGCTCCCCGAGACGCACGCGTGGAACTGTAGTACGTCCTCGGGCGACCTTTCTAGTCGACATGGCGCGCGAACGTTCCACTACACCGAGTGGCGCGCTACGAGCTTGTAGATCTGCTACTTAAAACCTTTGCTTCTGTAGAACGCCACAACGGTAAGGCCTTCCGGTCTGATTATCGGATATGTTATAGAGCTCCCAGAGACGCACGCGTGGAACCTCCCGTTTCGAATGGGATCAGTGTATTGAAACGGGGAAAATCAGGTGCAATCAGGCCTTTCAATAGACTGAGTAGACGTCTACCCGTCTACTCAGGTGCTCAGTAGGTTGATTCCTTCCGATTGTGTCGGTTGATCTGTGCAGTTTAATGCATCGCATGCAGCTACTGGAGCTCAGTAGGTGATCATTCCTTTCAATGCAGCCGTAACATCGAACATGCACTGCTCCCGTGCTTGCGGTTATGTTTAGGTTAGGATTAGAGATGCACTGCTCCCGTGCTTGCGGTTATGTTTAGGTTAGGATTAGAGATAGGGATAGTAATTTCGGAACAAGGAACCTTCTGACTAACGACACGGCACCGCTCCAGTAGCTGCATGCGATGCATTAAACTGCACAGATCAACCGACACAATCGGAAGGAATCAACCTACTGAGCACCTGAGTAGACGGGTAGACGTCTACTCAGTCTATTGAAAGGCCTGATTGCACCTGATTTTCCCCGTTTCAATACACTGATCCCATTCGAAACGGGTGGTGGAACTGTAGTACGTCCTCGGGCGACCTTTCTAGTCGACATGGCGCGCGCGAACGTTCCACTACACCGAGTGGCGCGCTACGAGCTTGTAGATCTGCTATTTAAAACCTTTGCTTCTGTAGAACGCCACAACGGTAAGGCCTTCCGGTCTGAATATCGGATATGTTATAGAGCTCCCCGAGACGCACGCGTGGAACTGTAGTACGTCCTCGGGCGACCTTTCTAGTCGACATGGCGCGCGAACGTTCCACTACACCGAGTGGCGCGCTACGAGCTTGTAGATCTGCTACTTAAAACCTTTGCTTCTGTAGAACGCCACAACGGTAAGGCCTTCCGGTCTGATTATCGGATATGTTATAGAGCTCCCAGAGACACACGCGTGGAACTGTAGTACGTCCTCGGGCGACCTTTCTAGTCGACATGGCGCGCGCGAACGTTCCACTACACCGACTGGCGCGCTACGAGCTTGTAAATCTGCTATTTAAAACCTTTGCTTCTGTAGAACGCCACAACGGTAAGGCCTTCCGGTCTGATTATCGGATATGTTATAGAGCTCCCCGAGACGCACGCGTGGAACTGTAGTACGTCCTCGGGCGACCTTTCTAGTCGACATGGCGCGCGAACGTTCCACTACACCGAGTGGCGCGCTACGAGCTTGTAGATCTGCTACTTAAAACCTTTGCTTCTGTAGAACGCCACAACGGTAAGGCCTTCCGGTCTGATTATCGGATATGTTATAGAGCTCCCAGAGACGCACGCGTGGAACTGTAGTACGTCCTCGGGCGACCTTTCTAGTCGACATGGCGCGCGCGAACGTTCCACTACACCGAGTGGCGCGCTACGAGCTTGTAGGTCTGCTATTTAAAACCTTTGCTTCTGTAGAACGCCACAACGGTAAGGCCTTCCGGTCTGATTATCGGATATGTTATAGAGCTCCCAGAGACGCACGCGTGGAACTGTAGTACGTCCTCGGGCGACCTTTCTAGTCGACATGGCGCGCGCGAACGTTCCACTACACCGAGTGGCGCGCTACGAGCTTGTAGGTCTGCTATTTAAAACCTTTGCTTCTGTAGAACGCCACAACGGTAAGGCCTTCCGGTCTGATTATCGGATATGTTACAGAGCTCCCAGAGACGCACGCGTGGAACTGTAGTACGTCCTCGGGCGACCTTTCTAGTCGACATGGCGCGCGCGAACGTTCCACTACACCGAGTGGCGCGCTACGAGCTTGTAGGTCTGCTATTTAAAACCTTTGCTTCTGTAGAACGCCACAATGGTAAGGCCTTCCGGTCTGATTATCGGATATGTTACAGAGCTCCCAGAGACGCACGCGTGGAACTGTAGTACGTCCTCGGGCGACCTTTCTAGTCGACATGGCGCGCGCGAACGTTCCACTACACCGAGTGGCGCGCTACGAGCTTGTAGGTCTGCTATTTAAAACCTTTGCTTCTGTAGAACGCCACAATGGTAAGGCCTTCCGGTCTGATTATCGGATATGTTACAGAGCTCCCAGAGACGCACGCGTGGAACTGTAGTACGTCCTCGGGCGACCTTTCTAGTCGACATGGCGCGCGCGAACGTTCCACTACACCGAGTGGCGCGCTACGAGCTTGTAGGTCTGCTATTTAAAACCTTTGCTTCTGTAGAACGCCACAACGGTAAGGCCTTCCGGTCTGATTTTCATATGTTATAGAGCCCAGCAACACCGGCCGACACCTCCAAGGCTTCCTGGGTGATGGCGAGGAGGAGGGCTGCCACGTCACCTCACAGTCCAACTGTCTGTATGTACGCCTCTGCTGTGCCTGAGGGAGGCACGCGCGCACACACGCACGCGCACACACTCACCTGCCCAGGCCATTGATGCCAGACGACCCTCGGGCCAGGCACTGCAGCCTCAGCCTCTCCACGGGATCTGAACTCACACACAGACGTCTCTTGGCGTCCAGCGCCATCTCTCGGTCGTGCCTCGACGTCCTGGCCATGGCTGAACACACAGAGCACATTAATATAATGTGTAACATTATAGTGGATGCAGTTAGCTTAATGCTAATTCTGATTAGCATAGTTAGCTTCTTATCCATGCTACTGGTGACTGGTTTAGCACAATACAAACTCGGACTCATTACATAACATGCAAATCACACCACCACTCAATATAAAAATAAAACGTTGTCTTATAAAGCAGCATATACTTTGTTTACATTCAGACCCATGGCTTTGTACAACTACTGGCCAAAGTTGAAGTTCATATAGTTGTAAAACATTCACCATAAAAGCCAAAATCGCGACAGAGTCAGCTATTCATTAATTACTAACTATTTCACAGACCTTGATGTGACTGTTAGCTGTGATGAAGTAAAGTAAACAAAGTGATGATGAATGACACGACACGAAACACACACGTAGGATGTAGCTCTTCTCACAACATTGACGACACAGGTCGGTTCTTTATAAACGGGCATTTATTGGGCATTCTTCTCATCCCTCTGCTGTTCCATGCCGTGAGAACTATGTTCACACAAAATAATAAACACATAAACAATCAACAAATTACGTCGCAATACATAATATTGATCAAACAAAGAAATACAAAACATGTAGATTTGCGCGATGCGCAGGTGAACGTGTCCGCCAAAACACCACAATACAACACAACAAAGATAACTCTCAAATAATAATACCTCGTTGGCCGCTTGTTGTGTAAAGAGGTTCTTGATGCTTCTTGAGTTTCATACAGTCCTTTGAATGTCCTTTTGACCGTGTTTAATAACTTTAAACAGTTCAAACACACTACTCTGCTGCGAGTGTGCTTCCTTGTGCAGACCAGAGTCTGAATGAGTGAGAGAAATGTTTGTACCACCTGTGTGCAATGCCAGGCAATCATGCATCAATCAGTCAATCAATCATGGTCCAGTGTTGCTACTGACAGACAGGGAACTTGGTTCTGCCTCAGAAAGTTATCATCACATCATGTTTACATTTTTAACCTCATATGAAATCAATTATGAACCACATATTTATTATTGTATCATGACATTATTATGAATTATGCTTTATGAACTTATGACCATGAATTGTTGTATTTTAGCTATTTTAGTCTTTTTAAAGTAAGCATTTTAATAGCAGCACTTACATAGGAAGTCAGAGAAACGAATCAAAGAAAAGACCGTCATCTGCCAGTGGAATTCAGAACAGCGCCACAGCCCATCCACATGTATGAAGGCATATGCCTCTCCCCTCCTCTCCTCTCCTCTCTTTTTGAATGAACAGACAAAACACAAAACACAACATGTTCATTAATGTTATTCTTCACAAACTAGACATTTTATTCATATTTAGAAAACGCAGAATCCAATGGCGTCGGTCTGGGCTCTCCACGCCGTTTGCAAAGGTCAATGGTCAGCAAAAAGACTGCCTCCTCTCTCCCCTCTCTCCACAGAAGTGAAAACAGACAAAACACACCTTTAAAATATGTTCCCTAACCCTATTCTTCGCAAACGAGACATTTTATTCATATTTAGAGCGTCCCAAATTCAATGGGGCCGGTCTCGACTTTCCAGGACATTTGCAAAGGTCAATGGTCAGCAAAAAGACTGCAACGGTGACCCTTTGGGCCAAATTCTTAAAAAAACGGGGTGATATATATTTTTAAAAATATGTAAGAACCTCCAATATCCATATTCAGGTCATGTCGAATCCAATGGAACCGGTCTCGAATTTCCACGACGTTTGCAAAGGTCAAAGGTCAGCCGAAAGACTGCCACGGTGACCTTTGGGCCAAATGCCTTAACAATTAAGTGATAGATATTTTTTTAAATATGTAACACCCCCGAATATCCATATTCAGGCCATGGCGAATAAAATGGCGTTGGTCTCGATTTTGTGGGACTCTTACAAGCGTCCGATAAAGGGAACTACACTGCAATGCTAGGCCTCGGGTCAGATTTGAGGTTCCCGAGGTCGCAGAAAAAAACTCAGACCATCACGAAGATCGGCTCGTCGCCGCGATCGCAGAGGTGTTCGGCCCATCCCGAACAGACTTACTATCGTCGTCGTAGGCGCGCGTGAACGTCAAACTTTGCTTCACTGGAACGCCACGACGGTGAGGCCTTCCGGGATGATTTTCGGATATGTTATAGAGCTCCCGGAGACGCACGCATGGATCTATAGAACGTCCTCGGGCGACCTTTCTAAGAGGCACGGTCTCGTTTCACTTTTTAGTCTATGGGTCTATGACGTGTCTGCATGCACAGAGCCAAAGTGAAGGACGTTGTGTACGACTGTCGGAGGCGTACGTCCGAGACACCTAACCGTTCGTCTCGGCTGGCTCTCCGACATATCCGAACGTCGGACCGTGATGTTTTATCGTTGGCGCGTTGTAGCGCGTCAAAGTCGGCAATTTGTAGGCGTTCGTTCAAGGCTACCGCCGCGGCCGTATGTCCGTTTGGCCCGAAACCTATACGGCTGCGATCGGGGCCGCGACCCGGCCGCGGTGATGGTCTCGGATTTGTTCTGCGACTTTCGCGTCAAAGTCGCAAATTTCAAGGCTTTCGTGCAGGGCTACTGTCGCGACCGTATGTCCATTTGGCCCAAACCCTATACGGCTGCGATCGGGGCCGCGACCCGGTTGCGGTGATGGTCTCGGATTTGTTCTGTCGAATTTCGCGACTTTTCTCGCTAACTTACTTTGTGGGAGCAGTTTATGCTAATGAAGGGCGTGGTTCCGGCTACTTTGTGGGTGTGGGTTATGCAAATTTGATGGGCGTGGTTTCGGCTACTTTGTGGGTGTGGTATATGCAAATTAGTGGGTGTCACTTATGTAAATTAGTGGGTGTCACCCCGCCTACTTTGTGGGAGTGGTTTATGCAAATGAAGGGTGTGGTTCCTGCTACGTTGTGGGTGTGGGCTATGCAAATTAGTTGGTCATTATGCAAATGAGTGGGTGTCGCCCGCCTACATTGTTGGAGCGGTTTATGCAAATGAAGGGCGTGTTTCGGCTACTTTGTGGGATTGGCTTATGCAAATGATGGGGAGTGGTATGCAAATGAAGGGGAGTGGTATGCAAATGAAGGGCGTGTTTCGGCTACTTTGTGGGATTTGCTTATGCAAATGAAGGCTCATGGTATGAAAATGAAGGGGCGTGGTATGCAAATGAAGGGGCATGGTTCCGGCTACTTTGTGGGATTAGTTTATGTAAATGAAGGTGCGTGGTATGCAAATGAAGGGGAGTGGTATGCAAATTAAGGGGAGTGGTATTTAAATGAAGGGGCATGGTTCCGGCTACATTGTGGGATTTAGTTTATGCAAATTAAGGTGCGTGGTATGCAAATGAAGGGGAGTGGTATGCAAATGAAGGGCGTGTTGCGGCTACTTTGTGGGATTTGCTTATGCAAATGAAGGGGTATGGTATGCAAATGAAGGTGCATGGTATGCAAATGAAGGGGCGTGGTATGCAAATGAAGGGGCATGGTTCCGGGTACTTTGTGGGATTAGTTTATGTAAATGAAGGTGCGTGGTATGCAAATGAAGGGGAGTGGTATGCAAATGAAGGGGAGTGGTATGCAAATGAAGGGGCATGGTTCCGGCTACTTTGTGGGATTAGTTTATGCAAATTAAGGTGCGTGGTATGCAAATGAAGGGGGGTGGTATGCAAATGAAGGGGCATGGTTCCGGCTACTTTGTGGGATTAGTTTATGCAAATGAAGGTGGGTGGTATGCAAATGAAGGGGAGTGGTATGCAAATGAAGGGGAGTGGTATGCAAATGAAGGTGCGTGGTATGCAAATGAAGGGGAGTGGTATGCAAATGAAGGGGAGTGGTATGCAAATGAAGGTGCGTGGTATGCAAATGAAGGGGAGTGGTATGCAAATGAAGGGGCATGGTTCCGGCTACTTTGTGGGATTAGTTTATGCAAATGAAGGTGCGTGGTATGCAAATGAAGGGGAGTGGTATGCAAATGAAGGCGAGTGGTATGCAGATGAAGGTGCGTGGTATGCAAATGAAGGGGAGTGGTATGCAAATGAAGGGGCATGGTTCCGGCTACTTTGTGGGATTAGTTTATGCAAATGAAGGTGCGTGGTATGCAAATGAAGGGGAGTGGTATGCAAATGAAGGGGAGTGGTATGCAGATGAAGGTGCGTGGTGTGCAAATGAAGGGGAGTGGTATGCAAATGAAGGTGCGTGGTATGCAAATGAAGGGGCATGGTTCCGGCTACTTTGTGGGATTATCTTATGCAAATGAAGGTGCGTGGTATGCAAATGAAGGTGCGTGGTATGCAAATGAAGGGGAGTGGTATGCAAATGAAGGGGAGTGGTATGCAAATGAAGGGCGTGTTTCGGCTACTTTGTGGGATTTGCTTATGCAAATTAAGGGGTATGGTATGCAAATTAAGGGGCGTGGTATGCAAATGAAGGGGCATGGTTCCGGCTACTTTGTGGGATTAGTTTATGCAAATGAAGGTGGGTGGTATGCAAATGAAGGGGAGTGGTATGCAAATGAAGGGGAGTGGTATGCAAATGAAGGGCGTGTTTCGGCTACTTTGTGGGATTTGCTTATGCAAATGAAGGGGCGTGGTATGCAAATGAAGGGGCGTGGTATGCAAATGAAGGTGCGTGGTATGCAAATGAAGGGGACTGGTATGCAAATGAAGGGCGTGTTTCTGTTACTTTGTGGGATTGGCTTGTGCAAATGAAGGGGCGTGGTATGCAAATGAAGGGGCGTGGTATGCAAATGAAGGGCGTGGTTCCGGCTACTTTGTGGGAGCGGTTCATGCAAATGAAGGGGCGTGGTTCCCGCTACTTTGTGGGAGTGGGTTATGAAAATTTGAAGGGCGTTGTTTCGGCTACTTTGTGGGTGAGGGCTATGTAAATTAGTGGGTGTCGCTTATGCAAATTAGTGGGTGTTGCCACGCCCTTCATTTGCATACCACAAACCTTCATTTGCATACCATGCCCCTTCATGTGCATACCACGCACGTTCATTTGCATACCACTCCCCTTCATTTGCATGCCACGCACCTTCATTTGCATAAACTAATCCCACAAAGTAGCCGAAACACGCCCTTCATTTGCATACCACTCCCCTTCATTTGCATACCACGCACCTTCATTTGCATAAACTAATCCCACAAAGTAGCCGAAACACGCCCTTCATTTGCATACCACTCCCCTTCATTTGCATACCACGCACCTTCATTTGCATAAGCCAATCCCACAAAGTAGCCGAAACACGCCCTTCATTTACATACCACTCCCCTTCATTTGCATACCATGCCCCTTCATTTGCATACCACGCCCCTTAATTTGCATAAACTAATCTTACAAAGTAGCCGGAACCATGCCCCTTAATTTGCATACCACTTCCCTTCATTTGCATACCATGCCCCTTCATTTGCATACCACGCCCCTTAATTTGCATAAACTAATCTTACAAAGTAGCCGAAACACGCCCTTAATTTGCATACCATGCCCCTTCATTTGCATACCACGCACCTTCATTTGCATACAACTCCCCTTCATTTGCATACCATGCCCCTTCATTTGCAAACCACGCACCTTCATTTGCATACAACTCCCCTTCATTTGCATACCATGCCCCTTCATTTGCATACCACGCACCTTCATTTGCACACAACTCCCCTTCATTTGCATACCACACCCCTTCATTTGCATATCCCCTTCATTTGAATACCAAGACCCTTCATATGCATATCCCCTTCATTTGCATACCACTCCCCTTCATTTGCATACCACGCACCTTCATTTGCATACCATGCCCCTTCATTTGCATACTACTCCCCTTCATTTGCATACCACTCCCCTTCATTTGCATACCATGCCCTTTCATTTGCATAAGCTAATCCCACAAAGTAGCCGAAACACGCCCTTCATTTGTATACTACTCCCCTTCATTTGCATACCATGCCCCTTCATTTGCATACCACGCACCTTCATTTGCATACAACTCCCCTTCATTTGCATACCACACCCCTTCATTTGCATATCCCCTTCATTTGAATACCAAGACCCTTCATATGCATATCCCCTTCATTTGCATACCACTCCCCTTCATTTGCATACCACGCACCTTCATTTGCATACCATGCCCCTTCATTTGCATACTACTCCCCTTCATTTGCATACCACTCCCCTTCATTTGCATACCATGCCCTTTCATTTGCATAAGCTAACCCCCCAATTAGCCGAAACACGCCCTTCATTTGCATACTACTCCCCTTCATTTACATACCACACTCCTTCATTTGCATATCCCCTTCATTTGCATACCACGCCCTTTCATTTGCATAAACTAATCCCACAAAGTAGCCGGAACCATGCCCCTTCATTTGCATACCACTCCCCTTCATTTGCATACCACTCCCCTTCATTTGCATACCATACCCCTTCATTT
Organism: Electrona antarctica; assembly: GCF_951216825.1. Classification (NCBI taxonomy): domain Eukaryota; kingdom Metazoa; phylum Chordata; class Actinopteri; order Myctophiformes; family Myctophidae; genus Electrona; species Electrona antarctica. The sequence goes on along the minus strand of NC_136795.1, from coordinate 2,424,814 downwards.
GCATAAGCAAATCCCACAAAGTAGCCGAAACACGCCCTTCATTTGCATACCACTCCCCTTCATTTGCATACCACTCCCCTTCATTTGCATACCACGCACCTTAATTTGCATACCACGCACCTTCATTTGCATAAACTAATCCCACAAAGTAGCCGAAACACGCCCTTCATTTGCATACTACTCCCCTTCATTTGCATACCACACCCCTCATTTGCATATCCCCTTCATTTGCATACCAAGACCCTTCATTTGCATATCCCCTTCATTTGCATACCACGCCCTTTCATTTGCATAAGCTAATCCCACAAAGTAGCCGAAACACGCCCTTCATTTGCATACTACTCCCCTTCATTTGCATACCACACCCCTTCATTTGCACATCGCCTTCATTTGCATACCAATACCCTTCATTTGCATATCCCCTTCATTTGCATACCTTGCCCCTTCATTTGCATACCACGCACCTTCATTTGCATACTACTCCCCTTCATTTGCATACTACTCCCCTTCATTTACATACCACACTCCTTCATTTGCATATCCCCTTCATTTGCATACAACGCCCTTTTATTTGCATAAACTAATCCCACAAAGTAGCCGAAACACGCCCTTCATTTGCATACTACTCCCCTTCATTTGCATACCACACCCCTTCATTTGCATATCGCCTTCATTTGCATACCAATACCCTTCATTTGCATATCCCCTTCATTTGCATACCACGCCCTTTCATTTGCATAAGCCAATCCCACAAAGTAGCCGAAACTACGGCCACAAAGGAGGCGGGACGCCGCCCACTAATTCACATAGGCCACGCCCACAAAGCAGGTGGGACGCCGCCCATTAATTTGCATAGGCCACGCCCACAAAGCGGACGGGACGACGGCCATCAATAAGCATAAACGACGCCCATGCAATTTGCATAGACCACGCCCACAAAGCAGGCGGAGTTACATAGCGAGTAGGCGTGGCCTAAGACAATGAGAGGAGGTGTGGCCTAACATTACGAGAGGCAGAGTCATTAACGAGAGGGGGTGGAGTTTGTAAGGTGGAGTTTGTAACCAATGTGAGGTGTGTGTGTAGTAGTAGTAGAAGTAGAAGTAATACATACGAGATGATGCCTGATCTTCTGACATCCATATTTGGTTGACTGGATGGCGTTGTCCTCACCTGGAGAGAAATGCCCCCGGAAATATGATTATTTATTAATGAATGAATGAATGAATGAATGAATGAATGAATGAATGAATGAATGAATGTATTTATTTATTTATTTATTTATTTATTTATTTATTTATTTATTTATTTATTTATTTATTTATCTATTTATCTATTTATGTATTTATTTATTTATTCATTCATTCATTCATTCCCTCCCCCCGGAAATAAATAAATAAACAATGCTAATCATCCATCCATGTGTGACAATTGTTTGACACACATCATGTCATGTCATGTCATGTCATGTCATGTCATGTCATGTCATGTCATGTCATGTCTGTCTATAGCAAGAGGTGGAGGGGGGGGGGGGGGCGCCAAAGCATATTTTAGACTGATTCAGTATTGACCATATTAAGCCAGGTCTCACAGCACTAATATAATAAACAAACGTGAACGGAGCACTGCTGCCAACATAATACACGCATAATGTGGCCATACTGGCATACTCACCATAGCCTGGTCAAGGTTTCCCCCAGGTGGACGTGTCATTTCCAACTATTGCCAGCACATGGAAACTAGGGGCTACTGATATATACTATTCTCTGCCTATCGGGACGTAACTCGGACGGCGCTGAGTCGGGTCTTAAATACATTTCAATTGTACATTTAGGTAAAGTGTGATTTATTTGGATTTATCCTTATTATTGTGAAAGATGTCCCCCAAATGTAAATTATTAATTTATTATTATTATTTTAATAATTATTATAAATGTGCAAAAAATATATATATAATTTATTTTACATGATTTCCTCTTATAAGTCCTAGTAGTAAAAAGTAGTAGTAAGGTTGAAATCGTTTTTTTGCAAGTAGAAATTAATCCGGGTTTTACAGGGTTAGGTTAGTCATTCACTTATGAATTCATTCATTCATTCATTCCCCCCGGAAATAAATAAATAAACACGGCTAATCATCCATCCATGTGTGACAATTGTTTGACACACATCATGTCATGTCATGTCTATCTATAGCAAGAGGTGGAATTTACGTCAGATCTTCTACACAAAGCAAAACAAAAGGGAGCAGTGCACCACCCTGTGGCACCAACTGGATTATGTCCGCCAAAATACATTCCAATAGTACATTTACTTGACCAAAAGGTAAAGACTGATTTATTTTTGATTTATCCTCAATCCTTGACTAAAAGGTAAAGAGTGATTTATTTTGATTTATTCATTCTGGATCCTTAGTCCTTGGTCCGAGGTCACGAATCTTGACTCGAACCAGCATCCTCTGGCAGGCACCGTAGGAAGCTGCCCAAACCACTGAGCCATCGTGGAATACTCTTAACCATGGATTTTGGGTAATTTTATCTTTTTGTTTTTTTGGAAGGGAAGACAAAAAAAAATAAAGTCTATTTTACCAATGCAAAGGGTGAAATATTGTCATAATGTACGTTGTGTTTGTTTTGGAAAGGAAAAAGGGTTTTAATGTACTTTTTAGTGACGTTAGGGTAGAGTTTGTTCTTTTCTCCTCCTGCTCCTCGTCCGAGACGACACACACACATCAAAGGGATTTGATACCACACAGTACTTGTGACACTCACACACACACCAGAGACTGGCAGCTGATTGGCTCATTCAGGGTTGCCAGGTTGGTGGCTGTCAGGTTGTCTAATGCCTGCTGCATTGTGTGCAGCTACAACCAGCTACACTGGCATTTAAACACATTCATATTGTAACTGTTGCCACTATAGGTGATATAGTTTGCTTTATTCCTAAAAGGTCCAAGTTCATAATGAAGAAGTTTAATTTACGTTAATTTACGTTTAAAACATTATTTCATGTATTTGTGTCAAGTTGTAATGCTTTTATTTTGAAGAGTCAAAGTCATGTTCCGTGTCTCGTTTGGTCTGCTCATGTAAATTGGGTACACAGGTTGCTAGCAGCAGCAGGTTGCAGCAGCTCCTTTTGCACTGGTCACACAAAGAGACTAAGTTACAAGAGACTGTCATAAGAAAGGTTATAAGGACCTAAGACTGAAGAGATTCCATTCTTTGTTATTTGCAGGCAGCCAACGAGGTATTCGTTTTACTTTATTTTACTTTGGTAAAATGTTTGCATCTACATGCTGTGCATGTCATGTCGTATTTATGTTAATTGTAACGTGCTTGTTTTATTGTATTGTTTAGAGTTTTCACGGTGAATTTGGAGGATCCACAAGTCTTCAAATAAATCAGTTTCAAGGAAACCACTTGTGTCTGTCTGTGCTCGGAGGGAGTTACACATATAATATGTGTATGCTCAGTTAGCTTTTATAAACGTGAAAACAGACTGCACTGTTGTCTAGTCGTGTTCAAACCACTGTGATGTTGCATTACCTACGTTTACTGGGGACCCCCTGGAAATCCCCCAAGGGCCCCTGGGGGTCACCGGACCCCGAATTGAGAAGCACTGGTATAGATTCTAAACAATTGTATTCAGTCAGCTTTTATAAATATGTTGTTCCCCCTAGGTCTGCTATTTTTGGGGGCCACTGTCTGTCTGTCTGTCTAAAATAGCAGATCTACAAGCTCGTAGCGCGGCACTCGGTGGCGCGCTACGAGCTTGTAGGTCTGCTATTTTTGGGGGCCACTGTCTGTCTGTCTGTCTGACAATCTGTCTTGTCTTGTCTGTCTGTCTGTCTGTCTGTCGGTCTGTCTGTCTAAAATAGCAGACCTACAAGCTCGTAGCACGGCACCGAGTGGCGCGCTACGAGCTTGTAGGTCTGCTATTTTCTGATAAATCGTGAAAATGTGGCGTAAATCTTTGAATATATATTCTTTCAGAGCGAACGTTTTTAACTCAAATCTTTGCTTCTGGAAGGTCCCTGGAACAACATATTTTCAGATGGGGGTCGGCGGCCAATTACATATAATTCTTGGGGTCCTTGACATGAAAATGTTTGAGAACCACTGACAGAAACATGGGTTTTTCAGAAAACTCAGGATTTAGAAGGCATTTGTAGACTCGTCCTCGGGTCTAAATGGGTTAATAAAACCCTATTTGGTTGTCGTTGAGGTCGGGCAGAAATCTTGTATCGTCATAATTTCAACAAGAGTGTCTAGCAAAAAGTTGTGAGAATAACCGATCGATAAGCTCACAACATGTCACATGGCAACGCGCTGTGGGCTTGTAGATCTTATTTTCTCTATTTCTGAGAATTTCCTGAAAAGTAACATACAAGGTTTCCACCTGACATGGATGATATGATGACAGATCATTGTGAATGTTTTATTGGTGGGATATGCCATGTGCGTGCGTGCGTGCGTGCGTGCGTGCGTGCGTGCGTGCGTGGAGCGTGCGTGCGTGCGTGTGTGTGTGTGCGTGCTCCAGGTAGCTGATGAGAAGTTGTCAGCCCAGTTGGTCTTGGTTCTCCTGGAGAGAAGCAGTCTTCTCCTTAATATTCCTAAATACTTCAAGGAGATACACAGGTAACCACACCACACACACACTCTCTCTTCTTTCTTTCTCTCTCTCTCTCTCTCTCTCTCTCTCTCTCTCTCTCTCTCTCTCTCTCTCTCAATGAGCATATCGCCCATTAAGTATGTCTTTATGTTCAGTAGCAGCTACTGTAGTCTATTGTTTCCAGACCCGGCCTCAGTGAACCTGGAGAAGGTGTCTAACATCATCATCGACCAGTCGTTGAAGGACCAGGTGTTCAGTAAAGAGGCTGGACGCATCTGCTTCGCCATCGTACAGGTGTGTTTATTAACACAATCGGCGCCGGGATTTCTTTCAAAATAGAAGCTCGGGGTGTCGCGCAGATATGGCAGCTTTTACTCTGAAAGCCCCCCCCCCCCCCCTTCCGTTCCGTACAAAAACCGTGAGGAATAATGTTGCTTGCTTACCTCGCTTTGACTGCATGCATAGTGCAGGATCCTGATGGTGTTTCTTGTTGTTCTCCCATCCATCTGTTCCAGGCTGAGTCCAAGCAGAACATTGTTGATGCTGTTCTCTCTCTTCCAGGCTGAGTCCAAGCAGAACATTGTTGATGCTGTTCTCTCTCTTCCAGGCTGAGTCCAAGCAGAACATTGCTGATGGTGTTGTCTCTCTTCCAGGCTGAGTCCAAGCAGAACATTGCTGATGGTGTTGTCTCTCTTCCAGGCTGAGTCCAAGCAGATCATTGCTGATGGTGTTGTCTCTCTTCCAGGCTGAGTCCAAGCAGAACATTGCTGATGGTGTTCTCTCTCTTCCAGGCCGAGTCCAAGCAGAACATTGCTGATGGTGTTTTCTCTCTTCCAGGCCGAGTCCAAGCAGATCATTGCTGATGGTGTTGTCTCTCTTCCAGGCTGAGTCCAAGCAGAACATTGCTGATGGTGTTCTCTGTCTCTCTTCCAGGCTGAGTCCAAGCAGATCATTGCTGATGGTGTTCTCTGTCTCTCTTCCAGGCTGAGTCCAAGCAGATCATTGCTGATGGTGTTCTCTGTCTCTCTTCCAGGCTGAGTCCAAGCAGAACATTGCTGATGGTGTTGTCTCTCTTCCAGGCTGAGTCCAAGCAGATCATTGCTGATGGTGTTGTCTCTCTTCCAGGCTGAGTCCAAGCAGAACAACGGCAGCGTGTTCAGGAGGAACCTCCTCAACCGCCTGCAGCAGGTGTTCACAGAGCGGGAGAAGCTGAGGAAGAGCTCCAGACAGGAGTGGGTGTGCTACGTCACCTTCATCTGCAACGTCTTCGACTACCTCAAGGTCCCATTTCCATCCCATTCTGGGATGTCGTTATATAGTAGTCGCAGATGTTTAATGCATGCCCACACCATGGTGTAATTGTTGTTAATGTATTGTTTTAATCCATTGAGACCTGGAACGCATCCATGTCACGTTAGCGTTTAACCACATTAACCATTAACCCATTTTGGGGCGGGAACCCGTTTTGGTGTTTTAAACATTGTTATAATTTAGCTATTGAAAAATAGCAGATCTACAAGCTCATAGCGCGCCACCGAGTGGCGCGCTATGAACTTGTAGGTCTGCTATTTTTGAAAAATCGTTAAAATGTGCCTTTTTCTTTCCGAAACTTTTCATGATTTAGAAAACTGAATGGGTTAATGTGTGTGTTTCAGGTGAACAACATGCCCATGGTAGCTCTGGTCCACCCCGTGTACGACTGTCTGCTCAGACTGTCCCAGCCAGACGCTCTGCTCAACGAGGACGAGGTGACAGCATTGATTGATTTATCGTTATTTAAATTAGGCTTTTTTCCCGTTGCGTTCAAATCTTCCATTGCTAAGCAATGATTACTATCACAATATATTGTTGTTGTCTGGACGTGGAGACGTCTCTCTGACATGTCCTGTGTCCTCCGTGTTCCTGTCTCTCTCTCTCTCTGCTCCATGTCCCTCTCTGTCCTGTCCTCCATGTCCCTGTCTCTCTCTCTCTCTCTCTCTGTCCTGTGTCCTCCATATCTCTCTCTGGCCTGTCCTCCATGTCCCTGTCTCTCTCTCTCTCTGCTCCATGTCCTTCTCTGTCCTGTCCTCCATGTCCCTGTCTCTCTCCCTCTCTCTCTCTGTCCTGTGTCCTCCGTGTTCCTGTCTCTCTCTCTCTCTCTCTCTCTATCTGTCCTGTGTCCTCCCTCCATCTCTCTCTCTCTCTCTCTCTCTATCACTCTCTATCTGTGTCCTGTGTCCTCCGTGTTCCTGTCTCTCTCTCTCTCTGCTCCATGTCCCTCTCTGTCCTGTCCTCCATGTCCCTGTCTCTCTCTCTCTCTGTGTCCTGTGTCCTCCATATCTCTCTCTGTCCTGTCCTCCATGTCCCTGTCTCTCTCTCTCTCTCTGCTCCATGTCCCTCTCTGTCCTGTCCTCCGTGTTCCTGTCTCTCTCTCTCTGCTCCATGTCCCTCTCTGTCCTGTCCTCCATGTCCCTGTCTCTCTCTCTCTCTCTGTCCTGTGTCCTCCATATCTCTCTCTGTCCTGTCCTCCATGTCCCTGTCTCTCTCTCTCTCTGTCCTGTGTCCTCCATATCTCTCTCTGTCCTGTCCTCCGTGTCCCTGTCTCTCTCTCTCTCTCTGTCCTGTGTCCTCCATATCTCTCTCTGTCCTGTCCTCCATGTCCCTGTCTCTCTCTCTCTCTGTCCTGTGTCTTCCATATCTCTCTCTGTCCTGTCCTCCATGTCCCTGTCTCTCTCTCTCTCGGTCCTGTGTCCTCCATATCTCTCTCTCTCTCTCTCCTGTCCTCCATGTCCCTGTCGCTCTCGCTGACCTGTCCTCCATGTCTGTCCCAGGTGGACTGTCTGGTCCTCCATGTCTCTCTCTGACCTGTCCTGTGTTCTCCATGTCTGTCCCAGGTGGACTGTCTGGTCCTCCATGTCTCTCTCTGACCTGTCCTCCATGTCTGTCCCAGGTGGACTGTCTGGTCCTCCATGTCTCTCTCTGACCTGTCCTGTGTCCTCCATGTCTGTCCCAGGTGGACTGTCTGGTCCTCCAGCTCCACCGCATTGGGGAGCAGCTGGAGAGGATCAACCCTCAGCGCATGGACGAGCTCTTCTACCTGCTGCGAGACGGCTTCCTCCTGCAGGTAGGCCTTGGTGTCCACAGGAATAAGGGCCTTTCTCTGACCCACCCCTCTCCAATTGTTTATACAATTTACAATTTACAATTTAGGCATTTAGCAGACGCTCTTAATCCAGAGTGTGTTTAGGATCCAAGATGGCCGTAGCACTAGGAGGGGGTGGGGTGGAGGTGAGCGGGTGGGGTCGACATATGCCCTTACTGGGCTGCATTCACACATTCAAGACACCCGTCTTGTGTCTGTGTTTAATGGCCGCTCCAATGCATTTCCAATGGAAGCCCATGTGGTTTGACCAAACATCTTGTTTGATGGAGGTGGTTTGACCAAACATCTTGTTTGATGGAGGTGGTTTGACCAAACGTCTTGTTTGATGGAAGGAGGGAGGCAGAACACATCCATCAAAGCTGTGTTCAGACACAAGGCAAGTGTCTTGAACGCAGCCCAGTAAGGGCATATGTCGACCCCGCCCGCTCAACCCCGCCCCACCCCCTCCTTGTGCTGTGGCCATCTTGGATCCTAAACATAAAATAAACAATGGCAGAAGGGTGGGGCCGAGAAGGGCCCTTATTCGATAAAATCCTAATCGAAATAAGACCATAAGAACTGGAATCGATAAGCGGTATAGCAGGATACATCCTAACTATACCCATCCTATCTTAGCAGAGATCCTAACTATACCCATCCTATCTTAGCAGAGATCCTAACTATACCCATCCTATCTTAGCAGAGATCCTAACTATACCCATCCTATCTTAGCAGAGATCCTAACTATACCCATCCTATCTTAGCAGAAATCCTAACTATACCCATCCTATCTTAGCAGAAATCCTAACTATACCCATCCTATCTTAGCAGAAATCCTAACTATACCCATCCTATCTTAGCAGAAATCCTAACTATACCCATCCTATCTTAGCAGAGATCCTAACTATACCCATCCTATCTTAGCAGAGATCCTAACTATACCCATCCTATCTTAGCAGAGATCCTAACTATACCCATCCTATCTTAGCAGAGATCCTAACTATACCCATCCTATCTTAGCAGAGATCCTAACTATACCCATCCTATCTTAGCAGAGATCCTAACTATACCCATCCTATCTTAGCAGAAATCCTAACTATACCCATCCTATCTTAGCAGAAATCCTAACTATACCCATCCTATCTTAGCAGAAATCCTAACTATACCCATCCCTATCTTAGCAGAAATCCTAACTATACCCATCCCTATCTTCTCCAGGACGGGTTGACCTCCATGGCTCGCCTGCTGCTGCTGGAGATCCTGGAGTTCCGGGCGGGGGGCTGGGTCCTCAGCAACACGGCACAGAAATACTACTACAGCGAGCTGGCGGACTAGCGCCGCCCCGGTGGCCGCGGCCCGCCACTACAGCCCGCCGCTTCCAGCTCCTTATTTAGGTGATGATGTCATACTAGGCTAAGGTCGGGACGGAAGGTCTGCTGACGTCAAATCCATGTCCCCCTCTGGGTCATAAACTCCCTCCCATTCGGTTTTTCTACTAAATCCTGACACCAGGCGTGTTTAAAACGATTGTGTTTATACAGTGACATTGGCAGCTCTGCAAGCTGAGCTTAAAAAGAAAAGTCATGAAACAAATTACCATCTTTTAACGAAACGATATTTTATTTTAAAAATAATTGTTTCCGGCAGGGAGGAGGAACAGAATACACAACTAACATAATGGAGGTGTCGAATCTCTTCAGTCTCACCAAATAGAACGTGGAGTTCTAGTAGAATCTCTTCAGTCTCACCAAATAGAACGTGGAGTTCTAGTAGAATCTCTTCAGTCTCACCAAATAGAACGTGGAGTTCTAGTCGTGGATTCAGATATTCTTTGAGGAGAGCTTTGTCTGCTCTCTTTAATTTGTTGCACACAGTTGTTTAAAAAGGAAAAAGAAATAGATTTTTGAATGGGATTTTTTTTGAATCTTTGTGGATTCAAATATTCTTTGTGGAGTGCTTTGTCTGCACTCTATCTTTTGCACACAGTTATAAAAAAAAAATAGATTTTTGAATGGGATTTTTTTTTAATCTTTCTGACCCAGCAGGGGGTGTGGCTTTGATCCAGTAGCTTTTAGCCAATAAGAGGAGATGTGTTAGCCAACGGGTGACGTATATACAGTAGTAGCACTTTGAGTAAGGTTTTCTTTATGTGTAGAGAAAGAACCCTCCTTCGTTTTACTACCACTGATCACTAAAGATGGCAATCGATGACGGGCAGCTAATCACGCCTGTGTCTGTCGGTGGTAGTCCATGAAACACAGTGGCGTGCACAGACATTTAGAGGGGCAGGTGCTCAAGTTAAAAAAGGGCACCTTGTGCAGCGCGTGGAACCGGCCGGTTGCCTTAATCTATTTTGGGCGGGAACCCCTTTTGGTGTTAGCATTATGTTATGCTTTAGCTATTGAAAAATAGCAGATCTACAAGCTCATAGCGCGCCACCGAGTGGCGCGCTACGAGCTTGTAGGTCTGCTATTTTTGAAAAATCAAAAAAAAAGGGGAAAAAAGTTTTTTTTTTTTTTTTTTTTTTTTCAAAAGGGCACATTGCCAAAAGGGCAGGGGGTGCTCTAGCACCCCCTAGTGTCTATCTGTGCACGCCACTGTGTTTTGGGGAAGTGGTAGAAAGCATAGAACAAATGAATGGACATGCTTGACTAAGGCTTGATTTATTGTACACGTGGTTGTGTGCCGGGGATCGTGTGCTGAATTCTTTGCAGATTGTTTGAGTTTGTAGATCTGCTATTTTCTTTGGGCACGCGGGCGGCAACGGCGTCTAACGATCAATTCATGCTTTGTGTGACGAGTGTGTAACGAAGCGACGTTCACAAGTTCTGAGCGTTCACGCTGTCTGCGACTCGCCGACGGCGGTGCCACAACATGGAAGGAAGGAAGTGAATTCTTGTGACTGAAAGTGACTCTTTCGTTCATCGTGGTGACAAACGTCTTCCAAACAAGAATGGTACAGTACCATGTCTGCGATTTTCAAAGGTACGCGACACCCTCTGCAACGCCTGTCGCACAAAGCATGAGTTGACCTTAAATCACGAGCGCGTCGCCCATTTTCAACCTTATCTTTATATAATTGGTCCTCGCCAGTGCTCATTATAATATGGCACCATTTCTGTCGATGACATAAGATCCCAAGTGGAAGCACGCACATCTAAAAAAAAAGTTGACGGGTGCTGAACAAAACAATATACATACAGAAAGCAGGTAGGATGTCCACAGTCAGCACACCGTTCTTAAGCTCCCAGTAGTATTTTATTGAGCTTAAGAACGGTGTGCGGACGTCCTACCTCAGTCCACATCTCTCTCAGAGGAGAGCTGTGGACAGTCCAGAAACCTGTCTACTCACTGTGTCTCAGAGGAGGGCTGTGGACAGTTCAGAAACCTTTCTACTCACTCTGTGTCTCAGAGGAGAGCTGTGGACAGTCCAGCAACCTTTCTACTCACTCTGTGTCTCAAAGGAGAGCTGTGGACAGTCCAGCAACCTTTCTACTCACTCTGTGTCTCAAAGGAGAGCTGTGGACAGTCCAGCAACCTTTCTACTCACTCTGTCTCAAAGGAGAGCTGTGGACAGTCCAGCAACCTTTCTACTCACTCTGTGTGTCAGAGGAGAGCTGTGGACAGTCCAGCAACCTTTCTACTCACTCTGTGTGTCAGAGGAGGGCTGTGGACAGTTCAGAAACCTGTCTACCAGTGGATCATCTGTCCACTACTGTGGGGAGGAGCATTGACAGGAGCATGGGGGGGGGGGGGGGGGGGGATCTTGCACCTGAGCGTGGAATAGCATGGTAAACAACAATGGAGCGATGGCAGAGGGGTCATAATGGATTGACTGGGCAGAGGGCAGTTAGTTGCCTCGTGTGTAGTGCAAGTAAAGCACTTGGATCACAGGTGGACCGCCAGCCGCTTTGCATTGAGACCTGTTGTCCGTCCGGTACCACTCTGCTGTAACTCCTGGCTGTCCGTCAGAGTTCTCATCAGTCTGTCTGTGTCGCCACAACGTCTGTTGGCGCTTAACACTTTTCTCCTCAATTTAGTCGTCGTGCCAATGAATGAATTCCTCCCCACACACGCATTTCAGTGTGTTGTCACTGCTGTTGCGTCCTACTGACTGACCTGCCATTGACCCCAAAAATAACTTAAATAATAAATAAAAGAGAATAGTGCCCATAAAGCCCAGAGAAGCCATTGAGGAGACTTTGATACAAATGTAGCGCCTACTCCTCCCACTCCTCCCCGCTGACAGGTGCTGCTGCCCCCAACCTGGCCCGTAGGAGTAGCTGCTGCCCCCAACCTGGCCCGTAGGAGTAGCTGCTGCTGCCCCCAACCTGGCCCGTAGGAGTAGCTGCTGCCCCCAACCTGGCCCGTAGGAGTAGCTGCTGCCCCCAACCTGGCCCGTAGGAGTAGCTGCTGCCCCCAACCTGGCCCGTAGGAGTAGGTGCTGCCCCCAACCTGGCCCGTAGGAGTAGGTGCTGCCCCCAACCTGGCCCGTAGGAGTAGGTGCTGCCCCCAACCTGGCCCGTAGGAGTAGGTGCTGCCCCCAACCTGGCCCGTAGGAGTAGGTGCTGCCCCCAACCTGCCCCGTAGGAGTAGGTGCTGCCCCCAACCTGGCCCGTAGGAGTAGCTGCTGCCCCCAACCTGGCCCGTAGGAGTAGGTGCTGCCCCCAACCTGGCCCGTAGGAGTAGCTGCTGCCCCCAACCTGGCCCGTAGGAGTAGCTGCTGCCCCCAACCTGGCCCGTAGGAGTAGGTGCTGCCCCCAACCTGGCCCGTAGGAGTAGGTGCTGCCCCCAACCTGGCCCGTAGGAGTAGCTGCTGCCCCCAACCTGGCCCGTAGGAGTAGCTGCTGCCCCCAACCTGGCCCGTAGGAGTAGCTGCTGCCCCCAACCTGGCCCGTAGGAGTAGGTGCTGCCCCCAACCTGGCCCGTAGGAGTAGGTGCTGCCCCCAACCTGGCCCGTAGGAGTAGGTGCTGCCCCCAACCTGGCCCGTAGGAGTAGGTGCTGCCCCCAACCTGGCCCGTAGGAGTAGGTGCTGCCCCCAACCTGGCCCGTAGGAGTAGGTGCTGCCCCCAACCTGGCCCGTAGGAGTAGGTGCTGCCCCCAACCTGGCCCGTAGGAGTAGGTGCTGCCCCCAACCTGGCCCGTAGGAGTAGGTGCTGCCCCCAACCTGGCCCGTAGGAGTAGGTGCTGCCCCCAACCTGGCCCGTAGGAGTAGCTGCTGCCCCAGGTTCAGGTTCAGGTTCACCGCCCCGCCCCACTCGGCTTCCCTCCCCCAAACACAGACCAATAGTGTTCGTATACATGCTTAACGCAGCCGGACGCTTGACTAAGAGTAAGAACAATGGCTTCTGTTCCAGCATGCCAGCTTTCCGGGGAGAGAGAGACTAGTTTCTATTAGTTTGGAATCCCCATCAATGATGTCACTGGTAGGCTGAACTGTCCACAGCTCTCCAATGAGACTCGGAGTGAGTAGACCGAAATGGTGACTTCTTCTAATGAGCGTTAGTTGAGGACCAATTCTATGTAAAGATAAGGTTACAGATGTGTGAAGTGGAAAGATTGCACCTATGGCACGCAGCCGGGGATGCAGATTGTGCAATTGTAAATAGTTGGTTTAGTTTAAAGAGATTTATCCACTATGCTGGTATGGTGTGTTTCGAATTTATTTGGTTGCTTATAGGTTTGAATACCAGCTGAAAAAGAAGTTGCTGTTTTGTTACTTTTTAAAACAAAGGTCATTTGTTTTAGTTCCCATCTTGCTGGCATTCCAGTTTTAGAAAAGGTTTACACTTTGTGGTATTTTTTTATATATTTTTTGTATGGAACTGAAGTAGTACCAACGGACATTCCAAACAGGGGTATACGCTGTGCATTTTGCTTTAGTTTTAATTCAGAAATACCCGTGTATTTCTTCAGCTGTTAAATGGGAGGACAGTTGTTTTCAATTATTTAGGCAGTATATATATATATATATTTGACAGTTTTTTTTATTTTTCCAAAAAGGTTTGGATTGCTTCGACTGAAATATGTTCAATCATTTCAAGGTTTCGTCTTGTTGTGTGGTATAATTTATATTAACATTTATATTATTAACACATCTCTGCCACTTTTCAGATTAAGGTGTGGTTTTCCAACGTGTGCTAGACAGAAAACGTTTTAGTTTTTTTTGCTTATATCAGGGATTATTTTGTTACAGATTTAAGACGTGCTCAAACTTTTTTGTATTTCTTAAAATTTTTATCCCACAATTTTGCAACCCTTTTTTTTTTTTTTACCCCGTGTCAATTATCTAATGTAATCCTGGGCGCTACACTTCCTCTGCCAACCTGGGGAGGGCAGCGGACTGACCTCATGCTTCCTTCTATGCATGAGGAGTCCAAGCTGCATCTTTACACCTGACAGGGGAGAGTTTCCCCGGCCGGGCGTAGCGCGTGGAAGGAACACATTATTCCGACCAGTTCCGTTCCCCTCCATCAGGCGCCCCGGCTGGCCAGGGGGAGGTATTAACCTTTTTAATGTAGACGTTATTTTAACGGAAGCAGAAAGGAGGCGGGGTGATTATTTTGTAGAAATCAAATTTAAGGTCTTTCAGCAGCGCCATGTTTTGCATCTGCAGCCGTCACGATTTCCCGGTTCTGGTGCTTCAGTGACCACTTGAAGAATCTGGAGTAGTTTAAGAGTTTCTTCTTGATGTTATAAGCAATAATCAATACTAGTTGATTTATTTAGTTAATTAACATATCATTAATAATAATGTGCATCTTTGGAGTGACGTTAACAGCAGGATTCAACATTGGGGGGTGGGGGGGGGGGGGGATGTCATAGGCAGGCAATGTGTTTTTTCTTTTTTTTTTAATGACGCCAGGTGACGTGTAGGAATCAGAATTTGCATTTGTTTTTCATTGAAATACAAATGGTGCCAACAATAGTACATGTACAGCTGTCAATCCAATACAGGTCAAGATATTTTGTTGTCAGGGTGCTATAGAAATTACATTTGGACTTCCCCTCCTGCTGCATAAAGGGATAGTTCAGCCCAAAAATAACTTAAATAACTTAAAATATATATATAATGCGTGTAGCTGTAGCTGTACATGTCCCCAGTGGACATCATGCTCTTTTGGGCCAGTTCAGTTGAATCCAGAGGTTGACGTAGCGAGGTTCGTTGTACTTGTGTCGGTTGGCTAGCCCTGGTCCAGTGCTTACAGCAAGTCTCTCTCTCTCAGAGAGACTCGCTGTAAGCACTGGACCAGGGCTATCGGTTGGCCATCTCGATGGCGGCTCTCTCTAGACTAGAGGCTCGGTGACGTTACTGCCCTTCCCCTCCTCCCCCGTGGGGAACACCTGCCACGTTTCCTTCCGTCAAAGTAGGTTCAGCTCCTTGAAGCTGAGCTCCACCGTCTCCTCTCACTTCAGCTGCTCCTTGAAGCTGAGCTCCACCGTCTCCTCTCACTTCAGCTGCTCCTTGAAGCTGAGCTCCACCGTCTCCTCTCACTTCAGCTGCTCCTTGAAGCTGAGCTCCACCGTCTCCTCTCACTTCAGCTGCTCCTTGAAGCTGAGCTCCACCGTCTCCTCTCACTTCAGCTGCTCCTTGAAGCTGAGCTCCACCGTCTCCTCTCACTTCAGCTGCTCCTTGAAGCTGAGCTCCACCGTCTCCTCTCACTTCAGCTGCTCCTTGAAGCTGAGCTCCACCGTCTCCTCTCACTTCAGCTGCTCCTTGAAGCTGAGCTCCACCGTCTCCTCTCACTTCAGCTGCTCCTTGAAGCTGAGCTCCACCGTCTCCTCTCACTTCAGCTGCTCCTTGAAGCTGAGCTCCACCGTCTCCTCTCACTTCAGCTGCTCCTTGAAGTGAAGTCGGGAAAGGAAAGAAAAGTGAACTAAACTAAACTATCCCTTTTAAGAGCTAGGTCTTATATTGGCAAGTTGTAGACTTGCAGTATAAACATGGGGCCCAGCCAGACAGTACTTGTATATTTTATAAAAGCTGTTCTTTACTTGTTTGTTCCACCAGCACCAGTACATACCAGTAGTCTGCTCTGCTGTTCGTTCCACCAGCACATACCAGTAGCCGACCTCAGCGATGGTTGTTTTTATTTGTATTATTCTGTGGCTCATTTGGCAGCTTCAATGATTCCAAACCAAAGCCGTGCCTTCCTTGGGGTTAAATGGTTACCAGGTATATAAATAAAAACAAAGTCAATTTACAGCTCTAATGGAGCTTTTAAGGAGGGAAGAACAAAAATAACTTGTAGACTCGATTTGCTGTGAAATTTAAACCTTGATCTGTTGCGTTTTATCTGTGGGCTAATTTAGGCATGTAACGATTCACTCAACTCACGATCATACAATCGACAATTATTTTCCAAATGACTGAAAAAATCTTATTTTTCTCTCTTCATTTTCTGACCACTTGGGAAAATGATGAATTCCTGAAAGCTATCTGACCACTTTTAACACGGCAGCAGAGATGGGTGTGCCACGGTCATTTTTCAGAGCACGTTTCATTTTAATAAGTCAATCGATTGGTCATTAAAATAAACGTGTAAAACTTCAACACTAGACGAGCAAAATGTGTCTCCCTGCGTAACATGCACTACTACTGCCTGGGCGGAGCTTCCCAGTGCATTTGATGCAAATAATAGGACTTGACCAATTCTAGTGAGTTTGTACAGCTTAAGGATGAAAGAGTTAAAAAGCCAATTAACACCAGTGAAACACTAAACTTTTAGCTGCATTATTTTGAGTTCTGAAGGGTTTACTAAAAGATTAAACTAATAGTCTGGTAAAAGCTAGTCAGTTCTGTTGAAAACGTGTTGTAAAGATCCAGGTGTATTTCGTGACCATCATATGCAGTAGGTTGAATGAATCTGATCACAAACAACTGATTGTCAACGATGTTCTGCTGTGTCAGGACACGGTTGTCAGGACACGGTGCAAACTGCCCGTCAAGATATTTTCTAGTATTCCTGGGTTATGTATATCTATTCTCTTAACATTTGTACGTAGTAGGTCAATTCCATTTTGTTTTACTTCCTACGGTTGGATTGTACACTGAATGTAAAAAGATTTGTTTGAATAAATCTTTGAGTTTGAAGGATTTGGTGTGATACATTTATTGCATTTGTACTTTATTAGATCTCAATACAAACACTCGATACAATATTTAACTTCTCTCACACTTTTACATTGTTCTTTCACCAACAGTGTTCACTATTTACAATCAGTCTGGAACATACCATAAGCATTTGGTTGCGTCTGAAAAGTCACTTACTTTTCAGTATGCCTAACAAGTAAGACTTGAGTAATCAATTATGCCAGTATACTGTATTTGTTGAAACCAATGACATGTTAACTGATGGGAAGATGTATGTAGTACCTGTGCTTTGTCACAAGATGGTGCACTTAACTAACTTTCGGGGTGGTCTGGTCTCAGTATGCACAAAATCAAACATAGCATTGTGTATAGTATAGAACACTTGTCAATGAAGTATGCTGACAAGAGGGACACTGATTTGTATGTGATTTCAGACGCGGCCTTAGTGATTTGTCCCATGCTGCTCTGGTTGAACATTCACTCCCATGAACCGGTCCTCCTAAGTGCCAACAAGACACTTCTTTCAATCCTGTCTGAGTTTTATTATAGCTATGAACAATCTAGAAGCGATAATGTCACAAAACGCTGCACAGGTCACATCATTTACCTCCTAACTTTTTACCAAGGTTCAAGGTTTCCATAAATAACGTTGTTTAATACGCTCAGGACTTTTCTGTATGGGCTGTCAAGCCCAGAAAGTTGTTTTTTACCACTCAGTAGTAGGCGTTCTCGCATGACTTCCAGATATGACGACGTACGGTAACACACATAGCCTCTATTGGAGCCACGTGGAATCCCAGATCCTCAAAGTTCATTGTCTTTCTCGGTGTGTCTCTTTGCACGGGAGGCAGCACGACGCCACTACACTACCACCATCGGTAGTGCGCGTACGCCCTGTTGGCCTCGGCCATCTTGTGCAGCTCGTGCTTCTTCTTGATGACGTTGCCCTCGTTGTGGAAGGCCATCAGCAGCTCCTGGGAGAGCTTATCGTACATGAACGTGCGGCGGTGCTTGTTCTTCCGGCACTCCGAGATCATCCAGTCCATGGCCAGGAAGCGACGCCTGTTGTCCGTCAGGGGGATGGGCACCTGAGGAGGAAGAGATGGTTTCAGCTCCATGTTTACTAAGAGTTATTTAGCCTTGTTTGTGCTGTGACAACCACATTTCCCTCACGGTCAATAAAGATCCAGATAATTAGGGCAGATATCATAATTTTGTTTTCAAATCAGTGGGCATAGGTTTTCCTGGTGTTTCATACATAAAAGGAGATCTCTTGATAGTTTGCCTACACGAGACTACAACATGTCAGGTTAGCGCAGCAAGATCCAAACAGCTCCCATTGAGGAAAAAAACTAAAGGAAATGACTTAGAAGGATTTATTGAATGCAATGACGTGACGACAACAGAGCAAGAGGCTGTTTGTTGCTCCAAAACGTCACGCCACTGCGTTAAAGGGAATCCTCGTAATGGGAGTTTTACAAGGGTTTGTTTTTTATCCAGTACCCATTTTGTTGGACACTTTGTAATTTCCTATAAAAGCGTTCCCGTTAGTGTCACGTCACTGACCTGGTACTTCTTGCCTCCTTTCTGGATGCTGGCCAGGCCGATGACGGGCTTGCAGTTGTCCAGAGCCTGGTGGAAGACGGTGTACGGGTTACACTGGATGTCTTCCCTCTGGGCTTCAGGAGACTTGTGGTACTTCTCCACCTGCTTCCTCTTGATGCTCTCCAACGTCTGCCACAGAGGAAGAGACCACGGAGGGGTTACTGTAGATGTCGGCACGTGGGGTTTTAGGTTTGGCTATTCAAAAAGAGCAGATCTACAAGCTCACAGTGCGTCACTCTGTGCCACGCTCCAAGCTTGTGGATCTGCTATTTTTGAAAAGAAGGTGGAAAAAGTGTGCAAATCTTAAAATGTATATATTTTTAAAGCAAACATTTTTTTTTTCGCCTTTATTTTATATGTTTTATGGAGGGACAGACAGTAGGCTGACAGGAAAATGGGGAGAGAGATGGGGGGGGTGACATGCAGTAAAGGCCGTCGGGATCGGGAGTCGAACCCGTGGCACACTGCCAGACTGGATTACCAGCCAAGGTGCCTGGACCGCTGAGCCATGGCCCCGGCCTAAAGCAAACATTTTTAACTGAAACTTTGCTTCCGGGAGTCCCCGGCACAAAATATTCTGAGATGGGGGTCTGCCTGAGACGTATTAGGCCATGATATGTATTAGGCAAAATACATATAATTGTGGGGGTCTAGAAACGTACGCTTTTCATGAAACCGTTAGAATTTAGAAGATGTGTGTAGAATGTGCCTCGGGTCTTAATGGGTGAATAACAGGATCAGAGGAGAGCAGACGTTCCCTCACCTGATTCATGAGGTCTCTGGAAAGAACCTTGTTTCCACCTTTCATCATCATGTTGATGAACTTACTGTGGAGAAAACACAACATGCGGTTAGCTCTCAGGCTGTCTCAGCTGCATCATGCTCTTCTTAACCACAACACACGCCTAGCAGTCAGCTTGTCTGCAAGTATTAGGAACTTACATTAAAGGATTGTATGCCATCTAGAATGAAATGTAAGGCCAAGCTTGCAACAGAAATAAACACGAAACGTTTTAAGGTGGTCTCAATGTAATATGCAATATTGTCAAGGTAATGAAACTCAGATGAAAAATCTGAATTCAGAAGTGGTTCTGGTGTTCAAGAATATTAGCTTTTCTCCACTCAAAACTAATAGTAGTCATAGAGTCAAATAGTAGTCATAGAGTCCGACTGGTATACAAATTTACAGCAACCCATTCAAACTGGGAATGCATCTGTGTGATTTTAGTGTTGGCTATTCAAAAGCAGCAGATATAAAAACTAATTTTTTATTTTTATTTTACATTTTTGAAACATCTTGAAAATGTGAGAACTAGAATTGGCCTCAGGTCTTAATTTAAACAATATTTAAGAGACCTTTCGAAAATGAATCGAATACAAATGTAATACATTATAAGGCCTTTTAAAAAATGAGTATGAATTTAGGACTAGTGGGGGGGGGGGGGGGGGGGGGTTAAATGAATCGATACGGCAATATATCGATATATACTCCAGACGATATGTGAAAATGCACAATGAAGCCATGAGGTGGCTTTTATTTTAATTTAAAGATCTCTGTGGGCCTGAACGTGTTTCATTGTATTTATGCAATACTTAAAGGCTTTGCCTTTGCTACAGAATGATAAAGTAAATACATGGTCATTATTTTGAATCAACGTATAGTATATCATATATATCGTATGGTGGCGTCTGTATCGTGATACTCATCTGTCGTGAGGTTGCAGGCAATACACCCACCCCCATTTAGGACTGTGTTCAGTACCTTAAGATGGGGTCGTGGAACGGGGAGCTGTTCTGTGAGTTGCTGGCTGCCTTTATGGGTCTGACGGCTTTCAGCTCCCGCTGTTCCTTCTCCTCGGCGCTGAGCTCCGTCTCTGGGACGCTGTGCGGCTCCTTACGCACCTCTGGCTCCAGGTAGTACGGGTTATACCGGCTCCATCTCACCAGCAGCACCCTGCCAAGACCAAGAGATCAACATTATAACTAGAGTTGTTCCCATACCGATAGTGGTATCGGGTACTCGGACCCCCGATATCACCCTCAAGTACTCTGTACTCGGAACCGGCCCGATAATCTGACCCGCGTACCAAAACATCCAATTGACACTAGCCTGAACGAATGCAACGGGAGCAAGTCTGACCCAACACTGCAGCAACTCGCCCAATACAAAACAGCCGATCTACAAGCATGAATGACAAGTAACTAACAAGAGTAGAACGGAGATCCATCTACACATCTATGAGGAAAAGGGGATAAAATAAGTGGGTACTCAACAAAAATAAAGTACTCGTATCGGTACTCCGTATCGGCAAGTACAAAAAATTAAGTACTTGTACTCGGTCTGAAAAAAATGGTTATCTGGAAAACTTTGGGGCGGCTGTGGCTCAGGAGGTAGAGCAGGTCGTCCAATGATCCATGGGTCGGCGGTTCGAATCCCGGCTCCTCCTGACTACATGTCGAAGTGTCCATGGGCAAGACACTGAACCCTACATTGCCTCGATAGAAAAGCGATATAAAAAAAATGCAATTCATTATTATTATTAGTATAACTCTAATTATAACCTGCTCCATCTCACTGCCAGCACCCTGGAAGCCAAGACAGACAGCGTTTTATAGGGTCCATCTGTCAGTATGTGAAGTGAATGGGTGGATGTAATGCACATTGTTGTAGCCGTGGTTCACAACATGACGCTCAAAAAGCACTTCATTGGTGGGATAATAATAATAATCTTTATTGTCCCGAAAGATATTTGTCTTCACAGTCTGTTCAAACACCCCACATCAAAAACCACACGTAGCACAGAAACACCAACAAGACAATAGAAAAAGTTAAAAACATTGTTTGTTATTATTATTATTATTATTATTAAATATATTACTGCAGTGGAGTAAAAAGTGCACTATCCAATATTCATCTCTGAAATGTAGTGGAGTAGATTTTAGAAGAACAACAGGGATCTTCAACAGGGGGGTCCTCACAGTTACGGAGCCGACTTGGGGACCCAACGCAGCTCCTCCCAGGAAAACAAACAAATTAACGGAGCTGAACGTGAATCCCCCCCACCGCCCACCCCTTTTTTCCCCTCACTGTATATGTTTCTTTTCCCTTTTTACCTCCTTTATGATGAATTCCTGTTCTGTCTATAGAAGTGTCTATTTGTACGTCTCTAAATGTTTTGATGATTTGAACATGGTGGACCCTATTGGAAACAAGTGTAATGCTTAATTGGGTCGTCCACTCACAGTTAACAGCCTTTGTATTGAGTTTGTGCTTGAAATGTACTGTAATTCTGCAAACTGTTAATAAATTCTTCAATCAATCAATCAATCAATCAAAACTAGAGGCAGGGCCAAATACGGTCAAATCTTTGTGCGATAGTACTGTGTATTTGTATGTCATTTAAATGTTCTGATGAATTGAACATGGAGGACCTAAGATTTAGACTCTCGTCGTAGATGTATTTATCGATTCTGACTGAAAATCGTGTAAACAATTAAGCCACAGGCTTTCTTGGGTTATAATAATAAATCATCTCGTATTGAAGCTTATATAGAACGCTACTTTCCTCCTGTGCTTTATTTCTGCAAACTGTTAAAGTATTCAATCCCTCAATCCCTGTTCCGACGAGAACTTTAGCCAGAAGCTAAAGTAACCACAGTAGAGAGAGAGTACACACACATCTAAGCATGGCGTCAGTTCACAAATCAGCATGAATGAACCATTATTATAATGTTTTATAGTTATTAACTGATGATAACCGTCATATATTAAACAATAACATAATAATTATAAACAGTTACCTTGGAGTCCAAGGTTTCAACAACAGACCAGTGATGGAGGCCGCCATCTTGGAAATGTGCCTGAAGCGCGACGAGGACCCCACTTAGGACCGTCTATCAGATGCCTGCGTGGAAAAAAACAATCAAACAGCAACAGTTATTATTACTATCTCTTAATTTAAACACTAATGTATATTTAACGTTATGCCACTGCCAGGCGTAATTTACTAGGTGTGTAATATATTTATCTTAATAATAATTAAAACAATAAATGGGTCTGGGTCTTTCTCGAGCACACGCGCAGTGCGTGTGCGTGTAGTGACGTCACGGGATGTTTTCAGACGCTATGGCGTACCAGGAAGAAGGAGAGACGCTGGAGTCCTGGCTCAGTGAGTGAATTAATATTAAACCCTTTAATGATGAATTAATGAATTAATATAAAAGCCTTTAATGACGGCATAATGGTGGAGTCCATTATGTATGTGTGACTCAGTGAGTAAATTAATATAAAACCCATTAATGATGACTGTCTCATGCAAGGAGCTACGATGATGCTTCCTTGGTTGTTGTGGGGGTGTGTGTGTGTGTGTGTGTGTGTGTCTGTCTGTCGGTCTCTGTGTCTGTGTGTGTGTGTGTGTGTGTGTGTGTGTGTCTGGATTGGATTGGATGATATTGTCTGTCTGTCTGTCTAGCTGAGCTGAGCTGAGCTGTGCTGTAAGACATGATTGGGCGATAAGTGTGTGTGAAAATGTGGTGGGTCATGGGTGGTGTTATTTTTAACTAATAATTAGATGACATTAATTGGCTCGGGTGCCTTGCTGTTGTGGGAGGTGCAGGGTGATACGTGTGTGTTTTATGATGGAGGTAGGTTTGTTTAGAGATGAAGCAGTATGATGGGTGGAGGAGGAGGAGGGTATCATGAGGAGGAGGAGGAGGAGGAGGAGGAGGGTATCATTAGGAGGGTGGAGGAGGAGGAGGAGGAGGAGGGTATCATTAGGATACTGTCTGCTCTGCACTTCATAGAAGTGAATATTTGTATATACGTCATTAAATGTTATGATGAATTGAAAATGGAGGACCCTGATGTAAACAAGTCTTTTTCTGGTTTTATCCTCAAGTGACAGTTCTTGTATTGATTGACCTGTACTTTCGTTTTGAAATGTATAGCCATTCTGCACAGTGTGAAATAAAGATCACACCCGTGTGAAGATTTGCTGGCCGATTAGCTCAGACACATATGACGTGAATTCTCCATTCATTGTCGATGGGAATTTAATGTTTGTGTAGGACGAAAATCTACACTAATAGCTGAATATAGGAGCGGCTAGCGTCCCTCAAAGAAATTCAATAAATCAGTCAGTCAGAGGGACAGACAACAGCACAGCAGGTCTGGACTTGAATACAGCTCAGCTGTGAATCTGGACAGACTGACTTTAAGCTATTCAGTGGTCGAGTGCTATCACCCAATGCATATTGCTGTTCATAAGAATACCATAAACACTTGGCTCAAGACAGCCGGCGTAACTGCTCTGCCTGATATGTTCCTAAACGTAAACCTCAGTAAATTATGACTAAAGTAATGACTATAATATAATCACTGACCTACTTACTGTAAAATGGTCCAGACTCCCAAACTGACATGCTTGGTTACTGTGTTGCTTCTGACAGGTGTGCTGTAGCGTACCTGTGTTCTCGTACCCGTGCCATCCAGACTGTAGCTGGACCTGATAACTGAGCTCTCTTATGGTCATCATGATGATGTCATCATGACATATCAACTATATATATCCTTATATGGAGATCCACAACATCTACGCCCAAATATGGTACATGAGTCGGACCATGACGTCTGTCCCTGAAGGCGCCAGCTCATCATCATATATGGTCACAATTATGGGACAACGATGTCCAAATATGGAATCCATCGATACAATAGGTCGCGTACAGCCTCACTTCCGCTGTAACCATGGCGATGTAGATCTGCCTACTTACTTACTTTAATAAGAAGTATTTTCTTCCTCCTGTGACGGACAGATAAAGCCACCCATCCAAGCAACAGGCAGGAGGACTGGGAGTACATCATGGGCTTCTGTGATCAGATCAACAAGGAGCTGGAAGGGTACGGACTGGAGCTGCACAATGCCTGATATTACACACACTGCATGTATTAGTGCTGCACATTAATCAAACACACACTGCATGTATTAGTGCTGCACATTAATCGAACACACACTGCATGTATTAGTGCTGCTCATTAATCGAACACACACTGCATGTATTAGTGCTGCTCATTAATCGAACACACACTGCATGTATTAGTGCTGCACATTAATCGAACACACACTGCATGTATTAGTGCTGCACACTAATAGAACACACACTGCATGTATTAGTGCTGCTCATTAATCGAACACACACTGCATGTATTAGTGCTGCACATTAATCGAACACACACTGCATGTATTAGTGCTGCACACTAATAGAACACACACTGCATGTATTAGTGCTGCTCATTAATCGAACACACACTGCATGTATTAGTGCTGCTCATTAATCGAACACACACTGCATGTATTAGTGCTGCTCATTAATCGAACACACACTGCATGTATTAGTGCTGCACACTAATAGAACACACACTGCATGTATTAGTGCTGCTCATTAATAGAACACACACTGCATGTATTAGTGCTGCACACTAATAGAACACACACTAGGTGCTGCCACACTTATAGACGTTCACGGCTGTGCGCAGCTTCTTTTTCCGGGTTTTTAGACAGCTGGTGGATGGAACTTAAGCTCCACCTCCGCGGACGACTGCCGCGGAGGAGAGCGTTTCCGGGAATCTGGCCGTCGCGGCAGTCGTCCGCGGAGGTGGAGCTTAATTTCCATCCACCAGCTGTCTAAAAACCCGGAAAAAGCAGCTTCTGTCCGCGGCTGTCGGCCGTTTTGCGCGTAGGTGTGGAAACGCTGACTGCATGTATTAGTGCTGCTCATTAATCGAACACACACTGACCAAAGAAAGATCTCAATTCTTGTGGAGGAAAAATCGAGATTCACATTTGAGCAAGAATCGTGATACGTGCAGCACTAGCATGTACACTAGCATGTACTAGTGCCGCGCTATGAGCTTGTAGATCTGCTATTTTCCAATAGCTAAAGCATAACATAATGCTTAAAACACCAACAGGGGTTCCCGCCCAAAATGCATGAAAGTTTCTCTTGTAGCAAAAACATAAGAGTAACTAACTAGTGCTGCATGATTTTTGTTCAAATTTAGAAATGACATCTCATAGGTGTCTGAATCTAGATCGTTATCTTTCTTTTTTCCGATGAATTGTGCATCACTAAACTATAGCCAGCAGGCGTATGAAATATTATGACACCGATATGAGTCACCGTTGAAAATGTTAAAATGCTAATTAAACTCATTGTCACTATTAAACGTTTCTGTTCCAGACCCCAGATAGCAGTGAAGTTGCTAGTCCATAAAATCCATTCGCCGCAGGAATGGGAGGCTCTACAAGCTCTGACAGTAAGAATCCTGATCGACTGTACCATATGTATTTATGTTTAGATCAGAGGTTCTCAAACATTTTTTGTCTCAGATCACCCCTGTAAATTTCATCCACGGCACCACCTTGATTACATTGTTACTTATGTTCCGCCGTAGTCTGAAGACCCACCTTTCAGACTCCATCATGGCCCATAGCACTTATCCTAGCCACTTTTTAGACTTAGATAGCATTTGAAACAGACTTATAGCATGTCATGTAGACAGCACAATAATTGCATTGTATGTAGTCATAGCACATCATAGTACATATGTATAGCATAGTATAGTATATATGGATAGGTTATATGTATAGTGTCATTATATAGATATGTTCTAGTTACGTTCTTAGCTTGCGCATGTTTCATGATAAATGCTTTTATATATGTGATGTATTCCCATGCTTTTGTTCTTGCCTAATGTAAGTCGCTCTGGATTAAGAGCGTCTGCTAAATGCCTAAATTGTAAATTGTAATAGAACCTTGTCTTATATTAACGGTCGCTACGTAAATATGTAAATCTTTCCACCCTACAGTATGTCACGAGGAAAACGTGTTTTCATTAGGATAAATTGAAAATAACTTTTACACTTAAAATGTATATAACTTAAACTTAGTATATAACTTTATACTACTTCACCAACATTCACCAAAACACAACGCGTCACACCTGCTTTAGACGGATGCTAACTGTAGGTTCATTGTTTATCTGGTATTAAAGTTTTCCTCTATTTATGACTTTTGTCCTATTATGCTTATTCTGATTCTTCATCATGTGTAAGTCGCCCTGGAAAAGAGCTTCTTCTAAAACAGGGGTTCTCAACCCGTGGGTCGCGACCCCTCGTGGGGTCGCCAAATTATTTTAGGGGGTCCCCAAATTATTTTCGAAAAAAAAGAAGAAAAAAAAGATTTTTTTTAAATTTTATTTTCACGATTTTTCAAAAATAGCAGACCTACAAGCTCGTAGCGCGCCACTCGGTGGCGCGCTATGAGCTTGTAGATCTGCTATTTTTCAATAGCTAAATTATAACATAATGCTTAAAACACCAAAAGGGGTTCCCGCCCCAAAATGGGTTAAGGTTATTGTAGCAGTCAATTTATATTGGGGGTCGGGAGGGGGCGGGGCGGGGGTCCCGAGACGTTGCCAAAGCATTTCCGGGGGTCCCCGGCCAAAAACGTTGAGAACCCCTGTTCTAAAAGACTAAATTGTAAACCCTTTCTTTCTTTGCTTCCATTCCCCGTGCAGGTGTTGGAGGCGTGTATGAAGAACTGTGGCAGAAGGTTTCACAATGAAATCGGGAAGTACCGCTTCCTGAACGAGATGATCAAAGTGGTGTCTCCAAAGGTGTGTGTGTGTGTGTGTGTGTGTGTGTGTGTGTGTGTGTGTGTGTGTGTGTGTGTGTGTGTGTGTGTGTGTGTGTGTGTGTGTGTGTGTGTGTGTGTGTGTGTGTGTGTGTGTGTGTGTGTGTGTGTGTGTGTGTGTGTGTGTGTGTGTGTGTGTGTGTGTGTGTGCGCGCGCGTGTGCCTGCTTCTCTGCTGTACTATGGAGAGTGACTTCAGTCTTTGGAGAGGACAAGATTAATTCAGTTTGCTCCTCTCCACCAGCAGCACACAGTGGGCTCAGTTTGCTGGCCGAGCAGTGGCCATGGTGTCCAGTCCTGAATCTATTGAACGTAGAGACATTCAGTGTTTGGGGGCGACTGTGGCTCAAGAGGTAGAGCAGGTCGTCCAATGATCCATGGGTCGGCGGTTCGAATCCCGGCTCCTCCTGTCTACATGTCGAAGTGTCCTTGGGCAAGACACTGAACCCCAAATTGCTCCCGATGTGCTGGTTGGTACCTTGCATGGCTTCCGCCGCAATCGGTGTATGAATGTGTGTGTGAATGGGTGAATGTAATGCACATCTATGTAAAGCGCCTTGGATAAAGGCGCTATATAAATGCACCATTTACCATTTTGTTTGGGACCTCCTTGCATTCCCGTTCCTTTTCCCAGGGTGGTGTCTACTCCGTTCTCACAGTGCATGAAGTATTGTGATGAAGTATTGTGTTCTCAGTACAGTACAGAAGTATTAATGCATGACTTTTGAGGAATACGTCATATGGCAGCCAAGTATAGGATGATTAATTTTGTTTAGAGCACTAAATGTTGACATAAGACGCCATGTTGTGTCCGATATGAACGCAGCGGGCGCCCCTCACTTCACGCGGGTGTGATTATTGTGTTCTCAGTACATGGGCGACGGCGTTCCAGAGAAGGTGAAGACCAAGATCATAGAGATGCTGTACAGCTGGACGGTGGCGTTCCCTAACGAGGCCAAGATCGCCGAGGCCTACCAGACCCTGAGGAGACAGGGTGAGTACTACAGTACTATATACATGAGGCCTACCAGACCCTGAGGAGACAGGGTGAGTACTACAGTACTACAGACTACAGTACTACAGTACTATATACATGAGGCCTACCAGACCCTGAGGAGACAGGGTGAGTACTACAGTACTACAGACTACAGTACTATATACATGAGGCCTACCAGACCCTGAGGAGACAGGGTGAGTACTACAGTACTACAGACTACAGTACTATATACATGAGGCCTACCAGACCCTGAGGAGACAGGGTGAGTACTACAGTACTACAGACTACAGTACTACAGACTACAGTACTACAGTACTACAGACTACAGTACTATATACATGAGGCCTACCAGACCCTGAGGAGACAGGGTGAGTACTACAGTACTACAGACTACAGTACTACAGACTACAGTACTACAGTACTATATACATGAGGCCTACCAGACCCTGAGGAGACAGGGTGAGTACTACAGTACTACAGACTACAGTACTACAGTACTATATACATGAGGCCTACCAGACCCTGAGGAGACAGGGTGAGTACTACAGTACTACAGACTACAGTACTACAGTACTATATACATGAGGCCTACCAGACCCTGAGGAGACAGGGTGAGTACTACAGACTACAGTACTACAGACTACAGTACTACAGACTACAGTACTACAGTACTATATACATGAGGCCTACCAGACCCTGAGGAGACAGGGTGAGTACTACAGTACTACAGACTACAGTACTACAGTACTACATACATGAGGCCTACCAGACCCTGAGGAGACAGGGTGAGTACTACAGTACTACAGACTACAGTACTACAGACTACAGTACTACAGTACTACAGACTACAGTACTATATACATGAGGCCTACCAGACCCTGAGGAGACAGGGTGAGTACTACAGTACTACAGACTACAGTACTACAGTACTATATACATGAGGCCTACCAGACCCTGAGGAGACAGGGTGAGTACTACAGTACTACAGACTACAGTACTACAGACTACAGTACTACAGTACTACAGACTACAGTACTATATACATGAGGCCTACCAGACCCTGAGGAGACAGGGTGAGTACTACAGTACTACAGACTACAGTACTACAGTACTATATATATGAGGCCTACCAGACCCTGAGGAGACAGGGTGAGTACTACAGTACTACAGACTACAGTACTACAGACTACAGTACTACAGTACTACAGACTACAGTACTATATACATGAGGCCTACCAGACCCTGAGGAGACAGGGTGAGTACTACAGTACTACAGACTACAGTACTACAGTACTATATACATGAGGCCTACCAGACCCTGAGGAGACAGGGTGAGTACTACAGTACTACAGACTACAGTACTACAGTACTATATACATGAGGCCTACCAGACCCTGAGGAGACAGGGTGAGTACTACAGTACTACAGACTACAGTACTACAGTACTATATACATGAGGCCTACCAGACCCTGAGGAGACAGGGTGAGTACTACAGACTACAGTACTACAGTACTATATACATGAGGCCTACCAGACCCTGAGGAGACAGGGTGAGTACTACAGTACTACAGACTACAGTACTACAGTACTATATACATGAGGCCTACCAGACCCTGAGGAGACAGGGTGAGTACTACAGACTACAGTACTACAGTACTACAGTACTATACATGAGGCCTACCAGACCCTGAGGAGACAGGGTGAGTACTACAGTACTACAGACTACAGTACTACAGTACTATACATGAGGCCTACCAGACCCTGAGGAGACAGGGTGAGTACTACAGTACTACAGACTACAGTACTACAGTACTATATACATGAGGCCTACCAGACCCTGAGGAGACAGGGTGAGTACTACAGTACTACAGACTACAGTACTACAGTACTATATACATGAGGCCTACCAGACCCTGAGGAGACAGGGTGAGTACTACAGTACTACAGACTACAGTACTACAGTACTATATACATGAGGCCTACCAGACCCTGAGGAGACAGGGTGAGTACTACAGACTACAGTACTACAGTACTATATACATGAGGCCTACCAGACCCTGAGGAGACAGGGTGAGTACTACAGTACTACAGACTACAGTACTACAGTACTATATACATGAGGCCTACCAGACCCTGAGGAGACAGGGTGAGCAAATATATATACCTTTACGTTACTTCTAGGACAGTACCATAGGACAGTAAACTGGGAGAGATAGGAGAGATAACAGGCAAACGTTGAGCAAGATAACAATTCTTCTACATTCTCTAATTGTGTAGACTTCTGGTAAATTAAGTAATGGAGTTGTTTAACAATAATTTAACTCTTGAGAGCATAAAATGAAACCAAATGGAGCCGTAACTGTCCATTTGGTTTCATTTTACACTCAAGAGTTATAGAGATCTACTGTATAAGGGTCCATTTGGTTACCAACTCTATCATTTCGCTGGGGACCACCTGGAACCCCCTCAAGGACCACTGGTGGTCCCTGGACCACTGGTTGAGAACCACTGCTAAGTCTGCTATACAATAAATCAGTAACCCTGCGTCACCAGTCTTTAATAAATCAGTAACCCTGCGTCACCAGTCTAATAAATCAGTAACCCTGCGTCACCAGTCTTTAATAAATCAGTAACCCTGCGTCACCAGTCTAATAAATCAGTAACCCTGCGTCACCAGTCTTTAATAAATCAGTAACCCTGCGTCACCAGTCTTTATAAATCAGTAACCCTGCGTCACCAGTCTTTAATAAATCAGTAACCCTGCGTCACCAGTCTAATAAATCAGTAACCCTGCGTCACCAGTCTAATAAATCAGTAACCCTGCGTCACCAGTCTAATAAATCAGTAACCCTGCGTCACCAGTCTAATAAATCAGTAACCCTGCGTCACCAGTCTAATAAATCAGTAACCCTGCGTCACCAGTCTTTAATAAATCAGTAACCCTGCGTCACCAGTCTAATAAATCAGTAACCCTGCGTCACCAGTCTAATAAATCAGTAACCCTGCGTCACCAGTCTAATAAATCAGTAACCCTGCGTCACCAGTCTTTATAAATCAGTAACCCTGCGTCACCAGTCTAATAAATCAGTAACCCTGCGTCACCAGTCTTTATAAATCAGTAACCCTGCGTCACCAGTCTAATAAATCAGTAACCCTGCGTCACCAGTCTAATAAATCAGTAACCCTGCGTCACCAGTCTTTAATAAATCAGTAACCCTGCGTCACCAGTCTTTATAAATCAGTAACCCTGCGTCACCAGTCTTTAATAAATCAGTAACCCTGCGTCACCAGTCTAATAAATCAGTAACCCTGCGTCACCAGTCTTTAATAAATCAGTAACCCTGCGTCACCAGTCTAATAAATCAGTAACCCTGCATCACCAGTCTAATAAATCAGTAACCCTGCGTCACCAGTCTAATAAATCAGTAACCCTGTGTCACCAGTCTAATAAATCAGTAACCCTGCATCACCAGTCTAATAAATCAGTAACCCTGCGTCACCAGTCTTTAATAAATCAGTAACCCTGCGTCACCAGTCTAATAAATCAGTAACCCTGCGTCACCAGTCTTTAATAAATCAGTAACCCTGCGTCACCAGTCTTTAATAAATCAGTAACCCTGCGTCACCAGTCTTTAATAAATCAGTAACCCTGCGTCACCAGTCTTTAATAAATCAGTAACCCTGCGTCACCAGTCTAATAAATGAGTAACCCTGCGTCACCAGTCTAATAAATCAGTAACCCTGCGTCACCAGTCTTTAATAAATCAGTAACCCTGCGTCACCAGTCTAATAAATCAGTAACCCTGCGTCACCAGTCTTTATAAATCAGTAACCCTGCGTCACCAGTCTTTAATAAATCAGTAACCCTGCGTCACCAGTCTTTAATAAATCAGTAACCCTGCGTCACCAGTCTAATAAATCAGTAACCCTGCGTCACCAGTCTTTATAAATCAGTAACCCTGCGTCACCAGTCTAATAAATCAGTAACCCTGCGTCACCAGTCTTTATAAATCAGTAACCCTGCGTCACCAGTCTTTATAAATCAGTAACCCTGCGTCACCAGTCTAATAAATCAGTAACCCTGCGTCACCAGTCTAATAAATCAGTAACCCTGCGTCACCAGTCTAATAAATCAGTAACCCTGCGTCACCAGTCTTTAATAAATCAGTAACCCTGCGTCACCAGTCTAATAAATCAGTAACCCTGCGTCACCAGTCTTTAATAAATCAGTAACCCTGCGTCACCAGTCTAATAAATCAGTAACCCTGCGTCACCAGTCTTTAATAAATCAGTAACCCTGCGTCACCAGTCTAATAAATCAGTAACCCTGCGTCACCAGTCTAATAAATCAGTAACCCTGCGTCACCAGTCTAATAAATCAGTAACCCTGCGTCACCAGTCTAATAAATCAGTAACCCTGCGTCACCAGTCTAATAAATCAGTAACCCTGCGTCACCAGTCTTTAATAAATCAGTAACCCTGCGTCACCAGTCTTTAATAAATCAGTAACCCTGCGTCACCAGTCTTTAA
Source organism: Electrona antarctica (assembly GCF_951216825.1). Classification (NCBI taxonomy): domain Eukaryota; kingdom Metazoa; phylum Chordata; class Actinopteri; order Myctophiformes; family Myctophidae; genus Electrona; species Electrona antarctica. The sequence continues at coordinate 2,392,167 of NC_136795.1, read as the reverse complement.
TAAATCAGTAACCCTGCGTCACCAGTCTTTAATAAATCAGTAACCCTGCGTCACCAGTCTAATAAATCAGTAACCCTGCGTCACCAGTCTAATAAATCAGTAACCCTGCGTCACCAGTCTAATAAATCAGTAACCCTGTGTCACCAGTCTAATAAATCAGTAACCCTGCATCACCAGTCTAATAAATCAGTAACCCTGCGTCACCAGTCTTTAATAAATCAGTAACCCTGCGTCACCAGTCTAATAAATCAGTAACCCTGCATCACCAGTCTAATAAATCAGTAACCCTGCGTCACCAGTCTAATAAATCAGTAACCCTGTGTCACCAGTCTAATAAATCAGTAACCCTGCATCACCAGTCTAATAAATCAGTAACCCTGCGTCACCAGTCTTTAATAAATCAGTAACCCTGCGTCACCAGTCTAATAAATCAGTAACCCTGCGTCACCAGTCTTTAATAAATCAGTAACCCTGCGTCACCAGTCTTTAATAAATCAGTAACCCTGCGTCACCAGTCTAATAAATGAGTAACCCTGCGTCACCAGTCTAATAAATCAGTAACCCTGCATCACCAGTCTTTAATAAATCAGTAACCCTGCGTCACCAGTCTAATAAATCAGTAACCCTGCGTCACCAGTCTTTATAAATCAGTAACCCTGCGTCACCAGTCTTTAATAAATCAGTAACCCTGCGTCACCAGTCTTTAATAAATCAGTAACCCTGCGTCACCAGTCTAATAAATCAGTAACCCTGCGTCACCAGTCTTTATAAATCAGTAACCCTGCGTCACCAGTCTAATAAATCAGTAACCCTGCGTCACCAGTCTTTATAAATCAGTAACCCTGCGTCACCAGTCTTTATAAATCAGTAACCCTGCGTCACCAGTCTTTATAAATCAGTAACCCTGCGTCACCAGTCTAATAAATCAGTAACCCTGCGTCACCAGTCTAATAAATCAGTAACCCTGCGTCACCAGTCTTTAATAAATCAGTAACCCTGCGTCACCAGTCTTTAATAAATCAGTAACCCTGCGTCACCAGTCTTTAATAAATCAGTAACCCTGCGTCACCAGTCTTTATAAATCAGTAACCCTGCGTCACCAGTCTAATAAATCAGTAACCCTGCGTCACCAGTCTAATAAATCAGTAACCCTGCGTCACCAGTCTTTAATAAATCAGTAACCCTGCGTCACCAGTCTTTAATAAATCAGTAACCCTGCGTCACCAGTCTTTATAAATCAGTAACCCTGCGTCACCAGTCTAATAAATCAGTAACCCTGCGTCACCAGTCTAATAAATCAGTAACCCTGCGTCACCAGTCTAATAAATCAGTAACCCTGCGTCACCAGTCTAATAAATCAGTAACCCTGCGTCACCAGTCTAATAAATCAGTAACCCTGCGTCACCAGTCTTTACACTACCCAGGAAAGTCTGGTATTCGTTCTAAAACTGAGAACGACGATGAAAACTACGCTGATGCTTCCTGTCATGTGTTCCGGCCGCCTGATGGCGTGAAGTTATTTCCGCTCTGGACCGGATCAGAAAATCAAAAATGGAATTGACTAAAGAAATGTAATAAATCACTGAGGCCTAGCAGGCGCTCAGAAGACAGGGTGTGTCGTCATCAACACCCTAAGGCTGCCTGTAACGTATGGCAAACGGAAAATAACTTCGGCTTCGGAAGGGAAAAGGTGTTTCACTGCCTCAGAACTCTGTTCTGAGCTCTGAATGCTAGAGAGGGGGCATTACCGGACGAAACCTGGGACTTTATTTGTCCCAGGCGGCCTCCCTACCATTTCATCTGTGTACGCCTACGAGTACTAGATAGCATCAGTACATACATTTAGTTCCTTGAACTTCCTCCCCCCCCCCTCTCTGGTCTGGTGACCAGCGACCCAGATCGCCTCCCCCAGTCCAAACATTTAGTTCCATCCCCTCTCTGACAGGTCTGATGACCAGCGACCCCCAGTCCAAACATTAATTCCCTCCCCCTCTCTGACAGGTCTGGTGACCAGCGACCCAGATCGCCTCCCCCAGTCCAAACATTTAGTTCCATCCCCTCTCTGACAGGTCTGATGACCAGCGACCCCCAGTCCAAACATTAATTCCCTCCCCCTCTCCGACAGGTCTGGTGACCAGCGACCCCCAGTCCAAACATTAATTCCCTCCCCCTCTCCGACAGGTCTGGTGACCAGCGACCCCCAGTCCAAACATTAATTCCCTCCCCCTCTCCGACAGGTCTGGTGACCAGCGACCCAGAGTTACCGCTGGACAAGACCCTGATCCCCTCCCCCCCGACGCGACCCAAGAACCCTGTGTTCGACAACGAGGACATGGGCAAGGTGAGCTTCCTCTTTAATGTCCAAGGGGTTCATAATGAATGCAGAACGTTGTCAAATGCATTCTACTACACCAGTCGTCCCGACGTCCCGAATAATAGTTATTTCAAGCTCTGGATATTCTGTGCATAATTCACTCACAAGCAGCCAGCGGCAGATCTGCATGGGAGCTGCATGTAGAAAGCAGATCCTTGTGTACACATGACCTAGCTCTGCAATGATTAAAATGATACATTAATATGAAGCATCCCAATATTGAAATGATGTTGAAATAGCAAACTTGCTGAACGGGTATCAGAATAGTGTAATATTTGGGGCCAGCCGTAGGGTGACCAGATCCCAACTAACCAGATGTGGGACAAAGAGTGTGTTTGTGTGGGACAATGTGGGACACATGCGGGGTTGTGTCTAGCCCGTCTCCGGACCCCCCGGGTTGAGCTCCTTTGGACCCCTAACCCATAGGGGTCCAAAGGAGCTCAACCCGGGGGGTCCGGAGACGGGCTAGGTTGTGTCGTGCGCGTGAATAATGTGTATACGAAAAAAAAATAATAACTAATTTCTATTCCTCAATTAGACATTTCTATTCTGCCCCTCACATAGCATATCTATGCTTTGCCATCTGGTTGATTCAGTAGCACATAATAGGACTATGATGATAATAACTATAATAGAACTACTATGCAAATAAAATAAACTTAACAGAAATGCATTTAAATGAACTATTATTGGACAAACAGGACAATAGACCAACCAATACACAATACACCAACCAACCAATACAACTGGACAATACACCAACAAAACAACTGGGAAAAAATACACCAACCAACCAACCAATACAACTGGACAATTCACCAACCAACCAACGAACCAACCAACCAACCAAGGGGCTTTTATTTGATTGTGAAGGCATGAATTAGCCTACAACCAATAAGGAACCAATAAATAAATGTTTACTTTATCAAAGTATCCTCCTCCTAACAAAGCCAAGTACTGCAAATTATTTTGAAATTATACAGGTAAAATAAATACAAGATAAAATAAAATAAAATTGGTCAGCATTGGAGGCAACTCATAATAAATTAAATTGTAAACACACTTCTCCACCATAGCAGCACAGCCAGGATATACACTTTGTAAGTGTGTTTAGGTGTTTATGTGGTAAACACTAGTTAGTTCAGCTGCTGTTACCTTTTCTTCTTGTTTTGGTTTTAGTACAAACGTGTCCAATGGACACGTTTGTACTAAAACGTGTCCATGCACCGTGAAGCCTCCTTTTGATCAACACGTTGCTTCACGTCGTTATTCACCTCCTCCGTGTGTCACTGAGAAACAACTCTAATTACAAATGTCACAGAAGACTCTTTCAATATGCCTTGAACTGCATGGCTTCTTCACCCACGGATAAATAGTTTCCCTGTGCTTGTTGTAACTGCACTTCATTTTCTTCCCCTTTCTCCTCCATGTTTTAGCTAAGACGCTAACTCGTTGTACTGTGTTTCGTGCGTTGTTTTGTTTTGGTGGGTGTTCACTAAACTATCCGCACCGCATTGATTTGATTTCCCCCTCTCTGCCCGGCTGTTTGATTGACAGCCAATCCTACCTACCTACACACACACACACACACAGTCACGGCCCGCCCCCTGGCCCTGTCATGACAGCCTCCGCAGCTCCGCTGCTCTCCCACAGACCCACAGATAAAGCGCACATTTGAAAACCGGAGCCTGTCTATCATAATGCGGGACAACGTCTCAATTTGCGGGACGCATGAAAAGTCATTGAAATGCGGGACAATCCCGCACAAATCAGGACATCTGGTCACCCTAGCCAGCCGTCGTGTTTAATATAAGGTGAAGGTTCCTGGTTCGATCCCCGGCAGCTCTTAGCTCTGTGCTGAAGTGTCCTTGAGCACGACACTGAACCATGGCTGAAGTGTCCTTGAACACGACACTGAACCATGGCTGAAGTGTCCTTGAGCACGACACTGAACCATGGCTGAAGTGTCCTTGAGCACAACACTGAACCATGGCTGAAGTGTCCTTGAGCACGACACTGAACCATGGCTGAAGTGTCCTTGAGCACAACACTGAACCATGGTTGAAGTGTCCTTGAGCACGACACTGAACCATGGCTGAAGTGTCCTTGAGCACAACACTGAACCATGGTTGAAGTGTCCTTGAGCACGACACTGAACCATGGTTGAAGTGTCCTTGAACACGACACTGAACCATGGCTGAAGTGTCCTTGAGCACGACACTGAACCATGGCTGAAGTGTCCTTGAGCACAACACTGAACCATGGTTGAAGTGTCCTTGAGCACGACACTGAACCATGGTTGAAGTGTACTTGAGCACGACACTGAACCATGGCTGAAGTGTCCTTGAATACGACACTGAACCATGGTTGAAGTGTCCTTGAACACGACACTGAACCATGGTTGAAGTGTCCTTGAATACGACACTGAACCATGGTTGAAGTGTCCTTGAACACGACACTGAACCATGGTTGAAGTGTCCTTGAACACGACACTGAACCATGGTTGAAGTGTCCTTGAACACGACACTGAACCATGGTTGAAGTGTCCTTGAACACGACACTGAACCATGGTTGAAGTGTCCTTGAACACGACACTGAACCATGGTTGAAGGGTCCTTGAGCACGACACTGAACCATGGTTGCCGATTTACATTTCTGATGGTGGGTTCTCAGAACTGCTGAGTGAATGTAATGCACATTGATTGCAAAGTGCTTTGGGGAAGGAACATACAGAAATCCTTTAGAAATAAATTGACCGTTGTTTTGTGTGTGTGCATGTGTGTGTGTGTGTGCGTGCGCGTGTTCCACAGCTTCTGGCAGAGCTGCTGAGGAGTAAGAACCCAGAGGACCTGCAGGAAGCCAACCGGCTGATCAAGAACATGGTGAAAGAGGTGAGACAGACACGCCTCTTTCACCACACAGTATAAGTGATATAATACTTGATCTGATTGGTTGAGACAGCCTTCTAGCCGTGGTTCAAACGAGCACCACTCCACACCTAATCAAAACAAAGAATTCAGCTGCTCTGTTCTCCCAGAGCGCAGCAAACTCGGTGGCTATAGGCTAGCTAGTTTCTTGGGACATTTGTGGTCGTAGTGACTACGTCTGTCATTAACCCATTTTGGGAGGGAACCCCTGTTGGTGTTTTAAGCATTATGTTCTACTTTAGCTATTGAAAAATAGCAGATCTACAAGCTTGTAGCGCGGCACCGAGTGGCGCGATACGAGCTTGTAGGTCTGCTATTTTTGAAAAGTCGGGAAGTCGTGTGGCGCAAATCTTTGAATATATAGAGCGAACATTTTTAACTAAAATATTGGCTTCTGGGGGGTCCCTAGGACAACATATTTTCAGATGGGGGTCTGCGGCCAAATACAGATAATTCTGGGGGTCCTTTACATGAAAAAGGTTGAGCACCACTGACAAAGAAACATGGGTTTTTCAGGAAAATGTATGGGAATACATCACATATATAAAATGCATTTATCAAGAAACATGCGTAAGCTAAGAACGTAACTAGAACATATCTATATAATGACACTATACATATTAACTATACATATATACTATACTATGCTATACATATGTAGGCTACTATGATGTGCTATGACTATATACAATGCAATTATTGTGCTGTCTACATGACATGCTATAAGTCTGTTTCAAATGCTATCTAAGTCTAAAAAGTGCTATCTAAGGGGGTAGGATAAGTGCTATGGGCCATGATGGAGTCTGAAAAGGTGGGTCTTCAGACTACGGCGGAAGATTGGGAGTGATATATTGGGTGTATAATATGCACCCAATAAAAAACATCTAATGCAGTCCAGTACAACACGTACACAACATAATGACAAGGAGGTGTTTACTCTGTCAAGAAACATTGACCAACATTGTCAAATCAAAACGTATACTGTATGTCCAATTGTCCATTCATTGCACCAGGGCCTAGTGCATGGAAATATAGTATACACATTTGACATTTTTGGTGTTCCCCGATATTTCCAGCTGGTGCGCCTACAAATGATTGTTGCATGTTTATTTCAGCTCACTCACTACTCTTTATCTGTCATCTCCATGTTGTCCCGTGTAGTGTGCTCCTTATTATGTACAGTGGCTGTTTTCCTGCTAGAGAACTTGAACTCGTTGTGCTTTTATAAATGTCCTCAGGGTACCAGGCGTCTGCTAACATGCCTGAAATAGAAGTCAAGTGGCTGTGGTTTCATGTAGTAGCAGTGGTTATTTAATATTATACTGTTTAGACTTACGGTGGGTTCTTGGTTTACCCATGATTCTAGATTACTATTTCTACGCATTTGGTGTATTACCACTCACACCTTGTGTTTACCTTGCTTTACTGTAAATCACAGATTAAGAGCGTCTGCTAAATGCCTAAATTGAGAATTGCAATTCCAAATTGACTTTGATCAACACTTAAAAATAGCAGATGTACAATCTTGCATGGCATGAGGTTACGAGCTTGTTTGTTTTGTGGCTTTCGCCTTTATTTTATATTTGTTATGGAGGGATATAAAGTCTGACAGGAAATGGGGGGTGACATGCAGTAAAGGCCGTCGGGATCGGGAGTCGAACCCGCGGCACACTGCCAGACTGGATTACCAGCCAAGGTGCCTGGACCGCTGAGCCACGGCCCAGGCCATTAAACATGTTTTTAACGTGTCTCTACTCTCTGCCCAGGACGAGGTGCGCGTGCAGATAGTTAACTATATTAAACATGTTTTAAACACGTGTGTGACTAACAGGACGAGGTGCGCGTGCAGATAGTTAACTATATTAAACATGTTTTAAACACGTGTGTGACTAACAGGACGAGGTGCGCGTGCAGAAGGTGACGAAGCGTCTCCACACCCTGGAGGAGGTGAACATCAACGTGAAGCTGCTGACGGAGATGCTGTCGCATTACGACCGCCACGCCTCCACCCAGTCCGACCGAGAGATCATCAAGGTGCGTGACCCAAACGGCAATAGCTTATTTTTTGTGTTTTTGCTTTTATTTATCTGTTTCTCTTTGTCTTGTTCTGTTTCCTGTTTTTAACCTGTACAGTACTTTGGTGGACCATTGGTCGTTGTAACATGTGCTCTATAAATAAAGTTGTATGTAGTCATAGCACTTCATAGTATATATGTACAGCATAGTATAGCATATATGTATAGTTTATATGTATAGTGTCATTATATAGATATGTTCTAGTTATAGTTTATATGTATAGTGTCATTATATAGATATGTTCTAGTCACGTTCTTAGCTTACGCATGTTTCGCGATAAATGTATTTTACATATGTGATGTATTCCCATGTTTTTGTTCTTGCTTAATGTAAGTCGCTCTGGATTAAGAGCGTCTGCTAAATGCCTAAATTGTAAATTGTAAATTGTAAAGTTTGAGTTGAGCTTTCTGACGCAGAGGAATTCATTTTAACCCATTCAGTACGGGAACCCCTTTTGGTGTTTTAAGCATTACTTTGTACTTTAGCTGTTGAAAAATAGCAGATCTACAAGCTCATAGCGCGGCACCGAGTGCCGCACTATGAGCTTGTAGGTCTGCTATTTTTGAGGGGGGGGGGGGGTCCCTGGAACAACATATTTTGAGATTCGGGTCCGCGGCCAAATACGGAAAATTCTGGGGCTCCGTGACATGAAATAGTTTGAGAACGACTGACATGGAAACATAGGATTTTTCAGAAAACGTGTCAGGATTTAGACGACATTTTTAGAATTGTCCTCGGGTCTAAATGGTCCAACATGGCCAGGGCCCAGGTCTAAAAAGTGTGTTTTTGTCTGTCAGGACCTGTACGAGCGCTGTGACAAGCTGAGACGCAGCACCTTCAAGATGGCCACGGAGACGGAGGACAACGACACCAATCTGGGTGAGAACACGAGAGACGGGCGCTCCCTCCCTCCCTCCCTCCCTCCCTCCCTCCCTCCCTCCCTCCCACGAGAGACGGGCGCTCCCTCCCTCCCTCCCTCCCTCCCTCCCTCCCTCCCTCCCTCCCTCCCACGAGAGACGGGCGCTCCCTCCCTCCCTCCCTCCCCGCGTCATCTCTTCAGGTCCACTCACACTCTCACACATCTGCTCCAAGCCTAACGGCCAGTCAGAACATCTGCTCCAAGCCTAACGGCCAGTCAGAACATCTGCTCCAAGCCTAACGGCCAGTCAGAACATCTGCTCCAAGCCTCACGGCCAGTCAGAACACATCTGCTCCAAGCCTAACGGCCAGTCAGAACATCTGCTCCAAGCCTAACGGCCAGTCAGAACATCTGCTCCAAGCCTAACGGCCAGTCAGAACACATCTGCTCCAAGCCTAACGGCCAGTCAGAACATCTGCTCCAAGCCTAACGGCCAGTCAGAACATCTGCTCCAAGCCTAACGGCCAGTCAGAACACATCTGCTCCAAGCCTAACGGCCAGTCAGAACATCTGCTCCAAGCCTCACGGCCAGTCAGAACACATCTGCTCCAAGCCTAACGGCCAGTCAGAACATCTGCTCCAAGCCTAACGGCCAGTCAGAACATCTGCTCCAAGCCTAACGGCCAGTCAGAACACATCTGCTCCAAGCCTAACGGCCAGTCAGAACACATCTGCTCCAAGCCTCACGGCCAGTCAGAACACATCTGCTCCAAGCCTAACGGCCAGTCAGAACACATCTGCTCCAAGCCTAACGGCCAGTCAGAACATCTGCTCCAAGCCTCACGGCCAGTCAGAACACATCTGCTCCAAGCCTAACGGCCAGTCAGAACACATCTGCTCCAAGCCTAACGGCCAGTCAGAACACATCTGCTCCAAGCCTAACGGCCAGTCAGAACACATCTGCTCCAAGCCTAACGGCCAGTCAGAACACATCTGCTCCAAGCCTCACGGCCAGTCAGAACACATCTGCTCCAAGCCTAACGGCCAGTCAGAACACATCTGCTCCAAGCCTCACGGCCAGTCAGAACACATCTGCTCCAAGCCTCACGGCCAGTCAGAACACATCTGCTCCAAGCCTCACGGCCAGTCAGAACACATCTGCTCCAAGCCTCACGGCCAGTCAGAACACATCTGCTCCAAGCCTAACGGCCAGTCAGAACACATCTGCTCCCAGCCTCACGGCCAGTCAGAACACATCTGCTCCAAGCCTCACGGCCAGTCAGAACACATCTGCTCCCAGCATCACGGCCAGTCAGAACACATCTGCTCCCAGCCTCACGGCCAGTCAGAACACATCTGCTCCAAGCCTCACGGCCAGTCAGAACACATCTGCTCCCAGCCTCACGGCCAGTCAGAACACATCTGCTCCAAGCCTCACGGCCAGTCAGAACACATCTGCTCCAAGCCTCACGGCCAGTCAGAACACATCTGCTCCAAGCCTCACGGCCAGTCAGAACACATCTGCTCCCAGCCTCACGGCCAGTCAGAACACATCTGCTCCCAGCCTCACGGCCAGTCAGAACACATCTGCTCCAAGCCTCACGGCCAGTCAGAACACATCTGCTCCAAGCCTAACGGCCAGTCAGAACACATCTGCTCCAAGCCTAACGGCCAGTCAGAACACATCTGCTCCAAGCCTAACGGCCAGTCAGAACACATCTGCTCCAAGCCTCACGGCCAGTCAGAACACATCTGCTCCAAGCCTCACGGCCAGTCAGAACACATCTGCTCCAAGCCTCACGGCCAGTCAGAACACATCTGCTCCAAGCCTAACGGCCAGTCAGAACACATCTGCTCCAAGCCTAACGGCCAGTCAGAACACATCTGCTCCAAGCCTAACGGCCAGTCAGAACACATCTGCTCCAAGCCTAACGGCCAGTCAGAACACATCTGCTCCAAGCCTAACGGCCAGTCAGAACACATCTGCTCCAAGCCTAACGGCCAGTCAGAACACATCTGCTCCAAGCCTAACGGCCAGTCAGTACACATCTGCTCCAAGCCTCACGGCCAGTCAGAACACATCTGCTCCAAGCCTCACGGCCAGTCAGAACACATCTGCTCCAAGCCTCACGGCCAGTCAGAACACATCTGCTCCAAGCCTCACGGCCAGTCAGAACACATCTGCTCCAAGCCTAACGGCCAGTCAGAACACATCTGCTCCAAGCCTAACGGCCAGTCAGAACACATCTGCTCCAAGCCTAACGGCCAGTCAGAACACATCTGCTCCAAGCCTAACGGCCAGTCAGTACACATCTGCTCCAAGCCTAACGGCCAGTCAGAACACATCTGCTCCAAGCCTAACGGCCAGTCAGTACACATCTGCTCCAAGCCTAACGGCCAGTCAGAACACATCTGCTCCAAGCCTAACGGCCAGTCAGTACACAACTGCTCCAAGCCTAACGGCCAGTCAGTACACATCTGCTCCAAGCCTAACGGCCAGTCAGAACACATCTGCTCCAAACCTAACGGCCAGTCAGAACACATCTGCTCCAAGCCTAACGGCCAGTCAGTACACATCTGCTCCAAGCCTAACGGCCAGTCAGTACACATCTGCTCCAAGCCTCACGGCCAGTCAGAACACATCTGCTCCAAGCCTCACGGCCAGTCAGAACACATCTGCTCCAAGCCTCACGGCCAGTCAGAACACATCTGCTCCAAGCCTAACGGCCAGTCAGAACACATCTGCTCCCAGCCTCACGGCCAGTCAGAACACATCTGCTCCAAGCCTCACGGCCAGTCAGAACACATCTGCTCCCAGCATCACGGCCAGTCAGAACACATCTGCTCCCAGCCTCACGGCCAGTCAGAACACATCTGCTCCAAGCCTCACGGCCAGTCAGAACACATCTGCTCCCAGCCTCACGGCCAGTCAGAACACATCTGCTCCAAGCCTCACGGCCAGTCAGAACACATCTGCTCCAAGCCTCACGGCCAGTCAGAACACATCTGCTCCAAGCCTCACGGCCAGTCAGAACACATCTGCTCCCAGCCTCACGGCCAGTCAGAACACATCTGCTCCCAGCCTCACGGCCAGTCAGAACACATCTGCTCCAAGCCTCACGGCCAGTCAGAACACATCTGCTCCAAGCCTAACGGCCAGTCAGAACACATCTGCTCCAAGCCTAACGGCCAGTCAGAACACATCTGCTCCAAGCCTAACGGCCAGTCAGAACACATCTGCTCCAAGCCTCACGGCCAGTCAGAACACATCTGCTCCAAGCCTCACGGCCAGTCAGAACACATCTGCTCCAAGCCTCACGGCCAGTCAGAACACATCTGCTCCAAGCCTAACGGCCAGTCAGAACACATCTGCTCCAAGCCTAACGGCCAGTCAGAACACATCTGCTCCAAGCCTAACGGCCAGTCAGAACACATCTGCTCCAAGCCTAACGGCCAGTCAGAACACATCTGCTCCAAGCCTAACGGCCAGTCAGAACACATCTGCTCCAAGCCTAACGGCCAGTCAGAACACATCTGCTCCAAGCCTAACGGCCAGTCAGTACACATCTGCTCCAAGCCTCACGGCCAGTCAGAACACATCTGCTCCAAGCCTCACGGCCAGTCAGAACACATCTGCTCCAAGCCTCACGGCCAGTCAGAACACATCTGCTCCAAGCCTCACGGCCAGTCAGAACACATCTGCTCCAAGCCTAACGGCCAGTCAGAACACATCTGCTCCAGTACACATCAGTACACATCTGCTCCAAGCCTAACGGCCAGTCAGAACACATCTGCTCCAAGCCTAACGGCCAGTCAGTACACAACTGCTCCAAGCCTAACGGCCAGTCAGTACACATCTGCTCCAAGCCTAACGGCCAGTCAGAACACATCTGCTCCAAGCCTAACGGCCAGTCAGAACACATCTGCTCCAAGCCTAACGGCCAGTCAGTACACATCTGCTCCAAGCCTAACGGCCAGTCAGTACACATCTGCTCCAAGCCTAACGGCCAGTCAGTACACATCTGCTCCAAGCCTCACGGCCAGTCAGAACACATCTGCTCCAAGCCTCACGGCCAGTCAGAACACATCTGCTCCAAGCCTAACGGCCAGTCAGAACACATCTGCTCCCAGCCTCACGGCCAGTCAGTACACATCTGCTCCAAGCCTAACGGCCAGTCAGAACACATCTGCTCCAAGCCTAACGGCCAGTCAGTACACATCTGCTCCAAGCCTAACGGCCAGTCAGAACACATCTGCTCCAAGCCTCACGGCCAGTCAGAACACATCTGCTCCAAGCCTAACGGCCAGTCAGAACACATCTGCTCCAAGCCTAACGGCCAGTCAGAACACATCTGCTCCAAGCCTAACGGCCAGTCAGAACACATCTGCTCCAAGCCTAACGGCCAGTCAGAACACATCTGCTCCAAGCCTAACGGCCAGTCAGTACACATCTGCTCCAAGCCTAACGGCCAGTCAGAACACATCTGCTCCAAGCCTCACGGCCAGTCAGAACACATCTGCTCCAAGCCTAACGGCCAGTCAGAACACATCTGCTCCAAGCCCTCACGGCCAGTCAGAACACATCTGCTCCAAGCCTAACGGCCAGTCAGAACACATCTGCTCCAAGCCTAACGGCCAGTCAGAACATACACATCTGCTCCAAGCCTAACGGCCAGTCAGAACATGCTCCTTCTGACGTCGGTGTTCGGACAGGCTTTCCCAACTATACGGTACAATTTACAATTTACAATTTAGGCATTTAGCAGACGCTCTTAACCCATTCAGGCCTGACGTCGAAATTAAAAAAAAAGTTTTCTAAATCATGACAATTTTCGGAAAGATTTGAGGCACATTTTAACGATTAAAAAAAAATAGCAGACCTACAAGTTCATAGCGCGCCACTCGGTGGCGCGCTATGAGCTTGTAGATCTGCTATTTTTCAAATAGCTAAATTATAAACATAATGTTTAAAACGCTAACCGCTAACGTGACGTGACATGGATGCGTTCCAGGTAGTTACGGTAGTTTGGAGAGAGTCAGGACATCTGGGCGTGAGGAAAGGTTCTGAAACCGGCCAATCGGAATCAATTTGTAGTTACATGACCTCCTGTAGCGTCAAAGGCCCTATAATGTGGGCTACTGGTTGTCGATGCAGAGAATCATGTTTATAGTAAGAGAGAAATCTATGCAAATCTGGGAACTAAATCGTTACCAAGACATTTCTTCACCAATGTGTTTCTAAAGGTGTCTAATAACATGTACTAAAGTTTGAAATTCAACTCCCGTGGGAAATTGAGTTATTAGCATAATATGCATAATATGCCCATAACATCCTATATAAGGCAAAAAAGTCCAAATTTCATCATTCTTTAAGTAACATATGAAACTAGGGTGTTTGCATGATTCTGAATCCATTCCAAGCATTAGTTTTGCACAAAAACACTCCTTGGGAGGAAAACGGCCACACAAACGTGATGAGGTCAGCACATTTGGTCAACTGGATATGGCCTAATTTAGCCCAAGGAGTGTTTTTTGTGCAAAACTAATGCTTGGAATGGATTCAGAATCATGCAATCACCCTAGTTT
>NC_136795.1:2276547-2378145 GCF_951216825.1 Electrona antarctica | reverse complement strand
CGACGGCGACGACAGGGCCTCGGCTGCCCTCTTCCTATTGGACGATGAGCTGCTGTCCTTAGGTGTTTGATCAGTTTTTTTGTTTTTTTGGAGTGGTGTAAACCACTCCTACAACTGGCTTTGTTAGTTTACGTGTCTGTTCGTACCAAAAAATGAGCATGGTTGCTATCATCACCCAGTTCACACGGGTGTGATTTCATTACGTCAGACATTACGTCAGACCACAGTTGATCAGTCTATATAAGACCTTACACCACTCAGTTCACACGGGTGTGATTTCTTTTTTGAGTGGTGCAAACCACTCCAACAACCAGCTTTGTTTGTATCCGTGTTTGTGTGTACCTGTACGTGGGGCCCAAAATAATGAGCATGGTCACTGACATTACGTCAGACATTACGTCAGACCACAGCTGATCAGGCTATATAAGACCTTGCACCACTCAGTTCACACGGGTGTGATTTTTATTTTACCGCTGATTACTGTCAGAATGTAGAGCTATTTACTGTAACCCTGTTACTGAACAAACACTATGTAGCGTCAGTCCTGAACTGACACTGGTTACTGAAAGCGAGATCTAGTTTAGACGTGTATATAATAAAAAACAAAAACTGATGACCAAATAAACGTTGACTTCGTTTTGAATTCAATGGTATTTATTTACCGTCACTTCAGCAGGTTAAACAATGAGATTATCAACAGCCTTTGTTCTCATGATACAGTCAACAAACTGTTGCCTCTTTCTCTTCAGTAGCACTTGTGCTTTGTAAGCCACTCCCTCATATAGCCTAGACAAGGCCAACACCTTGGCCTTGACCGTGACGTCAATTATAGAAATAAAAAGCATAGAAAAGAAATGGATAGAAAGTAAATGGCTCTTACACACTATATAGAAATGATTACTTATACATTATAGAGATATTTAACATTTATTTTAATTTTAAAAAAAATCACTTACCGCTAGACCTTCCTTTGCCCGTATTTGTCTGTTTGTGTGAACATAAACATGATGATTTGATTGGCTGACCACCCCATAGCGATGATTTGATTGGCTGACCACCCCATAGCGATGATTTGATTGGCTGACCACCCCATAGCGATGATTTGATTGGCTGACCACCCCATAGCGATGATTTGATTGGCTGACCACCCCATAGCGATGATTTGATTGGCTGACCACCCCATAGCGATGATTTGATTGGCTGACCACCCCATAGCGATGATTTGATTGGCTGACCACCCCATAGCGATGATTTGATTGGCTGACCACCCCATAGCGATGATTTGATTGGCTGACCACCCCATAGCGATGATTTGATTGGCTGAGCAAAGTACATATTGAAGATAAAAGTGAGGGCAGAAAAGTGAAGACGCCAAAAGTGATTGACCGGAATGACATTTGTGATGATTTGATTGGCTGAGCTCGGAATGTGATTGATGTACATTGTACAGTATTATGATGCATGGCGATGTATGATGATAAGAGCGCCCCTCACTTCACACACTGAATTTTTAATTATCATTCAGGTTTAAACGACCCGGTCCCCTCACTGAGCAGCCAGGCCCCGCCCACACTCAACGAGCTGAGCAATCACAGGAGCTCCTTCAACGAGCTGACCAATCACATGGGCTCCTTACAGGTACTGGATAGGGGTGGGACGATATGGGTTCCTCACGATACGATATATATCGCGATATTAGGCCCTCGATAACGATAATATCACGATATTCGATATATTGCGATATATCGATATATTGTATGACATTTCATCAATATCGATTTTTTTATCGCGGGAGGACGTATCGATATATATCGCCATATCGATATTTCAGCACACCCCTAGTACTGGAACCATTTAACGCGTAGCCTCGTGACCATGCTTTTCGTCTCGTCTCCGAGGAGAACAGCCTGGTCAGAGAGTGTTTATAGGGGATGGGGGCGGGACTTCCGTCCTATGTATTTCCCCCTTCTTTTTTTTTGTACCAATCACAACACTCGTTTCATTCCCGGAGAATGTGAACAGATTCGTAAAGAGTCAACGTCATAAATTCCGGTACTTCTGTTTAATAACAGCGTGATTAACGTTAGGGATGTTTTTTTGGGACAGATCCCAATCACCAATTGTTTTACTCATGATTGGCCGATACCGTAAGGGGACAATTTGAATATTTCCAAAATTATAATAACGTAAAAACCCAAACGTCAAAAGGTGTGTTGGGAGGAAGGGGAGAATGTTTAGTCACAAAGATGTAAAATGATATTATATTATATATCTCACTTTTTTTTTAATTATTGTTTTATAATTTTTATCCCACGATTTTGTAACCCAGTTTTTTCACCCAGTGCCAATGATCTAATGTAATCCTGGGCGCACTTCCTCTGCCAACCTGGGGGGGCAGCGGACTGACATCATGCCTCTTTCTATGCATGAGGAGTCCAAGCTGCTTCTTTTCACCTGACGGGGGGGGAATTTCCCTGGCCGGACGTAGCGCGTGGAAGGAACACGTTATTCCGACCAGTTCCTTTCCCCTCCATCAGGCGCCCCGGCTGGCCAGGGGGAGGCAGTTTAGAGACCAGGATTACTGCATGTTTTTGTGAGGGCACCTACCCTATATCTCACTTTTATAGAGCGTCGCAGTCCCGCCTCCTACCCTGGACCAGGAAATGAAACCCAATGCATTTTCCTCATAGACATTTCTTAACGTATTTATTTAAAGACGGTTACGCCGCGGACAAAGCCAACTCGAGTCGTGACAACTCATGACAACACAAACAATATTTTGGACCAAACAAATAATTAGAAAAAATAAAAAAACGGCAGGTTACAACACTTTTTTTGTTGTTTTTCTTCTTTGTAATTATTTGTTTGGTCCAAAATATTGTTTGTGTTGTCATGAGTTGTCACGACTCGAGTTGGCTTTGTCCGCGGCGTAACCGTCTTTAAATAAATACTTTAAGAAATGTCTATGGGAAAAATGCATTGGGTTTCATTTCCTGGTCCAGGGTAGGAGGCGGGACTGCGACGCTCTATACCACTGGTATAATGGTATAAAAGATTGGTTTGTCCAGACAGGGTAAATTACCGATCGAGTCATTTGGAGGCCGATTGACCGATCACCGATCGGTGACCGATAGATCGGAGCGTCTCTAATTAACGTGTTATGCACTGTTTCTCAACGTGTGGTCCGTGGCCCACCAGGGGTCCAAATGGACCCGTGGCCCACCAGGGGTCCAAATGGACCCGTGAATGTAAGAATGTACAAATGCCCGTAAGGGTCCATACATTATTTGAAAATAATAGAATCATATAATTTCTTCCGTGTTGTGTTCCAGGCCACAGAGCCCAGTGTGGACCTGTTCGGCAGCATTGCGGCTCCAGGTCCGCTTCCGTTCCCAGCGGCTCAGCTGCCCCAGGCCGGCCCCGCCCCCCCACAGACACACAGCCTCCAGGACCTCCAGGACCTGGCCATGTTGGACCTGGGAGACCACAAGACCTGGTACGGACTTACCCATCCAGTCAGTCACCACAAGACCTGGTACGGACTATCCATTCAGTCAGTCACCACAAGACCTGGTACGGACTTACCCATTCAGTCAGTCACCACAAGACCTGGTACGGACTTACCCATTCAGTCAGTCACCACAAGACCTGATACGGACTAATGGACTATCCATTCAGTCAGTCACCATTGGTGCATTTATATAGCGCCTTTATCCAAGGCGCTTTACATAGATTGTACATTACATTCACCCATTCACACATACATTCATACACCGATGGCGGCTGAAACCATGCAAGGTACCAACCAGCACAATCAGGAACAATGTGGAGTTCAGTGTCTTGCTCAAGGACACTTCGACACTAACCCTGGGGGAGCCCGGGTTCGAACAGGCAACCTTGCTGTTACCATCCGACCACCATGCAAGGAGTTGCATGGTGACCCTTTGGTGTGGTTTGGGCCATTGAATTCCATGTGTTGAATCACTTGGGACAACGTGCATCGATGTACGTCAACGTGCAACAAGACGTATCACACGGACGACACTAAAACCGTCTCGACCCTTTGGTGTGGTCAGGGCTTTACAGACCTGAAATGGTCATTCCGGGGTAGCTATTTATGTGTTTCTGGTAATAAAACAAGCTATTATTATTATTAGTTGAACAATGTCCAATTGTCCATCGATCAAAAAAACTCAATGTTCAGTTTTAACTCTCACATTCCACACAAGGGCTGGCTCGTTTTGTTCATCTTTCACGTCATTTATATCTTCTACAGTTTACCCAGTCCGATGCCCACCGTGGGCAGCAGCTTTGGGATGGGAGCGGCAGCAATGCCACCGTCCACCATGCCCAGTTCCCCCGCCATCTACCCCCACGGCAAGAGCCTCGTCCTGGGCCCCTCGGCTGCCCACGGCCTGGGCCCCTCGGCTGCCCACGGCCTGGGCCCCTCGGCTGCCCACGGCCTGGGCCCCTCGGCTGCCCACGGCCTGGGCCCCTCGGCTGCCCACGTCCTGGGCTCCTCGGCTCCGGGCAGCCCGTTGTTCCAGTGTTCGGGGTCTCCGTGCCACCGGCCTCCTCCTCCCCAGCAGGGCAGCAGCCCCGCCAGAGGACCAGAGATCTCCCTGGGCAGCGTCCACGTTCCCCTGGAGGCCATCAGACCCAGTGAGCATCGCCCTTCATTTCTGACAGAACTTTAATTTGTCTTTTTAACCGTCTGGCCGCCAGCATTAATTAATCTACCTGTATCTATCGCGCATTGCCAAGGTTTTATCGCGCGTAACACTTATTTTGAAGAGCCAAATATCCAATGACAAAATGCTGTGTGTGGTGTCTTGACCGGTTGTTGTTCTCTCGGTCGGTGGTGGAAAAACCCGACCGCGAGTATCACAGCGCCTGCTGTCGGCCGTTGAAAAACCTGGTTTTCACCAGAAACGACATTCATTGCGCCGATTTGGAGATACAGGCCATTGAAAGCAGCCCATAGAGTGCAAGTGAATGCGCGCGCATCTTCAAAATGGCCGCGGTTGACTGTGATGCTAACGAGAGGCAGCTAACAATTTGATCGGATCAAAACATCGATTTAAGAATATAAACCCTGGAAATGTATACTACGGTTCTGGCGGGCTTCGTTGTTAAGATTTTAGAACTAAATTCACGGTTGATTTAGGCGACCAAAATTTATTTTGGCGGGCCACGATGGCGCTGTAATGCCAGATTTTATTTATCTAAATAGCCAATCTACAAGCTCATCGTGTTGTGAGCTTATAGATCGGCTATTTTCAGAGCGGGACACGGCAACCAAGAATAAACTTTCCATTTCTCCTAGTTTTTATTTGTTGACAATTGTCAATGTATATATCACTGTGCAAAAAGCATGGAATACGGATGTGTATATTACAGGAAACTCCCGTTAAACTTTCCAACAAACTCCGGTAAACTCCCGAATTGTACCATCACACCTGTATATTACCGTATATTACTGTATATGTGACTAAATTTGACTGAGGGACTGCCATTGGATTTTTTTGAATTTTCGTTTTTTCATGTCATATGAAAGCAGGGAATCATAGCTTCAAATTGACATATTGGTTGTTCAGTTTGACCCACCAGTTTTGGAGATATGGTTTATAGAGTAATGTTTTGCAGAAAACAGCGAGTTGAGAAAACAGGCTTGAAAGGTTCACTTCTGTGGTCTCTAACTCTAACATTACACCTAGCTACATATTTGGGCATTTACTTCATATTTACATGTCGATTTCAGCTCTGACACTTATTTCAGACATGCTCTAGTATGTGAAGAGTCTGCCTGTGCTATTAACTCATATTACAAAAAAAAAAAAAAGGTTTTCCTCTGGTGAAAAGCTGTAATTTGCGCGATGGCAGTCTCTCAGTCAAATCTGGTCACATATGGCTGCTAAACTTGAGGTTTACGGGCAAATCTAGTGCCCATAATTGTCCGTTAACTCCTCTTTTCACGCACTGTTACTCATAGTTTTAATCATCTAAGTCCTAGTTTTTCTGACTTTTTTAATTTAGCTTTCGACAGTGAAAAAAGGTAGTCTGTGAACATTTATAATAATAGTAGTCGACTGACAGTGTACAAATATAACCAAATGGAGCCTTACGGGTCCATTTAGTTCCATTTGTACACTCTCAGAGTTGCAGACCCGTACGGGGCCATTTGGAACCCACTCAAGGACACTTTGAGACCCACAGGGGTAGCAGAGTGTTTCCAGTGAGCCAACATGCACAGTAGCAGCACCCTGACTCTGTTTGACCAGAATGGAACAGAGCCTTCATTAGTATCATTAACACTGACTCTGTTTGACCAGAATGGAACAGAGCCTTCATTAGTATCATTAACACTGACTCTGTTTGACCAGAATGGAACAGAGCCTTCATTAGTATCATTAACACTGACTCTGTTTGACCAGAATGGAACAGAGCCTTCATTAGTATCATTAACCCTGACTCTGTTTGACCAGAATGGAACAGAGCCTTCATTAGTATCATTAACACTGACTCTGTTTGACCAGAATGGAACAGAGCCTTCATTAGTATCATTAACACTGACTCTGTTTGACCAGAATGGAACAGAGCCTTCATTAGTATCATTAACACTGACTCTGTTTGACCAGAATGGAACAGAGCCTCCTCCATTAGTATCATCGGTAAAACCTGTGAAGTAAGTATAGAGCGTCACAGTCCCGCCCCCTACCATGGACCAGGAAATGATTCTCCGTTCATTTTCCTCATAGACATTTCAGAAAGTATTTATTTAAAGACGTTTACGCCGCGGACAAAGCCAACTCGAGTCGTGACAAATCATGACAACAAACACAATGTTTTGGGCCGAACAAATAATTAGAAAGAAGAAAAAAACGCTTTTTTTGTTGTTTTTCTTCTTTGTAATTATTTGTTTGGTCCAAAATATTGTTTGTGTTGTCACGACTCGAGTTGGCTTTGTCCGCGGCGTAACCGTCTTTAAATAAATACTTTTTGAAATGTCTATGAGGAAAATGCATTGGGATTCATTTCCTGGTCCATGGTAGGGGGCGGGACTACGACGCTCTATAGGGAACGGGCCTGGAAGAAGGCGGAGTTATTCCGTGTGCATAATGCCCTATTCCTGATTGGCTGTGCCTGCTGCAGGCAGGGTTCTGATTGGCTGTGCCTGCTGCAGGCCGGGTTCTGATTGGCTGTGCCTGCTGTCTGTCTCCCCAGGTCGGGTGCTGCCCGTGACGGCCTACGATAAAGACGGCGTCCGCGTGCTGCTGAACTTCGCCTCGGACTGCCCCCCCGCCCGGCCCGACGTCCTGGTGATGGTGGTGTCCATGCTCAACACAGCGCCCCTGCCTGTCCACCACGTGGTACTGCAGGCGGCCGTGCCCAAGGTGAGGAGAGACATGTCTTAATGCTAATTAATGACTGTAATCTATCTATTAATGCACCAAGTCTCTGTACGTCTGTCCGTACGTCTGTCTGTCTGTAATCCACGTAACTCGAGAACCGTTCGCCCCACCGACTTCAAATTCGACACACATGTTCCACACCACTGCAGGGGGTGCAGTGGCCGGAGATCGGAGATCTCCGTCAAGTTCAAGGTCATGGTCAAGTGCCCAAGATTAAAATAAATAGGACGGAGATTAATTATATCAAAACCGATCGCATCGCTCCACAGCCTAGAAGCGCTTGTTGCCCAATCCTCGATGACGCGCAAGAGTGACACGTCATCGAAAATGTTCCCTGCCTGTTTAGCTGACGAAAACGAAAATCTTAAAACGTTCATAACTCCCGATCTAAATCATCCCGTCTAATTCTGAAAAAAAATCCTGTGTTTGACGGCCTTCCGCGGTCCAGTCGCTAGTCGCGATAGATTTATTCTTACCTCCCGTTGTTGTCGATCGACTCTAGAGTGGTGTGGCTATTGTTAGCTGCTACACAGACATTCACAACAACTTCCGGTGCACCGGTAAAAGTGGTCCGGGCGCTATAAATGATGGGCACATTTTAGTAATGGATTAAATAGGTCCGGGCAAGCAAGGTGTTAACAGTTTTTGTGCAGAGGTTGGCGCGTATCGGAGCAACGGTTTGTAGCGGTTTGTTGGGGCGAGCTCGCGTCGGGGTGCCAGTCAGAGACCCAGTCTGACAAATCAGGTCAAATAATCACAGCCCCAACCACCGTACAAGGGATAGACAAATAAATATATCAACCCCTGGAACAAACAGTAGACACACAATAATACCATACAGAATCATAAAGGAAACCCACACAGACAGAGGACTTCATTTACCACTGAGCAGTGTATTGTGTTCAACAGTGAAACCAAACCCAAAATCAAATAATACATGTTCAAATGTTTTCTTTGCAGATAATGTTCAGTTCCCGCATCACTCAAGTCACACTTGAGTGTGACTTGACGCAATATGACGCACAAATGATGTTCAGGCACGCAACACCCATATCAGACAGTTTAATGAATGTTCCCCCAAACAACACCCATATCAGACAGTTTAATGAATGTTCCCCCAAACAACACCCATATCAGACAGTTTAATGAATGTTCCCCCAACACCCATATCAGACAGTTTAATGAATGTTCCCCCAAACAACACCCATATCAGACAGTTTAATGAATGTTCCCCCAACACCCATATCAGACAGTTTAATGAATGTTCCCCCAAACAACACCCATATCAGACAGTTTAATGAATGTTCCCCCAAACAACACCCATATCAGACAGTTTAATGAATGTTCCCCCAAACAACACCCATATCAGACAGTTTAATGAATGTTCCAACACCCATATCAGACAGTTTAATGAATGTTCCCCCAAACACCACCCATATCAGACAGTTTAATGAATGTTCCCCCAAACAACACCCATATCAGACAGTTTAATGAATGTTCCCCCAACACCCATATCAGACAGTTTAATGAATGTTCCCCCAACACCCATATCAGACAGTTTAATGAATGTTCCCCCAAACAACACCCATATCAGACAGTTTAATGAATGTTCCCCCAACACCCATATCAGACAGTTTAATGAATGTTCCCCCAAACAACACCCATATCAGACAGTTTAATGAATGTTCCCCCAAACAACACCCATATCAGACAGTTTAATGAATGTTCCCCCAAACAACACCCATATCAGACAGTTTAATGAATGTTCCCCCAACACCCATATCAGACAGTTTAATGAATGTTCCCCCCAAACAACACCCATATCAGACAGTTTAATGAATGTTCCCCCAACACCCATATCAGACAGTTTAATGAATGTTCCCCCAAACAACACCCATATCAGACAGTTTAATGAATGTCCCCCAACACCCATATCAGACAGTTTAATGAATGTTCCCCCAAACAACACCCATATCAGACAGTTTAATGAATGTTCCCCCAACACCCATATCAGACAGTTTAATGAATGTTCCCCCAAACAACACCCATATCAGACAGTTTAATGAATGTTCCCCCAAACAACACCCATATCAGACAGTTTAATGAATGTTCCCCCAACACCCATATCAGACAGTTTAATGAATGTTCCCCCAAACAACACCCATATCAGACAGTTTAATGAATGTTCCCCCAACACCCATATCAGACAGTTTAATGAATGTCCCCCAACACCCATATCAGACAGTTTAATGAATGTTCCCCCAAACAACACCCATATCAGACAGTTTAATGAATGTTCCCCCAACACCCATATCAGACAGTTTAATGAATGTTCCCCCAAACACCCATATCAGACAGTTTAATGAATGTTCCCCCAACACCCATATCAGACAGTTTAATGAATGTTCCCCCAACACCCATATCAGACAGTTTAATGAATGTTCCCCCAAACAACACCCATATCAGACAGTTTAATGAATGTTCCCCCAAACAACACCCATATCAGACAGTTTAATGAATGTTCCCCCAAACAACACCCATATCAGACAGTTTAATGAATGTTCCCCCAACACCCATATCAGACAGTTTAATGAATGTTCCCCCAAACACCACCCATATCAGACAGTTTAATGAATGTTCCCCCCAACAACACCCATATCAGACAGTTTAATGAATGTTCCAACACCCATATCAGACAGTTTAATGAATGTTCCCCCAAACAACACCCATATCAGACAGTTTAATGAATGTTCCCCCAACACCCATATCAGACAGTTTAATGAATGTTCCCCCAACACCCATATCAGACAGTTTAATGAATGTTCCCCCAAACAACACCCATATCAGACAGTTTAATGAATGTTCCCCCCAACACCCATATCAGACAGTTTAATGAATGTTCCCCCAAACAACACCCATATCAGACAGTTTAATGAATGTTCCCCCAAACAACACCCATATCAGACAGTTTAATGAATGTTCCCCCAACACCCATATCAGACAGTTTAATGAATGTTCCCCCAAACAACACCCATATCAGACAGTTTAATGAATGTTCCCCCAACACCCATATCAGACAGTTTAATGAATGTTCCCCCAACACCCATATCAGACAGTTTAATGAATGTTCCCCCAAACAACACCCATATCAGACAGTTTAATGAATGTTCCCCCAAACAACACCCATATCAGACAGTTTAATGAATGTTCCCCCAAACAACACCCATATCAGACAGTTTAATGAATGTTCCCCCAAACAACACCCATATCAGACAGTTTAATGAATGTTCCCCCAAACAACACCCATATCAGACAGTTTAATGAATGTTCCCCCAACACCCATATCAGACAGTTTAATGAATGTTCCCCCAAACAACACCCATATCAGACAGTTTAATGAATGTTCCCCCAACACCCATATCAGACAGTTTAATGAATGTTCCCCCAACACCCATATCAGACAGTTTAATGAATGTTCCCCCAAACAACACCCATATCAGACAGTTTAATGAATGTTCCCCCAAACAACACCCATATCAGACAGTTTAATGAATGTTCCCCCCAACAACACCCATATCAGACAGTTTAATGAATGTTCCCCCAAACAACACCCATATCAGACAGTTTAATGAATGTTCCCCCAAACAACACCCATATCAGACAGTTTAATGAATGTTCCCCCAACACCCATATCAGACAGTTTAATGAATGTTCCCCCAAACAACACCCATATCAGACAGTTTAATGAATGTTCCCCCAACACCCATATCAGACAGTTTAATGAATGTTCCCCCAAACAACACCCATATCAGACAGTTTAATGAATGTTCCCCCAACACCCATATCAGACAGTTTAATGAATGTTCCAACACCCATATCAGACAGTTTAATGAATGTTCCCCCAAACAACACCCATATCAGACAGTTTAATGAATGTTCCCCCAAACAACACCCATATCAGACAGTTTAATGAATGTTCCCCCAAACAACACCCATATCAGACAGTTTAATGAATGTTCCCCCAACACCCATATCAGACAGTTTAATGAATGTTCCCCCAAACAACACCCATATCAGACAGTTTAATGAATGTTCCCCCAACACCCATATCAGACAGTTTAATGAATGTCCCCCAACACCCATATCAGACAGTTTAATGAATGTTCCCCCAACACCCATATCAGACAGTTTAATGAATGTTCCCCCAAACAACACCCATATCAGACAGTTTAATGAATGTTCCCCCAACACCCATATCAGACAGTTTAATGAATGTTCCCCCAAACAACACCCATATCAGACAGTTTAATGAATGTTCCCCCAACACCCATATCAGACAGTTTAATGAATGTTCCCCCAAACAACACCCATATCAGACAGTTTAATGAATGTTCCCCCAACACCCATATCAGACAGTTTAATGAATGTTCCCCCAAACAACACCCATATCAGACAGTTTAATGAATGTTCCCCCAAACAACACCCATATCAGACAGTTTAATGAATGTTCCCCCAAACAACACCCATATCAGACAGTTTAATGAATGTTCCCCCAACACCCATATCAGACAGTTTAATGAATGTTCCCCCAAACAACACCCATATCAGACAGTTTAATGAATGTTCCCCCAAACAACACCCATATCAGACAGTTTAATGAATGTTCCCCCAAACAACACCCATATCAGACAGTTTAATGAATGTTCCCCCAACACCCATATCAGACAGTTTAATGAATGTTCCAACACCCATATCAGACAGTTTAATGAATGTTCCCCCAAACAACACCCATATCAGACAGTTTAATGAATGTTCCCCCCAACAACACCCATATCAGACAGTTTAATGAATGTTCCCCCAACACCCATATCAGACAGTTTAATGAATGTTCCCCCCAACAACACCCATATCAGACAGTTTAATGAATGTTCCCCCAACACCCATATCAGACAGTTTAATGAATGTTCCCCCAAACAACACCCATATCAGACAGTTTAATGAATGTTCCCCCAAACAACACCCATATCAGACAGTTTAATGAATGTTCCCCCAACACCCATATCAGACAGTTTAATGAATGTTCCCCCAAACAACACCCATATCAGACAGTTTAATGAATGTTCCCCCAAACAACACCCATATCAGACAGTTTAATGAATGTTCCCCCCAACACCCATATCAGACAGTTTAATGAATGTTCCCCCAACACCCATATCAGACAGTTTAATGAATGTTCCCCCAACACCCATATCAGACAGTTTAATGAATGTTCCCCCAAACAACACCCATATCAGACAGTTTAATGAATGTTCCCCCAACACCCATATCAGACAGTTTAATGAATGTTCCCCCAACACCCATATCAGACAGTTTAATGAATGTTCCCCCAAACAACACCCATATCAGACAGTTTAATGAATGTTCCCCCAACACCCATATCAGACAGTTTAATGAATGTTCCCCCAAACACCCATATCAGACAGTTTAATGAATGTTCCCCCAAACAACACCCATATCAGACAGTTTAATGAATGTTCCCCCAACACCCATATCAGACAGTTTAATGAATGTTCCCCCAACACCCATATCAGACAGTTTAATGAATGTTCCAACACCCATATCAGACAGTTTAATGAATGTTCCCCCAAACAACACCCATATCAGACAGTTTAATGAATGTTCCCCCAAACAACACCCATATCAGACAGTTTAATGAATGTTCCCCCAAACAACACCCATATCAGACAGTTTAATGAATGTTCCCCCAACACCCATATCAGACAGTTTAATGAATGTTCCCCCAAACAACACCCATATCAGACAGTTTAATGAATGTTCCCCCAAACAACACCCATATCAGACAGTTTAATGAATGTTCCAACACCCATATCAGACAGTTTAATGAATGTTCCCCCAAACAACACCCATATCAGACAGTTTAATGAATGTTCCCCCCAACACCCATATCAGACAGTTTAATGAATGTTCCCCCAAACAACACCCATATCAGACAGTTTAATGAATGTTCCCCCCAACACCCATATCAGACAGTTTAATGAATGTTCCCCCAACACCCATATCAGACAGTTTAATGAATGTTCCCCCAACACCCATATCAGACAGTTTAATGAATGTTCCCCCAACACCCATATCAGACAGTTTAATGAATGTTCCCCCAAACAACACCCATATCAGACAGTTTAATGAATGTTCCCCCAAACAACACCCATATCAGACAGTTTAATGAATGTTCCCCCAAACAACACCCATATCAGACAGTTTAATGAATGTTCCCCCAACACCCATATCAGACAGTTTAATGAATGTTCCCCCAACACCCATATCAGACAGTTTAATGAATGTTCCCCCAAACAACACCCATATCAGACAGTTTAATGAATGTTCCCCCAACACCCATATCAGACAGTTTAATGAATGTTCCCCCAAACAACACCCATATCAGACAGTTTAATGAATGTTCCCCCAACACCCATATCAGACAGTTTAATGAATGTTCCCCCAACACCCATATCAGACAGTTTAATGAATGTTCCCCCAACACCCATATCAGACAGTTTAATGAATGTTCCCCCCAACACCCATATCAGACAGTTTAATGAATGTTCCCCCAAACAACACCCATATCAGACAGTTTAATGAATGTTCCCCCAACACCCATATCAGACAGTTTAATGAATGTTCCCCCAAACAACACCCATATCAGACAGTTTAATGAATGTTCCCCCAAACAACACCCATATCAGACAGTTTAATGAATGTTCCCCCAACACCCATATCAGACAGTTTAATGAATGTTCCCCCAAACAACACCCATATCAGACAGTTTAATGAATGTTCCCCCAAACAACACCCATATCAGACAGTTTAATGAATGTTCCCCCCAACACCCATATCAGACAGTTTAATGAATGTTCCCCCCAACAACACCCATATCAGACAGTTTAATGAATGTTCCCCCAACACCCATATCAGACAGTTTAATGAATGTTCCCCCAAACAACACCCATATCAGACAGTTTAATGAATGTTCCCCCAAACAACACCCATATCAGACAGTTTAATGAATGTTCCCCCAAACAACACCCATATCAGACAGTTTAATGAATGTTCCCCCCAACACCCATATCAGACAGTTTAATGAATGTTCCCCCAAACAACACCCATATCAGACAGTTTAATGAATGTTCCCCCAAACACCCATATCAGACAGTTTAATGAATGTTCCCCCAAACAACACCCATATCAGACAGTTTAATGAATGTTCCCCCAACACCCATATCAGACAGTTTAATGAATGTTCCCCCAACACCCATATCAGACAGTTTAATGAATGTTCCCCCAAACAACACCCATATCAGACAGTTTAATGAATGTTCCCCCAAACACCACCCATATCAGACAGTTTAATGAATGTTCCCCCAAACAACACCCATATCAGACAGTTTAATGAATGTTCCCCCAAACAACACCCATATCAGACAGTTTAATGAATGTTCCCCCAACACCCATATCAGACAGTTTAATGAATGTTCCCCCAAACAACACCCATATCAGACAGTTTAATGAATGTTCCCCCAAACAACACCCATATCAGACAGTTTAATGAATGTTCCCCCAACACCCATATCAGACAGTTTAATGAATGTTCCCCCAAACAACACCCATATCAGACAGTTTAATGAATGTTCCCCCAAACAAATAAACGAACAAGTCAGTCAGAACGTCAGACAGTCACGGTCAGAGCCCTGTGGAATCCCTTACTGACAGTTGATGACGGTTAGCTGGCAGATAACGTCCCATAGCTGGGGGGGAATAGGGAAGACGCCAAAAGTGATTGGCCAGAATGACATTTGTGATGATTTGATTGGCTGTGTGATTTTTGAGGGGCGCTAGCCCCTCCTATACACAGGTTTAATGTTTGTCTTTAGTTCAATGTTTGTTTTTTAAACGCCATTGACAATGAAGGGAAAATGTACGTCATAATGTGCCTCATTACGTCATATTGTCTCTTTATTGTTAATGGCGTTTAATGTTTGTGTTGTCACAGTTTGTTTTACATCATCATGACCTAATCAACATGAGTTAGACATTAATATATTAGTGCCCCTCACTTCACACGGGTGTGATTTTTGAGTGGTGTAAACCACTCCTACAACTGGCTTTTGTGTGCAGAAAAAAATGAGCATGGTTGCTATGTTCAAAATAATTTCTGACGTAATTAAATCACACCCGGGTGAACTGGATGACCGTAGCAACCATGCTCATTTTTTCTGCACACAAAAAGCCAGTTGTGAAATCACATCCGGGTGTGATTTCATTACGTCAGACATTACGTCAGACCACAGCTGATCATGCTATATAAAACCTTACACCACTCAGTTCACACGGGTGTGATTTTTTTGTATTATAATTAGCTACTAGAGCGGTGCTGGGCTGTAGAGCACCGAGCCGGTAACGATGGAAGTTGGAGATCCATGTCCCACCCGGCTATGCAATACCCGTTGTACCCGTGTCAGAGTACCCGTTTGTCAGGCATGCCCAAATATGGAGTGTTGTGATGTAAGAACAGGCCCGCTCTATACAATATGACGTAATCATGCAATGACATCACAACCGTTGTTCTTTTAAAAGACGTGTCCGATGCACTAAACATCAGTTAGTGACTTGCAACCAGGAAACCGAGCTGCCTTCATCCTGACAAGTTCATCTGTAACCTAGTTGTCACTCATTGACGGTGGAGCTGCTGTGAGAAATGTTTCACTGGACGATACATCTGGAAGGAGAACATAGGAAGAAGGACCAGGCTGCTGCTGTGGTGGTCGGACACGAGATCTACTGCTTTGGAGGAGACGGAGGAGACAGAAACAAGAGGAGAAGAGATCCCATTGAAGTGTTCGTCTTCAACACACTGTCTTTACGCTGGAGGGAGTTGACCCCTGCAGTGACCCCTGGAACAGGAGGACGTCACCTTGAGGCTCCCTCCTGGCGCTACGGCCACACAGCTGTTCTGATTGGAGATACTGTCTACCTATGGGGAGGGGAGACTAACCAAGGTTACTGCAATTGTTTGATGTCGACGCCCACATATGGTTCAAACCCAGGGTGTCTGGTACTGTTCCAGAGGAGAGGTTGCACCACTCAGCCTGTGTGTTGGGGAAGGTCATGTTTATCCATGGAGGACGGACCCAGCTGACTGGATGGACAAATGTCATCTACAAGTTGGACACCAGCTCAATGATGTGGTCTTTAATTAACACCAGAGGAACTGAACCTCCTGCTACAGACGATCATTCTGCCACCATCATCGGGACAAAGATGTTTGTATTTGGGGGCTGGAGGTCTATGTCAAACACCATCAGAGTGTTGGACATAGAGAACAACCAATGGATGAACACACCTTCAGCACAGCTTCGTCCAGAAGGACGCTATGGTCATTCAGCTTTTACCTACAATGGAGAGCCGTACATATTCGGTGGTCACAACGGTAACCAGTTCCTCAATGATCTGTGGAAATTCAGTCCAGAGACATTCTCCTGGAAGAAGGTTGAGCCCAAGGGGAAAGGACCGTCTAAGATGTATAGGATGTGCTGTTGCATGATGGGAGATCGTGTCATCCTCTTTGGAGCATGCAACAGACCAGGTGACCTGTATGTCTTAGACTTCAGTCCTAGCCTCAAGACATTATGTAAGCTAGCAGTTATTCAGTACGGTCTGGATCAGTCTGAACTCCCACACGACATCAGGTGGGAACTGGCAGCCATGACTAGCTAAAATAAAATAGCAAGGCAATAAAAGGAAAGAAAAAATATATGAACTGGCAGCCATGACAAGCAAAAAACAAACAAACAGCGAGGCAAAAAAGAAAATGAATAAAATAAATAGTATGTGAACTGGCAGCCATGAGTGTAGTGTTTAACTGTGTTTAACTGTGTTTAACTCTTCTTCTTCAGTCCATGAAGGTGTAGTGTTTAACTGTGTTTAACTGTTTAACTATGTTTAACTCTTATTCTTCAGTCCATGAAGGTGTATTGTTTAACTGTGTTTAACTGTTTAACTATGTTTAACTCTTCTTCTTCAGTCCATGAAGGTGTAGTGTTTAACTGTGTTTAACTGTTTAACTATGTTTAACTCTTCTTCTTCAGTCCATGAAGGTGAAGTGTTTAACTGTGTTTAACTGTGTTTAACTGTTTAACTATGTTTAACTCTTCTTCTTCAGTCCATGAAGGTGAAGTGTTTAACTGTGTTTAACTGTTTAACTATGTTTAACTCTTCTTCTTCAGTCCATGAAGGTGAAGTGTTTAACTGTGTTTAACTGTGTTTAACTGTTTAACTATGTTTAACTCTTCTTCTTCAGTCCATGAAGGTGAAGTGTTTAACTGTGTTTAACTGTTTAACTATGTTTAACTCTTCTTCTTCAGTCCATGAAGGTGAAGTGTTTAACTGTGTTTAACTGTTTAACTATGTTTAACTCTTCTTCTTCAGTCCATGAAGGTGAAGTGTTTAACTGTGTTTAACTGTGTTTAACTGTTTAACTATGTTTAACTCTTCTTCTTCAGTCCATGAAGGTGAAGTGTTTAACTGTGTTTAACTGTTTAACTATGTTTAACTCTTCTTCTTCAGTCCATGAAGGTGAAGCTCCAGCCTCCGTCGGGGACAGAGCTGGCCGCGTTTAACCCCATCCTGCCCCCTGCCTCCATCACTCAGATCATGTTACTGGCCAACCCCGCCAAGGTAGGATCAACTGGAAATCTACATACAGTACAGTATGTACAGTACAGTGCAGTACAGTACAGTACAGTACAGTACAGTACAGTACAGTACAGTACAGTACAGTACACCACATACCGCTATGAACACTTTCAAAGAAGTACTGCTTAACTCCCAAAGGCAAACAAAAGTGTGTGTGTGTGTGTGTGTGTGTGTGTGTGTGTGTGTGTGTGTGTGTGTGTGTGTGTGTGTGTGTGTGTGTGTGTGTGTGTGTGTGTGTGTGTGTGTGTGTGTGTGTGTGTGTGTGTGTGTGTGTGTGTTCGCTTTCGTGTGTGTACAGGAGAAAGTGCGCCTGCGCTACAAGCTGGACTTCACGCTGGGAGAGCGAGCGGTCAACGAGGCGGGGGAGGTGGACACGTTCCCCCTGCCCGACACATGGGGTCTCCTATAGCCTCCCACCACACTCTGACTCCCCCCCCCCCCCCCCCCCACCCGACGCATGTGGTCTCCTATAGCCTCCCACCACACTCTTGACTCCCCCCCAAACCCCCCCCGCCCGACACATGTGGTCTCCTATAGCCTCCCACCACACTCTGACTCCCCCCCCCCCCACCCGACACATGGGGTCTACTATAGCCTCCCCCTACACTCTGACTCCCCTTGACCCCGACCCCCCCCGACCCCCCACCACCCGACACATGGGGTCATCTATAGCCTCCCACCACACTCTGACTCCCCCCCCCCCCCCCACCCACCCACCCGACACATGGGGTCACCTTCCTATAGCCGACCTTATAAGATGCGGTCTTACCCTAGTGTCATATCATGATATCAATATAACATGCATTAGGTGAAGGTCCATTTTTACACTCTCAGAGCGTTAAACGACCACTCTCCATTGTATTATGTACTGTACTGTACAGGCCCGGTGCCACATTATACTGTACTGTACTGTACAGGCCCGGTGCCACATTATAAGGAACATATCATCATCTCATGTTGGGGTGGCTGTGTGTTCACCGGAGCCCCCGAGAGAGTGACACATGTTGGGGTGGTTGTGTGTTCATCTGAGCCCCAGAGAGAGTGACACATGTTGGGGTGGTTGTGTGTTCACCGGAGCCCCCGAGAGAGTGACACATGTTGGGGTGGTTGTGTGTTCATCTGAGCCCCAGAGAGAGTGACACATGTTGGGGTGGTTGTGTGTTCACCGGAGCCCCAGAGAGAGTGACACATGTTGGGGTGGTTGTGTGTTCATCTGAGCCCCAGAGAGAGTGACACATGTTGGGGTGGTTGTGTGTTCACCGGAGCCCCAGAGAGAGTGACACATGTTGGGGTGGTTGTGTGTTCACCGGAGCCCCAGAGAGAGTGACACATGTTGGGGTGGTTGTGTGTTCACCGGAGCCCCAGAGAGAGTGACACATGTTGGGGTGGTTGTGTGTTCACCGGAGCCCCAGAGAGAGTGACACATGTTGGGGTGGTTGTGTGTTCACCGGAGCCCCAGAGAGAGTGACACATGTTGGGGTGGTTGTGTGTTCACCGGAGCCCCAGAGAGAGTGACACATGTTGGGGTGGTTGTGTGTTCACCGGAGCCCCAGAGAGAGTGACACATGTTGGGGTGGTTGTGTGTTCACCGGAGCCCCAGAGAGAGTGACACATGTTGGGGTGGTTGTGTGTTCACCGGAGCCCCAGAGAGAGTGACACTTGCAGAGATTAAACCAAGACACGCCTGGATGGACGCGCTAAAATAATGTTGCGTATTTTCTTGCTCTGACTTACAGCCTGTGTAAGTGATTTTAATGTATCATTCTATCATCATTACATGAGAGGTTGGCGCCAGACTCGAGTGGCAATGAGGCATTATAATTAGTTAAAAAGTGAGATGAAGTATTATGGTAAACGTACTAGACGGCATCAAGCCTGAGAAGCTCACTAAAAGAGTTTTATATTGACGTTTTAACACGCTCCACCAAACCCACGTTTGACAAGCTGACAGGACCAAACTGTACCATATTTATTCATTCCTTTTGGCCACGAGCTTCTGCGCACACACACACACACACACACACACACACACACACACACACACACACACACACACACACACACACACACACACACACACACACACACACACACACACACACAGTAGTACAGAAGGAACAGGATTATGCTTAGAGAGAACAGGAGAGTTTTGGCTGGAACCTAATGAAGTTTGAACTGCACAAAGTGACCTTGCTGTAGTGTAGACAGAGCTGAGGGGCCGATAACGCTGGACACCGTTTCTGACCCCTTTCCTTTCATATCGATGTGAATGAAGCCTTTCGTTTGCTGCTCTTAGTCGCGTTGCAGGTCTTAGATTTTTTAAAACCGGACCCGTGTGGTCCAATGCATAACAAACTGGGGGTCCTTGAAATTAACCCATTTAGGCCTGACGTCGAAATAAAAAAAAACGTTCGCTCTGAAAGAATATATATTCAAAGATTTGTGCCGAATTGTTTGATTTTTCAAAAATAGCAGACCTACAAGCTCGTAGCGCGCCACTCGGTGGCGCGCTACAAGCTTGTAGATCTGCTATTTTTCAATAGCTAAAGTATAACATAATGCTTAGTTAAAACACCAAAACGGGTTCCCGCCCAGAATGGGGTTTTAAGCGCTTTGAGAACCCCCGTAACCCTGCTAATGTAACGCCCGAGATTCGAACTCGGGTCTCCCGCGTGAAAGTCCAACGTCTTAACCACTAGACCAAAGGGAACTCCCTATGGATCGGGGGGGAGATATTAGACTATTGAGGCCATCAGGCAGAGGCTCTGAGCCACTCTGCTACACTATAGCGCCACCATCAGGCTCTGAGCCACTCCGCTACACTATAGCGCCACCATCAGGCTCTGAGCCACTCTGCTACACTATAGCGCCACCATCAGGCTCTGAGCCACTCTGCTACACTATAGCGCCACCATCAGGCTCTGAGCCACTCTGCTACACTATAGCGCCACCATCAGGCTCTGAGCCACTCCGCTACACTATAGCGCCACCATCAGGCTCTGAGCCACTCTGCTACACTATAGCGCCACCATCAGGCTCTGAGCCACTCTGCTACACTATAGCGCCACCATCAGGCTCTGAGCCACTCTGCTACACTATAGCGCCACCATCAGGCTCTGAGCCACTCTGCTACACTATAGCGCCACCATCAGGCTCTGAGCCACTCTGCTACACTATAGCGCCACCATCAGGCTCTGAGCCACTCTGCTACACTATAGCGCCACCATCAGGCTCTGAGCCACTCTGCTACACTATAGCGCCACCATCAGGCTCTGAGCCACTCCGCTACACTATAGCGCCACCATCAGGCTCTGAGCCACTCTGCTACACTATAGCGCCACCATCAGGCTCTGAGCCACTCTGCTACACTATAGCGCCACCATCAGGCTCTGAGCCACTCTGCTACACTATAGCGCCACCATCAGGCTCTGAGCCACTCCGCTACACTATAGCGCCACCATCAGGCTCTGAGCCACTCCGCTACACTATAGCGCCACCATCAGGCTCTGAGCCACTCTGCTACACTATAGCGCCACCATCAGGCTCTGAGCCACTCTGCTACACTATAGCGCCACCATCAGGCTCTGAGCCACTCTGCTACACTATAGCGCCACCATCAGGCTCTGAGCCACTCTGCTACACTATAGCGCCACCATCAGGCTCTGAGCCACTCTGCTACACTATAGCGCCACCATCAGGCTCTGAGCCACTCCGCTACACTATAGCGCCACCATCAGGCTCTGAGCCACTCTGCTACACTATAGCGCCACCATCAGGCTCTGAGCCACTCTGCTACACTATAGCGCCACCATCAGGCTCTGAGCCACTCTGCTACACTAACAGTGCCCGGTGGGATTCGGCTCCTGATATCGCTTAGAATGCTGAAAATGTGGTCGATTGTTAACTTCAAGTGATGTTTTAGGTTGGGGTTTTCTCTTTTATCAGCAGGCCTTGGCATTGTGACCTGGTGGAGAATATAGTGTTTTGACTATTGCAGTACTGTGAGCTGTTCTATCTTATTGTTTTAGTTTACAGTACTGTGAGCTGTTCTATCTTATTGTTTTAGTTTACAGTACTGTGAGCTGTTCTATCTTATTGTTTTAGTTTACAGTACTGTGAGCTGTTCTATCTTATTGTTTTAGTTTGCAGTACTGTGAGCTGTTCTATCTTATTGTTTTAGTTTACAGTACTGTGAGCTGTTCTATCTTATTGTTTTAGTTTGCAGTACTGTGAGCTGTTCTATCTTATTGTTTTAGTTTACAGTACTGTGAGCTGTTCTATCTTATTGTTTTAGTTTACAGTACTGTGAGCTGTTCTATCTTATTGTTTTAGTTTACAGTACTGTGAGCTGTTCTATCTTATTGTTTTAGTTTACAGTACTGTGAGCTGTTCTATCTTATTGTTTTAGTTTACAGTACTGTGAGCTGTTCTATCTTATTGTTTTAGTTTACAGTACTGTGAGCTGTTCTATCTTATTGTTTTAGTTTACAGTACTGTGAGCTGTTCTATCTTATTGTTTTAGTTTACAGTACTGTGAGCTGTTCTAGCTTATTGTTTTAGTTTGCAGTACTGTGAGCTGTTCTATCTTATTGTTTTAGTTTACAGTACTGTGAGCTGTTCTAGCTTATTGTTTTAGTTTACAGTACTGTGAGCTGTTCTATCTTATTGTTTTAGTTTACAGTACTGTGAGCTGTTCTATCTTATTGTTTTAGTTTACAGTACTGTGAGCTGTTCTAGCTTATTGTTTTAGTTTGCAGTACTGTGAGCTGTTCTATCTTATTGTTTTAGTTTACAGTACTGTGAGCTGTTCTAGCTTATTGTTTTAGTTTACAGTACTGTGAGCTGTTCTAGCTCATTGTTTTAGTTTGCAGAACCGTACAAAAAACTAAACACGTTGAACAATGTCCTCATGCGGCAAGGGGAGGGTTCTTTATTTTATTTATTATTATTATTATTATTATTTTTTTAACGTTTGCCAGACTCGTCATTCCGTAACCACTTAAACCCCGTCATCGTTGTGAACTTTGTCCATCGGCTATTTTCAGCAAAGATATTTAACCCAGTTAATCTATGAGACCAGATTCTACAAAAGTTCTTCTAAATCCAGACAGTTTTCTGAAAGGTGCTCAAGCTTTTTTTGTATGTCAAAGACCCCCGGAAATTATCTGTATTTGGCTGCGGAACCCCATCTGAAAATACTTTGTTCCTGGACCCTCCCAGAAGCAAATATTTGAGTTAAAACGTTTTCACGATTTTTCAAAAATAGCAGATCTACAATCTCGTAGTGTGCACAGATGCGTCCTCAGGTCTAAATGGGTTAATGTAGAGTGACGTAGAAAGACACTAGTATCGAGCCCTGAGGGACCCCTCTCAAACAACTGATGGGGTTTATTTCCTGGCATACAACGACTTGTGACCCGGACGTTACTTCCATCATAGACTTGTGACCCGGACGTTACTTCCATCATAGACTTGTGACCCGGACGTTACTTCCACCATAGACTTGTGACCCGGACGTTACTTCCACCATAGACTTGTGACCCGGACGTTACTTCCACCATAGACTTGTGACCCAGACGTTACTTCCACCGTAGTCTCGCGTGGCCAGACTGTTGCCTCGATCCCACAATGTTCAAATGTTTCCGGTCATACGGTCTGGAGCAAGTTGCAACGGAAGCTCTGATCACGATCAAAGCGATGAAAGCGGAAGTGAAGCCTCCTCCCCATTTCCATTTCGTCTTTACAGTCGCGCAAAAGTTATCTTAATATAAAATCGAAATCATCTAAGCATATATACTGTAGCTTGCTGCTTAGCAGAAATGGAAATTAAAAAAAAAAAAATGTAAAGATATTTTAAAATATATTTTTTATGAACGGAAATGACAAACGGATGTTTGTGTAGTTCCAGACTATATTATACGTATATTGCTAGCATTCGGAGATTGTGGAATAGTTGTCTGGCTACGCGAAACTAGCCTGGCTAATAAGCCAGACTCAAATCACACTGTCGTGTGGTATTTGAGTCTGGAGATGCTGTGTATGGATCTTGTTTCCCGGGGGGCAGGTTCAAACATTTTCTCTTTGATGCAATTGGTCAGAGCTACTGTCAGTCAAAGGTCTCAAGCATTGAACGTCACTGTACCAAAGCCCGCCCATATTGCATACCGTGTCCCGATTGGCCACACCAGTTCTCTGGTGTAGGAAATGGGCGTACAATTGAGCCTCTCCAGACCGTAATCCGCCGGCAGGCATTTTATTTTGGCCAACGGCTGATTCGGTCTGGCTTATTAGCCAGGCTAACGCGAAACAACTACTTCCACCAGAACCTGTTTGATTGTTATATGGTGATGTAACTACTGTAGTGTAGATTTAATTAAACTGTATGAAGTGAACAACTTACTACTGTACTCAACCTCTGTTCAGGATGTCTTCGCACGCTGTCTGGTGGAAACCATGTATGTCCAGAGAAAAAAAACGTTCTTCAGAAAATGGGGGGAAAAAAATAAAATAAATAATAACTTGTGTTCTAATGGATGCGATGTATTATCAATACTTTTACTTTGTTCAATATCCATAAAAAAACCACAGCCACTGATGAATAAAGCCTACTAAATGGCGGGTGGGGGGGGGGGGGGGTGTATAATTAAAAAAAAAAAAAAAAATATGGACATACAAGGTTTCTGCCAAACAGCAATGATTTATTGGTGATTTAAGGACAGGTGTTACTTTTCAGCCTTTTATCAGTGTTGGATTTATTTTATGTTTTAGTATTTCAGTGCATCACTGAGCCTAGCAGCAAGTTCAAGGGTGACTTATAGGTGGGGGTAAAAAAACAACAACAACAGAATTAACCCCAGTAGCTCAAAGCAGAAATCCGTGTCAACTGTGTATCAGTCAGTACACAACCGTATAAACACAATACTATGTGCAGAGGTGGGTTTAATGAGTTACATTTTTATTTTTTATTTTTTTTAGAGAAAATGTTATTTTTCACGTTTGAACCAAAGTAGTAGTTTTCTTCAAAAGATTTGGCTACATTCCACTTGTATTTTTACTTACTTTTCTTTTTTTCATTTGATTAAATGCACATTCTATTAGTTTTAATTCTCTCAGAGAGACTTTATTTGTTATGTATTTTATTTAAATTTTTATAATTTCTATTGGACAAGCACACAATTTTGTATATTTATTTTGGAACATTTCAGTTGCATTTAAAACATTTCACTGTACATTTGGATCCTTTTGAACAACGCAGATTCTATGAAGTAATACTCAGTAATACTCAGTAACTTGATTATAATCACTGGACACGTATTTATTCTATTTTGATGACTACTTTTACTTCTACTCGAGTAATTAAAGTAAAGTAGTAGTAATCATTAAGTTTTGGCTACTGTACTTTACTCATATCTACATATGTGTATATTAACCCATTTTGGACTGATGTCGATTTAAAAAAAAAAGGCTTCTAAATCCTAATAGTTTTCTGAAAAACCGATGTTTCTATGTCAGTTGTGCTCAACCTTTTTCATGTCAAGGACCCCCAAAATTATCTCTATTGGGCCACGGACCCCCCATCTCAAAATATGTTGTTCCAGGGACCCCCCCGCAGAAGCAAATATTTTAGTTAAAAATGTTCGCTCTGAAATATACAGTATATTCAAAGATTTGCACCACATTTTCACAACTTTTCAGAAAATAGCAGACCTACAAGCTCGTAGCGCGCCACTCGGTGGCGCGCTATGAGCTTGTAGATCTGCTATTTTTCAATAGCCAAAGTATAACGTAACGCTAAAAAACACCGGCCCAGAATGGATTAAAGCGAAGAAGACCAAATCCTCCCAAACCTACAGATACAGCATACTTTGATCTGGTCTGGTCAGAAGATGGCCGACATCTCTCCCTGTCTGGCAGTGGCTACCTAGTGGTGGACAAAGTACTCAACCCCAGTACTTGAGTGAGTCAAAGTGTACATACTGTACTACAACTGTCAATGTCAAATGACTTATTTTTGTATGTAGTGGAGACAGTGGAGTGAAAGTCCTAAGAATCCAAAAACACAAAAGTACATATACTAAATAAGTACTTAAGTACAGAGTACAGACTAGTAAATGTACTACTTGCTGTCCACCACTGCTCTCTATGCCAGAATACTTTCATTTAGCCCAGCGGTCCCCAAAAATTTTTGCCGTGCACCCCCTGTTACCTCCTGACCTAGCTGACGCACACACACCCCAGCGCTATGTCTCATTGTATTTGGCAGAAAATGATATATATATATATTTTTAATATGATTATGGCGAATAATCACAGAATGTCACTGCACAGAGAGACATGCATCTGCTGTATACCCCTGCAGCTGCTCTATACATCTCCTTACAACAGTGGCTTACCGGATTTTGCAGTTTGTGCTAAATTACACCATCCATGGTGAAAACCGGCAGTGACCTTTTCATGTCACGCACCCCCTAGCCTAGAGGGTGTCGGCGCACCACAAGGGGTGCACGCACCCCCTAACCTAGAGGGCGCCGGCGCACCACAAGGGGTGCACGCACCACAGTCTGGGAACACCTGATTTAACCGATTAACCCATTTTGACCTGAGATCAGATTCTAAAAATGTCTTCTACATCCTGACAGTTATCTGAAAAAGCTATGTTTCTATACACTGACACCACGCTAGACAGGAACGCCCAAAAACGTCACATCCGGGGTAAGAATTTACCCCGGAATTTTCTATGGCTGCCAATGCAACTTGGTCCAATCCTTAATCACATACGGACAAACATCTATGCCGATGCTATCTAACTTGCGGAGTTAGCGTGCCTTGTCCACGGGCAACAGATCTTTCAACGTATGGCATTGCAAATACGTTTGATAATCGCTACTCTGCTCAATATTGTTTTGAAAATGCCGCAAATTGCATTGCAGTGAACGAGCGCAAATCACAACTTCCCCCGTTTGTGGGCGGAGTCACAGTTTGAGGCGCTGTTTACGCGCCGTGGTGTCAGTGTATGTCAGTGGTTCTTCGATTTTTCAAAAATAGCAGACACAAGCTCATAGCGCGCCACTCGGTGGCGCGCTATGAGCTTGTAGATCTGCTATTTTTCAATAGCTAAAGCATAACATAATGCTAACACCAAAAGGGGTTAAAACTCCTCGCTCCCGCAGTCAGTCCATGAATGAACAACACGTGGGATAAACTACTGTATATTATGTGTGTACTGTACTGTATATAGATGTACTTAATTATTACCACCTGCTGTATGGATGATCTGTCCGTCATGACCAGAGTGTTGACGTCTGTAATTATTACCACCTGCTGTATGGATGATCTGTCCGTCATGACCAGTGTTGACGTCTGTAATTATTACCACCTGCTGTAGGCTATGGATGATCTGTCCGTCATGACCAGAGTGTTGACGTCTGTAATTATTACCACCTGCTGTATGGATGATCTGTCCGTCATGACCAGAGTGTTGACGTCTGTAATTATTACCACCTGCTGTATGGATGATCTGTCCGTCATGACCAGAGTGTTGACGTCTGTAATTATTACCACCTGCTGTATGGATGATCTGTCCGTCATGACCAGAGTGTTGACGTCTGTACTCTGTCTGTAGGCCTACTGTATATATTATATACTATATGGTTTGACGTGATATTGTATTTGCTGCATGACAAACAAATAAATATTTCTCTCAATGGATGTCTCTCTATGTTTTGAGCAGAGTAATGTAGTAAGAGAGTGGTGACACGCTTTGATCTCACCGCAAAGCGGGTGCCAATGGGCGATAGTTCCAAACATTGCTCCTATGGCTGGAACTATTCCATTGAGATAGAATGAGCACTTCCGCATTCCATTGTTACAATGAGAGTCAACGGGAGTGTCATTACTCTCTTTTATACTACTCTGGTTTTGAGATACTCTGAAGACTTCATTTCATGATTATCGGCAGCTAGCAGCTAGCAGCTAGGGGGCATCACCGTGCTGACTTGTGGTGTGGTGGGACTTTTCCGTCATATTTGAACCCATTCTAGACGGGAACCCGTTATGGTGTTTTAACTAAGCATTATTTAGCTTTTGAAAAATAGCAGATCTGGCGCACTACGAGCTTGTAGATCTGCTATTTTTGAAAAATCGTGAAAATGTGGCACAAATCTTTGAATATATATTATTTCAGAAGACTTTTTATTTATTTCGACGTCAGGCCTAAATTGTTGCCACGAACGGGGCGACTGTGGCTCAAGAGGTAGAGCAGGTCGTCCAATGATCCATGGGTCGGTGGTTCGAATCCCGGCTCCTCCTGGCTACATGTCGAAGTGTCCTTGGGCAAGACACTGAACCCCAAATTGCTCCCGATGTGCTGGTTGGTACCTTGCATGGCTTCCGCCGCAATCGGTGTATGAATGTGTGTGTGAATGGGTGAATGTAATGCACAATCTATGTAAAACGCCTTGGATAAAGGCGCTATATAAAATGCACCATTTAACATACAAAATGGGTGGACAATAATATTACATGAAACACACAAAGAGCTGGCCACGACCGTAACTGGCCGTAACTGAGGGTGTACAAATGCTTTATTGTTACATCTTGTGTAGGCCTACAGGCTACAGGTACATAAGAATAAAACTTATTTTTGTGTGGCTTCCTTCAGACAGCTGCATAGATGACAGTGTAGCAGCAGCGTAGATGACCGCAAACACAGAAAACAAATGGATAGAATAAAGAGTGCAAGAAAGAGCAAACAGAATAAAAAAGAGTAACTTACCAAATGCACCCTTTTATGGGTCAATTTGGTTCTATTTGTTTCATTTTAAAGTTTGAATGGGGTTTCTATAAGTATAGGACTAGTAGCATGTTTGTACTATTGCCATTGTTGACAATTAATGCATTGGGTGCTTAAATTAAATATTTCAAAAACTACATTAAGTTCCAGCATGTATCCACTTTTTTAAGGTGCGAAAAACTGCCATTGATCTCCATTATAATGTTCTCACAAATTGATACTTTTTAATTAATTAATGGGTCCCCGTAAGAGAAGATTAGATTTTATTTGTTTCTCCAAAAAAACAACAGATGTACAAGCTCGATTCGAATCACAACGTGTTGTGAACTTTGAAAATATTTTTATGACA
Source organism: Electrona antarctica (assembly GCF_951216825.1). NCBI lineage: Eukaryota > Metazoa > Chordata > Actinopteri > Myctophiformes > Myctophidae > Electrona > Electrona antarctica. Next base: position 2,348,822 of record NC_136795.1, on the reverse strand, counting down.
TTGAAAATAAACTGTTCCTCATTTCTTTGCATTGGGGACCCCCTAGGCTGGAACCCCCGCCTCCAACGACCGCCCTGGGCCCCACCTTGAGAACCGATGGTTTACACTGTAAACTTTACAGCCGTTTTTATTTAACAGAATACAGACACATCATGGCCACAATATTTAAAGGAGTGTAACTATGTAAATCATAACGTGTCCAAAAAAAAAAAAGTTAAATATATATAGGCCTAATCTTGAGAGTTGGAGAGATTATTACGGGAATTATTACTAGATCATTTCTATTCAGGCGCATTGACTGGCCCCCATGACGTCATAGCACATGCGCCGGGGGGTCCGGAGTAGAGGGGTCCATCATCAACTGAATGGTTGAGGCGCGCGTGTCGCTCACTAGTTCCAGTTGTTGTGTTTTTGACATGTTTGTTGTGGTTTATCTGAATTAAAAACGTACATTTAATGTTCGTTGTTTTGTGTCTCGATTAAACATCTAACGCGTTCAGTCATGGAGGAGGTGGATGTGGAACCGCCGACGACTGTGAGTAACTAGAAGTTTTAATATAATAATAATCTTCAGTCAGTACAGTTATGTAGCCCGTCTCCGGACCCCCCGGGTTGAGCTCCTTTGGACCCCTACGTAGGGGTCCAAAGGAGCTCAACCCGGGGGGTCCGGAGACGGGCTATACAGTTATGTTGCGAAGACTACTGAGTATAATAAATTATCTTCAAGTATACAGATATGTTGCTAAGACTACTGTGAGTAAATAACTACTAACTCACTATACATTTAATATAATAATAATAATCTTCAGTCAGTACAGTTTTGTTGCAAAGAGTACTAGTCTGAGTAACTAACTACTATAACTCACTATACATTAATATAATAAAGTATCTTTATTCAGTGCAGTTATGTTGCAAATAAAAGCACTTTCAATAGTTTCCATCAGTGGTGGAAAAATACTCACATTTAGTATCAATACTGCAATATTAGCCTAAGATGTCTTAGATGTGGGCTACTGGCGTATAGAAATACTACTGTTACAACAAGCCTAAGATGTCTTAGATGTGGGCTACTGGCGTATAGAAATACTACTGTTACAACAAGCCTAAGATGTCTTAGATGTGGGCTACTGGCGTATAGAAATACTACTGTTACAACAAGTCTAAGATGTCTTAGATGTGGGCTACTGGCGTATAGAAATACTACTGTTACAACAAGTCTAAGATGTCTTAGATGTGGGCTACTGGTGTATAGAAATACTACTGTTACAACAAGCCTAAGATGTGGGCTACTGGCGTATAGAAATACTACTGTTACAACAAGCCTAAGATGTCTTAGATGTGGGCTACTGGCGTATAGAAATACTACTGTTACAACAAGTCTAAGATGTCTTAGATGTGGGCTACTGGCGTATAGAAATACTACTGTTACAACAAGCCTAAGATGTCTTAGATGTGGGCTACTGGCGTATAGAAATACTACTGTTACAACAAGTCTAAGATGTCTTAGATGTGGGCTACTGGCGTATAGAAATACTACTGTTACAACAAGTCTAAGATGTCTTAGATGTGGGCTACTGGCGTATAGAAATACTACTGTTACAACAAGCCTAAGATGTCTTAGATGTGGGCTACTGGCGTATAGAAATACTACTGTTACAACAAGAGATGTGGGCTACTGGCGTATAGAAATACTACTGTTACAACAAGAGATGTGGGCTACTGGCGTATAGAAATACTACTGTTACAACAAGCCTAAGATGTCTTAGATGTGGGCTACCGGCGTATAGAAATACTACTGTTACAACAAGCCTAAGATGTCTTAGATGTGGGCTACTGGCGTATAGAAATACTACTGTTACAACAAGAGATGTGGGCTACTGGCGTATAGAAATACTACTGTTACAACAAGATGTGGGCTACTGGTGCATAGAAATACTACTGTTACAACAAGAGATGTGGGCTACTGGCGTATAGAAATACTACTGTTACAACAAGCCTAAGATGTGGGCTACTGGCGTATAGAAATACTACTGTTACAACAAGCCTAAGATGTCTTAGATGTGGGCTACTGGCGTATAGAAATATTACTGTTACAACAAGAGATGTGGGCTACTGGCGTATAGAAATACTACTGTTACAACAAGAGATGTGGGCTACTGGCGTATAGAAATACTACTGTTACAACAAGCCTAAGATGTGGGCTACTGGCGTATAGAAATACTACTGTTACAACAAGCCTAAGATGTCTTAGATGTGGGCTACTGGCGTATAGAAATACTACTGTTACAACAAGAGATGTGGGCTACTGGCGTATAGAAATACTACTGTTACAACAAGATGTGGGCTACTGGCATATAGAAATACTACTGTTACAACAAGCCTAAGATGTCTTAGATGTGGGCTACTGGCGTATAGAAATACTACTGTTACAACAAGCCTAAGATGTCTTAGATGTGGGCTACCGGCGTATAGAAATACTACTGTTACAACAAGCCTAAGATGTCTTAGATGTGGGCTACTGGCGTATAGAAATACTACTGTTACAACAAGAGATGTGGGCTACTGGCGTATAGAAATACTACTGTTACAACAAGAGATGTGGGCTACTGGCGTATAGAAATACTACTGTTACAACAAGAGATGTGGGCTACTGGCGTATAGAAATACTACTGTTACAACAAGATGTGGGCTACTGGTGCATAGAAATACTACTGTTACAACAAGAGATGTGGGCTACTGGCGTATAGAAATACTACTGTTACAACAAGATGTGGGCTACTGGTGCATAGAAATACTACTGTTACAACAAGAGATGTGGGCTACTGGCGTATAGAAATACTACTGTTACAACAAGCCTAAGATGTCTTAGATGTGGGCTACCGGCGTATAGAAATACTACTGTTACAACAAGCCTAAGATGTCTTAGATGTGGGCTACCGGCGTATAGAAATACTACTGTTACAACAAGCCTAAGATGTCTTAGATGTGGGCTACCGGCGTATATAAATACTACTGTTACAACAAGCCTAAGATGTGGGCTACCGGCGTATAGAAATACTACTGTTACAACAAGCCTAAGATGTCTTAGATGTGGGCTACCGGCGTATATAAATACTACTGTTACAACAAGCCTAAGATGTGGGCTACTGGCGTATAGAAATACTACTGTTACAACAAGCCTAAGATGTCTTAGATGTGGGCTACCGGCGTATAGAAATACTACTGTTACAACAAGCCTAAGATGTCTTAGATGTGGGCTACCGGCGTATAGAAATACTACTGTTACAACAAGCCTAAGATGTCTTAGATGTGGGCTACTGGCGTATATAAATACTACTGTTACAACAAGAGATGTGGGCTACTGGCGTATAGAAATACTACTGTTACAACAAGAGATGTGGGCTACTGGCGTATAGAAATACTACTGTTACAACAAGAGATGTGGGCTACTGGCGTATAGAAATACTACTGTTACAACAAGATGTGGGCTACTGGTGCATAGAAATACTACTGTTACAACAAGAGATGTGGGCTACTGGCGTATATAAATACTACTGTTACAACAAGCCTAAGATGTGGGCTACTGGCGTATAGAAATACTACTGTTACAACAAGCCTAAGATGTCTTAGATGTGGGCTACCGGCGTATAGAAATACTACTGTTACAACAAGCCTAAGATGTCTTAGATGTGGGCTACCGGCGTATAGAAATACTACTGTTACAACAAGCCTAAGATGTCTTAGATGTGGGCTACTGGCGTATAGAAATACTACTGTTACAACAAGAGATGTGGGCTACTGGCGTATAGAAATACTACTGTTACAACAAGAGATGTGGGCTACTGGCGTATAGAAATACTGCTGTTACAACAAGAGATGTGGGCTACTGGCGTATAGAAATACTACTGTTACAACAAGAGATGTGGGCTACTGGTGCATAGAAATACTACTGTTACAACAAGAGATGTGGGCTACTGGCGTATAGAAATACTACTGTTACAACAAGAGATGTGGGCTACTGGCGTATATAAATACTACTGTTACAACAAGATGTGGGCTACTGGCGTATAGAAATACTACTGTTACAACAAGAGATGTGGGCTACTGGCGTATATAAATACTACTGTTACAACAAGCCTAAGATGTCTTAGATGTGGGCTACTGGCGTATAGAAATACTACTGTTACAACAAGAGATGTGGGCTACTGGCGTATATAAATACTACTGTTACAACAAGCCTAAGATGTCTTAGATGTGGGCTACTGGCGTATAGAAATACTACTGTTACAACAAGCCTAAGATGTGGGCTACTGGCGTATAGAAATACTACTGTTACAACAAGCCTAAGATGTCTTAGATGTGGGCTACTGGCGTATAGAAATACTACTGTTACAACAAGCCTAAGATGTGGGCTACTGGCGTATAGAAATACTACTGTTACAACAAGCCTAAGATGTCTTAGATGTGGGCTACTGGCGTATAGAAATACTACTGTTACAACAAGCCTAAGATGTGGGCTACTGGCGTATAGAAATACTACTGTTACAACAAGTCAAAGTAATAACAATAACACTCTTTAGTCAGTACAGTTATGTTGCAAAGAAGTATCAATACTTCAATATTGGCCTAAGATTTAGGCTACTGCAATTAGAAGTACTCTGTTGCAAGTAGAAGTCTGTCATTCAAAATGTGCTTGAGTAAAAAGTACACAGCTATTGGCATCAATAGTTAATAGTACCTTAAAGGAGCATTCGGTGATTTGGAAAACCACCCAGTCCGCCCCGGTAACAAAATGTGCACATGCACACGCTCTACAGTGGGGGGAAGTGCAACAGCATGTGCAGCAAGGCCCGCCCCCACACATGATTGGAGGAAGGCCCCTCTCATCCTGATTGGATGAAGGCTTTGCCACCCGCCACCAAAACTGAAACTAGGGTTTTTTGACCCCAGGGGCTCAATGGGGACAGGGAGGAACTCCTTATATGGTCAGCACACTCTATGGTAGGGAGGATTATCCAAATAAAAATAAAAAATAAGTGATATTTGAATGAAGCGAAATCACTGAATATACCTTTAAGTACCAAAAGTAAAAGTACTAATTTTGCCTGCAATGTCCTGTTTCAAGTCAAATGCATTGGAAAATAGCAGTTCTACAAGCTCACAATGTGTCGCATCGCGACACATTGTGAGATTGAAGATTCACTATTTTCTAATGGCATGAATGTATATAGGGCAGGGCTAGCCACAATTTGCAACACTAGATTATTTTTAATAATGGGATGAATCTAGAGTTGCAAACTTGCAATACCCTCCATTGACAGACCATTGAGCTTGTATTAAGCGATGTTAAACTCACCAACATTGCAGCCGTAAGGCAAGCTTGAATTATCCACTTTCAATCTGAAAAGCGTTTGTTTCATAAAAATCCACCGTAGACACGTTATGAGCTACTTTCTGTCTAGAAATTATGTGCCGTGTTTAATTTTTTCTAAGTGTTAGAGTTTGGAAGCGCTCGTCAGAAGTCACTGAACCCTGCGTACCACCTGTTTCCAATTTGCAGATAGCGGCAATATAGGAAGCAGCAGCACGATGCGTTAATAAAAAGGAGTGCTTCCAAACTGCAACACTTGGAAAAACCATCACCTTGCTTTTTTTCTTCTCTGCACAAAACCTCTTTTGCCGAACATAGCCGATCTACTAGCCCGTCTCCGGACCCCCCGGGTTGAGCTCCTTTGGACCCCTAACCCGTAGGGTCCGTTCTCATCGACTTCAAGCGACGTGCTCATTTCAATACGCAGGCTGACTTTACCCTCTCCGACGGGTGTCTGCGCTGTGGATATGATGCTGACATATTCCAAAAGAAGCATATAAGAGCTATACGCGCCAACGCGCAGATAGCCAGTTCCGGCGCTGGAGGCGGGACAATGGGATGTCAATAAGGAAGTCAAGAGAGAATTTCAGAGCTGCCAAAACGGTCTAACAAAGATTAAAAATACTTAACGGCTTCTGCGCCATTCGCGGGGTGTCCGGTTGTCTCCGTTGTCTCCTATAGCTCTTATATGCTTCTTTTGGAATATGTCAGCATCATACCCACAGCACAGACACCCGTCGGAGAGGATAAAGTCAGCCTGCGTATTGAAATGAGCACGTCGCTTGAAGTCGATGAGAACGGACCCTACGGGTTAGGGGTCCAAAGGAGCTCAACCCGGGGGGTCCGGAGACGGGCTACCGATCTACAAGCTGAACAAGTGTGAGCTTGTAGATCGGCTATCGCCTGGGAATATAGCCGCTATCTCAAATAAATCACGTTTATATAACAAGTCAATTGGGAGTTGTATAATAGTTGTGAGTTGTGTTATTATTTCCTCCCAGCTCATTCCTGACGCCAGGCAGCACTTGGGGTTCGTCTGGGGTCCTGGAGACATCCTGGCCTACGACACGCTGTTCAAAGCATCAGGTGAGGCCCGGGTGCACATCCACTCATTCACAGTACATCAGGTGAAGGTGCACATCCACTCATTCAGTACATCAGGTGAAGGTGCACATCCATTCATACACAGTACATCAGGTGAAGGTGCACATCCACTCATTCACAGTACATCAGGTGAAGGTGCACATCCACTCATTCACAGTACATCAGGTGAAGGTGCACATCCACTCATTCACAGTACATCAGGTGAAGGTGCACATCCACTCATTCAGTACATCAGGTGAAGGTGCACATCCACTCATTCAGTACATCAGGTGAAGGTGCACATCCACTCATTCAGTACATCAGGTGAAGGTGCACATCCACTCATTCAGTACATCAGGTGAAGGTGCACATCCACTCATTCAGTACATCAGGTGAAGGTGCACATCCACTCATTCAGTACATCAGGTGAAGGTGCACATCCACTCATTCAGTACATCAGGTGAAGGTGCACATCCACTCATTCACAGTACATCAGGTGAAGGTGCACATCCACTCATTCACAGTACATCAGGTGAAGGTGCACATCCACTCATTCACAGTACATCAGGTGAAGGTGCACATCCACTCATTCACAGTACATCAGGTGAAGGTGCACATCCATTCATACACAGTACATCAGGTGAAGGTGCACATCCACTCATTCAGTACATCAGGTGAAGGTGCACATCCACTCATTCACAGTACATCAGGTGAAGGTGCACATCCACTCATTCAGTACATCAGGTGAGTGTGTTGTCTAACCTAGAATGGCTGGCATTCCATACGTTGCATGATGTGTTCTATAAATGCAAAAAAAAAAGTTTTGTTTTGTTTAGTTTAGTTTAGTTTTTGTAGCGATTTACAGTAAGCACAAACAACACATGGTAATACATTAAATACATAAAATACAGTCATCAAGAATCATACGTAAGCTAAGAACCTATCATCTGTCTAACAGTAGAATATCTATATAATTAAACTATGCGTATACACTATAGAGTGCTATGTCTACATAAAACGCTATCTAAATGACATAAGTTGAGCCTTTGCATACGCCTGTAAGGTTATTGAGGCTAGGGCAAGTGCTACGGGCTAAGATGGAGTCTGAAGAGGTGGGTTTTCAGACTACGGCGGAACATTGGGAGTGAGTCTTCAGTTCTGATTGCAATGGGAAGTGCATTCCATAGTTTTAGAGCCAGAAGGGAGAAGAGATTGGGACATGTGGAACGTTGTCCCGGCGTTTTTAGTTTGTTCCACGAGTGTTCTATGGCAGTGTATGGAATGCATGCCGTACTCAGTACTCAGCTCTATGCATACTGCAGAACGTGTTTCCTAAAACGTCCCCTTTCTGTCCCTCTCAGGTGCGACGGGACCGTGCGGTCTGTCCATTCACGAGGTGAGGAAAGACGAGGACATTTACTCGCCCGTTCTACGCAAGCTCTTCAACGAGTCCCACCTGATCTTCGTGGGGCTGCAGACCATCCGGGAGGACCTGCCCAGCAAGAACAAGAAGCCCCAGTAAGATTAGATCACCCCCACATGGTCATGACTGGGACTGCAACATGGACTGAAATCTGTCCATTTAATCCATTATAAGAAATATAGGACTGTTAAAACACATTCACTGCCCAGTATTAAATAATTGATTCTTCCGACACTACCAGTGTTTCTCAGTGAAAGCCCACCCGGACCCGAGACGTAAAATAAATAGTAAAAAAATAGAAAAAGAAGAAAAACGCTGTGCCGATCAGAAAAGAACTATCATCTATCATCAGTTCTTTAGTTATTGAATAAAGCTTGTTCTTTAACGTAATCACTGAAAACACGGTTCTCTGGGGCCGTCAATGGCTGAGAAGTGTTGGATTTGGCAGCGGTGGCCGAAAGGTTTGCGGAGCGGTCTTGATACCGGAAGGTCGCCAGTTCGTATCCCCGGACCGGCACGTTAGAATTACCACCGCTGAAGTGCCCTTGAGCAAGGCATTGAACCACTACCATGAAATGTTCTATGAGCAGGGCCTGGCTGTAAACAAGTATCTGATGCTTAGTCCAGTTACCCTGGGTAAATATAGTAACTTTGCTTTGCTTTGCTTTGGTCTGAGGGGCGTCAAAAATGTCATGATTCTCTGCTTTTGGTGTGACATAAATCACATTAAATGAATATTGTCTGAAGCAGAATATAAAATATGTCATGTCTCTCGTCTGGTCAGATTCGTCAGTATCAGCAAGAACTACAGGTCTGTCATACGAGCCTGCATGGAGGAGCTGCAGCAGATTGCAGGTACACCCTTTGATCTAACTTATAGTCACATATTTAAACTATTCTGGGCGGGAACCCCTTTTGGTGTTTCAAGCATTATGTTATACTTTAGCTGTTGAAAAATAGCAGATCTACAAGCTCATAGCACGGCACCGTGTGCCACGCTACAAGCTTGTAGATCTGCTATTTTTGAAAAGTCGTGAAAACGTGCACATTTTTGAACATATATTCTTTCACAGCGGACATTATTAATTCAAATCTTTGCTTCTGGTAGGTCCCTGGAACAACATGTTTTCAGATGGTGGTCCATTGCCAAATACATAAATTTTTTAGGGTCCTTGACATGAAAATGTTTGAGAAACATGGGTTTTTCAGAAAACTGTCGGGATTTAGAAAACATTTGTAGAATCGTTCCCAGGTCTAAATGGGTCAAGTCTTCATGCACACATGTACTGTTGTTATGGTGACATATTCTTCTGGTCTTTAATGTATTTTCTGGATGAGGTGAAATATGTATTTGGTCTCTTTTACTGTAGTTTCAACACAAGACGCAGAACTGGCCAACAAGTATGGGAACCAGGTATGGATGTTACAGTATTTACAGTGAACCAGGTATGGATGTTACAGTATTTACAGTGAACCAGGTATGGATGTTACAGTATTTACAGTGAACCAGGTATGGATGTTACAGTATTTACAGTGAACCAGGTATGGATGTTACAGTATTTACAGTGAACCAGGTATGGATGTTACAGTATTTACAGTGAACCAGGTATGGATGTTACAGTATTTACAGTGAACCAGGTATGGATGTTACAGTATTTACAGTGAACCAGGTATGGATGTTACAGTATTTACAGTGAACCAGGTATGGATGTTACAGTATTTACAGTGAACCAGGTATGGATGTTACAGTATTTACAGTGAACCAGGTATGGATGTTACAGTATTTACAGTGAACCAGGTATGGATGTTACAGTATTTACAGTGAACCAGGTATGGATGTTACAGTATTTACAGTGAACCAGGTATGGATGTTACAGTATTTACAGTGAACCAGGTATGGATGTTACAGTATTTACAGTGAACCAGGTATGGATGTTACAGTATTTACAGTGAACCAGGTATGGATGTTACAGTATTTACAGTGAACCAGGTATGGATGTTACAGTATTTACAGTGCAGCCTCACATGCACACAAAATCCCATATTCAGACCTTCACACACACCCTTCTATTCAGTCTCTAAGGATTATGGCAATACCTCTATTATAGGAGGGGGCGTTTGTCATGTGGGAAGATATGTATTTAATCAAATACTGTATACTGTACATTGTATATACAAAGTATGTTTTAGGGTTATTATCATTGTATTGACACTGTGGATTGTTTGATGTCAGGTGTCCATTCTGATGGCCATAGAGCTGATCTGGGATCTGTTATCATTGTGTTAACACTGGTTTGTCTCATGGCAGGTGTCCATTCTGATGGCCATAGAGCTGATCTGGGATCTGTTATCATTGTGTTACTGTGTTTTGTCTCATGGCAGGTGTCCATTCTGATGGCCATAGAGCTGATCTGGGATCTGTTATCATTGTGTTAACACTGGTTTGTCTCATGGCAGGTGTCCATTCTGATGGCCATAGAGCTGATCTGGAATCTGTTATCATTGTGTTACTGTGTTTTGTCTCATGGCAGGTGTCCATTCTGATGGCCACAGAGCTGATCTGGGATCTGTTATCATTGTGTTACTGTGTTTTGTCTCATGTCAGGTGTCCATTCTGATGGCCACAGAGCTGATCTGGGATCTGTTATCATTGTGTTACTGTGTTTTGTCTCATGAAAGGTGTCCATTCTGATGGTCATAGAGCTGATCTAGGATCTGTTATCATTGTGTTACTGTGTTTCTGTCTCATGTCAGGTGTCCATTCTGATGGCCACAGAGCTGATCTGGGATCTGTTATCATTGTGTTACTGTGTTTTATCTCATGGCAGGTGTCCATTCTGATGGTCATAGAGCTGATCTGGGATCTGTTATCATTGTGTTAACACTGGTTTGTCTCATGGCAGGTGTCCATTCTGATGGCCATAGAGCTGATCTGGGATCTGTTATCATTGTGTTACTGTGTTTTATCTCATGGCAGGTGTCCATTCTGATGGCCATAGAGCTGATCTGGAATCTGTTATCATTGTGTTACTGTGTTTTATCTCATGGCAGGTGTCCATTCTGATGGCCATAGAGCTGATCTGGAATCTGTTATCATTGTGTTACTGTGTTTTATCTCATGGCAGGTGTCCATTCTGATGGCCATAGAGCTGATCTGGAATCTGTTATCATTGTGTTACTGTGTTTTATCTCATGGCAGGTGTCCATTCTGATGGCCATAGAGCTGATCTGGAATCTGTTATCATTGTGTTACTGTGTTTTGTCTCATGTCAGGTGTCCATTCTGATGGCCACAGAGCTGATCTGGGATCTGTTATCATTGTGTTACTGTGTTTTGTCTCATGGCAGGTGTCCATTCTGATGGCCATAGAGCTGATCTGGAATCTGTGTGAAGTGCTGTTCATCGACGCTGCTCCAGGTAAATCCGTCCGTTCTGTGTAGATCTCATTCAGGAGTCTCATTCCACCAGTCTTTTAAACCCCTTTCTGTGTTTTAAGCATTATATTATACTATTGAAAAATAGCAGATCTACAAGCTCGTAGCGCAGCACTCGGTGCCGAGCTTGTAGGTCTGCTATTTTAGAAGAATCGTGGCGCAAATCTTTGAATATATATTCTTTGAGAGCGCTCGTTTTAACTCAAATCTTTGCTTCTGGGTGTAGCCTAGTAGTTCATTTCCAATGAGAGGCCGTGCGTTTGTTTTGGACGCGCAGAGAAGTTGAGGGGCGACGCAACGCAAGCGTATTTCCGTGGGCGCAGCCCCGTGAAGTTGTTACGTGCATGCTCGGTTTGTTTGTGCACAGGCCCGCGACCGAGTACACCTTGTTTTTAGTTGAGGTTTTTATTTTTAACCATTTACTTACTAAGAGAGAACTGATCTGAAGTTAGCAGCGTATCGTCGTGGCATGTTCGCGTGTATATCTTATCTTCTAATATTTGGAATATTTTGTTGTGTGTGTGTGTGTGTGTGTGTGTGTGTGTGTGTGTGTGTGTGTGTGTGTGTGTGTGTGTGTGTGTGTGTGTGTGTGTGTGTGTGTGTGTGTGTGTGTGTGTGTGTGTGTGTGTGTGTGTGTGTGTGTGTGTGTGTGTGTGTGTGTGTGTGTGTGTGTGTGTGTGTGTGTGTGTGTGTGTAACACTGTGTATGTGTGCACCATCAGCGGGCTCCCTGTTGCTCCACCTGCTGGACTGGGTGAGGTTGCACAAGGCTGACGTGGAGGAGAAGGCCAGCGAGGTTCTGCAGAGCGAGTGCCCCGCCGAACACCACAGCTACTGGGACGTGGTAGGTTGTAAAACAAACGCACCCCACAGCTACTGGGACGTGGTAGGTTATAAAACAAATGCACCCCACAGCTACTGGGACGTGGTAGGTTATAAAACAAACACCCCACAGCTACTGGGACGTGGTAGGTTGTAAAACAAACACACCCCACAGCTACTGGGACGTGGTAGGTTGTAAAACAAACACACCACCCCACAGCTACTGGGACGTGGTAGGTTGTAAAACAAACACACCCCACAGCTACTGGGACGTGGTAGGTTATAAAACAAACGCACCCCACCCCAGCTACTGGGACGTGGTAGGTTGTAAAATAACACACCCCACCCCAGCTACTGGGACGTGGTAGGTTGTAAAACAAACACACCCCACAGCTACTGGGACGTGGTAGGTTATAAAACAAACACACCCCACAGCTACTGGGACGTGGTAGGTTATAAAACAAACACACCCCACAGCTACTGGGACGTGGTAGGTTGTAAAACAAACGCACCACACCCCAGCTACTGGGACGTGGTAGGTTGTAAAACAAACACACCACCCCACAGCTACTGGGACGTGGTAGGTTGTAAAACAAACACACCCCACAGCTACTGGGACGTGGTAGGTTGTAAAACAAACACACCACCCCACAGCTACTGGGACGTGGTAGGTTATAAAACAAACACACCACACCCCAGCTACTGGGACGTGGTAGGTTGTAAAACAAACACACCACCCCACAGCTACTGGGACGTGGTAGGTTATAAAACAAACACACCACACCCCAGCTACTGGGACGTGGTAGGTTATAAAACAAACACACCACACCCCAGCTACTGGGACGTGGTAGGTTATAAAACAAACACACCACACCCCAGCTACTGGGACGTGGTAGGTTGTAAAACAAACACACCCCACAGCTACTGGGACGTGGTAGGTTATAAAACAAACACACCCCACAGCTACTGGGACGTGGTAGGTTATAAAACAAACACACCCCACAGCTACTGGGACGTGGTAGGTTATAAAACAAACACACCCCACAGCTACTGGGACGTGGTAGGTTGTAAAACAAACGCACCACACCCCAGCTACTGGGACGTGGTAGGTTGTAAAACAAACACACCCCACCCCAGCTACTGGGACGTGGTAGGTTGTAAAACAAACACACCCCACCCCAGCTACTGGGACGTGGTAGGTTGTAAAACAAACACACCCCACCCCAGCTACTGGGACGTGGTAGGTTGTAAAACAAACACACCCCACAGCTACTGGGACGTGGTAGGTTGTAAAACAAACACACCCCACAGTTACTGGGACGTGGTAGGTTGTAATCTTCCATTATTAACACCAAAAACCTACCGCACACAAATGCACATGCACACAATAACTTGCCTACGGCGCACACTCAAACCTACCCACCGCACTCATGTATACACACAAGCACACTCCCACATACACACAAGCACACTCCCACACACGAACACGCAATGTGTTAGTTGCAGCTGAGCTACGATATTGACCTGTCTGTCCTCCCGGGCTCCTGCCTTTCAGACAATGACCTGTCTGTCCTCCTGTGTTTCAGACACTGACCTGTCTGTCCTCCTGTGTTCCAGACACTGACCTGTCTGTCCTCCTGTGTTCCAGACACTGACCTGTCTGTCCTCCTGTGTGTCAGACACTGACCTCTCTGTCCTCCTGTCCTCCAGACACTGACCTGTCTGTCCTCCTGTGTTCCAGACACTGACCTGTCTGTCCTCCATGTCTCCTGTGTTCCAGACACTGACCTGTCTGTCCTCTATGTCTTGTTTCAGACACTGACCTGTCTGTCCTCAATGTCTCCTGTGTTTCAGACACTGACCTGTCTGTCCTCCTGTGTTCCAGACACTGACCTGTCTGTCCTCCAGACACTGACCTGTCTGTCCTCCTGTCCTCCAGACACTTACCTGTCTGTCCTCCAGACACTGACCTGTCTGTCCTCCAGACACTGACCTGTCTGTCCTCCAGGCACTGACCTGTCTGTCCTCCTGTCCTCCAGACACTGACCTGTCTGTCCTCCAGACACTTACCTGTCTGTCCTCCAGACACTGACCTGTCTGTCCTCCAGACACTGACCTGTCTGTCCTCCTGTGTTCCAGACACTGACCTGTCTGTCCTCCAGACACTGACCTGTCTGTCCTCCAGACACTGACCTGTCTGTCCTCCTCTGTTCCAGGTGCTAAGCTACGTGCTTCAGGGGAAGCTGGAGGAGACTAGTCAGATGCTGGTGAAACAGGCCAGCCTGCAGCCAGCCTCCAGGAAGATGTTCAAACTGATGGGCAGCCTGCTCAGCAAGATGCCCACGTACAACGTACGTACGCAGAGCCTTTTGTGGTGGTTCTGGAGAACCGTGGGTCCGACCGACTCGACGCCGGGCACTGCACTCCCTGCGGGGGCTTGTGGAAACGCGTGTGTCGAATTTGAAGTCGGTGGGGCAAACGGTTCTCGAGTTACGTGCATTGCAACCGTACACACACACGCAAGATGTACAACGTACTGTACGTATGCAAGACACTGTCATTTATCATGTAGCGATGTACAGTGCAGGCATTTAGCCCATTCTGGGCGGGAACCCCTGTTGGTGTTTTATAATAATAATAATAAACTTTATTTATAAAGCACTTTTTAAAACAATGTTACAAAGTGCTTTCCAATACAGGTTAAAATACAGTAGTAGAATAAAACAACAACAATAAGCAATATTAATACAAACTAGGTGAACACAAAATAAAACGATCAATAATTTAAGTAAAAGCCATCGTGAACAAGTGGGTTTTTAGCTGTGATTTAAAAGAGCTCAATAGGGTGATTTGTCTTAGGGCCTCTGGTAGGGCATTCCACAGCTTAGGTGCACGGGCCGAGAAAGCCCGGTCACCCATGGTGACACGCTGGGTAGCCGGAACTACCAGGAGAGCCTTGCTTGCCGATCTAAGGCTACGTGTTGGCCTATGGGGCTCCAGCATATCTTGTATGTAGATGGGGGCCAAGCCATTTAGTGCCTTAAAAGTGGTAATTAAAATTTTAAAATCAATCCTAAAATGAACAGGCAGCCAGTGGAGGGAGGCGAGGACAGGGGTAATGTGGTCACGCCTTCTGGAATTGGTTAATAATCTGGCTGCTGAGTTCTGGACCATTTGAAGACGGGAGATAGTTTTTTTATTGAGTCCGGATTATAGTGAGTTGCAATAATCTAAGTGTGTTGTGATGAAAGCATGGATTACCTTCTCAAGGTCAGGGAATGAGATGAATGATTTTATTTTTGCTATATTACGGAGTTGGAAGAAAGCGTTACTTTATACTTTAGCTATTGAAAAATAGCAGATCTACAAGCTTGTAGCGCGCCACCGAGTGGCGCGCTACGAGCTTGTAGGTCTGCTATTTTTGAAAAGCAGTGAAAATGTGGCGCAAATCTTTGAATATATATTCTTTCAGAGCGAACGTTTTTAACTCAAATCTTTGCTACTGGGAGGTCCCTGGAACAACATATTTTCAGATGGGGGTCGGCGGCCAATTACATATAATTTTTGGGGGTCGTTGACATGAAATATTGAGCACCACTGATACAGAAACATAGGTATTTCAGAAAACTGTCAGGATTTAGAAGACATTTTTTAAATATCGACACACGCTCTTATCCACAAGTGTGATCAGAATCATTAGAGTAAACAGGCTTTTTTTTCGTCCTACCTTTGAAAACAAAACGCCTGCTGTACTTCCAGGTTAGGTAAATAGTCACATACTGTAAGTAGTGTGCAGAGAGAGCAGTGTAACGTTGGATGATATTTCTACCGTTCAAAATTCTCACATTTAGACCTGACGTCGAGAAAAAAAACGTCTTCTAAATCCTGACAGTTTTCTGAAAAACCTATGTTTCTGTGTCAGTGGTGCTCAACCTTTTTCATGTCAAGGACCCCCAGAATTATCTGTATTTGGCTGCGGACCCCCATCTGAAAATATGTTGTTTCAGGGACCCCCCCAGAAGCTAATATTTGAGTTAAAAAGGTTCACTGTGAAAAAATATATATTCAAAGATTTGCGCCACATTTTCACGATTTTTCAAAAATAGCAGACCTACAAGCTCCTACGAGCTTGTAGATCTGCTATTTTTCAACAGCTAAAGCATAACATAACGCTTAAAACACCAAAAGGGGTTCCCGCCCAAAATGCGTTAATTATTGTTAAACATCTGCATTACGTTTGCCTGTTATCTCTGCTATGGTACCAACATCAATACAGGATGGAATTGTGGACAAAATCTTATCCAATGAAAACAAAACGTTTTGGGTCTAAGAGGCTAAATCTCATCAAACGGTGGTTCGTGGCTCAAATGCAGAATAGATCACGGACCTTCATGTGAACAGGGTTGAAACTCACTGAAATAAACGATTAGTCCGGAATTGGGACTCTACTAGGGTTGAAATGTGTAACAACAGACCATCATTAAAGACTGTGGTGTGTGATTATTGTGTCCCTCCAGCCCGCTGGCAGCCAGACGCTGACGGACTTTGACGTGAAGTGGAGACAGTGGCATGTGGAGGTGGACCGCTGTCTGCAGGACAACTCCTTCAGCAGCAACCCTCACCTGGAGGTCATCTGTAAGGTCAGTGATACAACCCAAAGGTCATCTGTAAGGTCAGAGGTCATCTGTAAGGTCAGTACAACCCTCACCTGGAGGTCATCTGTAAGGTCAGTAACCCATCCCTCACCTGGAGGTCATCTGTAAGGTCAGTAAGACAACCCAGAGGTCATCTGTAAGGTCAGTAACCCATCCCTCACCTGGAGGTCATCTGTAAGGTCAGTAACCCATCCCTCACCTGGAGGTCATCTGTAAGGTCAGTGATACAACCCAAAGGTCATCTGTAAGGTCAGAGGTCATCTGTAAGGTCAGTAACTCAACCCTCACCTGGAGGTCATCTGTAAGGTCAGTAACCCATCCCTCACCTGGAGGTCATCTGTAAGGTCAGTGATACAACCCAAAGGTCATCTGTAAGGTCAGAGGTCATCTGTAAGGTCAGTAACTCAACCCTCACCTGGAGGTCATCTGTAAGGTCAGTAACCCATCCCTCACCTGGAGGTCATCTGTAAGGTCAGTAACCCATCCCTCACCTGGAGGTCATCTGTAAGGTCAGTGATACAACCCAAAGGTCATCTGTAAGGTCAGAGGTCATCTGTAAGGTCAGTACAACCCTCACCTGGAGGTCATCTGTAAGGTCAGTAACCCAACCCTCACCTGGAGGTCATCTGTAAGGTCAGTAACCCATCCCTCACCTGGAGGTCATCTGTAAGGTCAGTACAACC
Source organism: Electrona antarctica (assembly GCF_951216825.1). Classification (NCBI taxonomy): domain Eukaryota; kingdom Metazoa; phylum Chordata; class Actinopteri; order Myctophiformes; family Myctophidae; genus Electrona; species Electrona antarctica. The sequence goes on along the minus strand of NC_136795.1, from coordinate 2,331,352 downwards.
CTCACCTGGAGGTCATCTGTAAGGTCAGTAACTCAACCCTCACCTGGAGGTCATCTGTAAGGTCAGTAACCCATCCCTCACCTGGAGGTCATCTGTAAGGTCAGTACAACCCTCACCTGGAGGTCATCTGTAAGGTCAGTAACCCATCCCTCACCTGGAGGTCATCTGTAAGGTCAGTACAACCCTCACCTGGAGGTCATCTGTAAGGTCAGTAACCCATCCCTCACCTGGAGGTCATCTGTAAGGTCAGTAACCCATCCCTCACCTGGAGGTCATCTGTAAGGTCAGTACAACCCTCACCTGGAGGTCATCTGTAAGGTCAGTAACCCATCCCTCACCTGGAGGATCTGTAAGGTCAGTAACCCATCCCTCACCTGGAGGTCATCTGTAAGGTCAGTACAACCCTCACCTGGAGGTCATCTGTAAGGTCAGTAACCCATCCCTCACCTGGAGGTCATCTGTAAGGTCAGTAACCCATCCCTCACCTGGAGGTCATCTGTAAGGTCAGTACAACCCTCACCTGGAGGTCATCTGTAAGGTCAGTAACTCAACCCTCACCTGGAGGTCATCTGTAAGGTCAGTACAACCCTCACCTGGAGGTCATCTGTAAGGTCAGTAACTCAACCCTCACCTGGAGGTCATCTGTAAGGTCAGTAACTCAACCCTCACCTGGAGGTCATCTGTAAGGTCAGTAACTCAACCCTCACCTGGAGGTCATCTGTAAGGTCAGTAACTCAACCCTCACCTGGAGGTCATCTGTAAGGTCAGTAACTCAACCCTCACCTGGAGGTCATCTGTAAGGTCAGTAAGACAACCCAGACGTTATCTGTAAGGTCAGGGGTCATATGTAAGGTCACTAATACAACCTAGAGGTCATCTGTAAGGTCGCGTTGAGCTTGTAGATGGCTAATTTTGGTGGAGACAGTTTGTGTAGATGGTAAAGGGACAGTGCAACTCAGGTCTGTTTTACTAAGCATGGAGGGTCTAAGTGGTCAAACTGAAGTGATATATAGTAAATTCCAAATGTCATCAAAGTATGCTGTGGCACTCCTTGACTTGTGTCACGGCACACTTTGAGAATCCCTGGCTTAGACAGACCAGAGGTTTTGCCCCAAAAAGACTGAATGTTATCCCATTCTGGAGGCGAACCCCTTTTGAAAAATAGCAGTGCAGCGCTACGAGCTTGTAAATCTGCTATTTTTGAAAAATCATGAAAATGTGGCGCAAATCTTTGAATATACATTATTTTAGCGCAAATCTTTGAATATACATTATTTTTAGAGCGAACGCTTTTAACTCAAATCTTTGCGTCTGGGGGGGGGGGGGGGTCCCTGGAACAGCATATTTTCAGATGGGGGGTCCTTGACATGAAATATTGAGCACCACTGATCTAGAAACATGGGTATTTCAGAAAACTGTCAGGATTTAGAAGACATTATTTTTAAGTTTTGACGTCAGGCCTACATGGGTTAAACGGTATGACCTTCTGTGTCTCTTTAGATCCTGGTAGGTGACGAAGACACCATGTTGGAGCACAAGGACCTGCTGAGCACCTGGTACCACTTTCTGATCACCAGACTGCTGTACTGCCACCCCACGGTCAAACCCAACGAACTGCACTACTACGCACAGGTACGACACCACCCCCTACTGTCACCATGCAGTACTGCCACCCTACACTACTATGCACAGGTACAACACCACCCCCTACTGTCACCATGCAATATTGCCACCCTACACTACTACGCACAGGTACAACACCACCCCCTGCTGTCACCATGCAGTACTGCCACCCTACACTACTACGCACAGGTACAACACCACCCCCTGCTGTCACCATGCAGTACTGCCACCCTACACTACTACGCACAGGTACAACACCACCCCCTACTGCCACCCTACACTACTACGCACAGGTACAACACCACCCCCTGCTGTCACCATGCAGTACTGCCACCCTACACTACTACGCACAGGTACAACACCACCCCCTACTGTCACCATGCAGTACTGCCACCCTACACTACTACGCACAGGTACAACACCACCCCCTGCTGTCACCATGCAGTACTGCCACCCTACACTACTACGCACAGGTATGACACCACCCCCTGCTGTCACCATGCAGTACTGCCACCCTACTGTCAAACCCAACGAACAGCATTTTTTTTGCATTTCTTCTCCTTGAATTGGGAGTGGTTTTAGGCACGTTTTGATAGATTGATTGAATACTTTATTAACGGTCTGCAAAAAGAGGCACAGTGGCACAGATTTATAGTAAATAATGCTAAACAGTTAACCCAGATAAGCTCTCAGCTCGTTTCCATTGAGGTCCTGTGTATTCAATTCATCAAGACATTTAAAGACAAACAAGACAAACGATAATATACAGTACTATGCAAAAAAGTAGTATTATGAAAGAAAGATATGTACAGTAAACGGGTGGGGGGTATTTCTGGTGATAAGCTTAGACTCTTTACTTCAAACGGCAGCCAGTTACAATTTACAATTTGCACTGTAGGTGCTCTTTCTGAGTGCTTTTGAATTTTGGTAATGGTGCATTCACATGGGCTCAGGCAGGCGGTAGACAGGTGGGTGGGTAATGGTGCATTCACATGGGCTCAGGCAGGCGGTAGACAGGTGGGTGGGTAATGGTGCATTCACATGGGCTCAGGCAGGCGGTAGACAGGTGGGTGGGTAATGGTGCATTCACATGGGCTCAGACAGGTGGTAGACAGGTGGGTGGGTAATGGTGCATTCACATGGGCTCAGACAGGTGGTAGACAGGTGGGTGGGTAATGGTGCATTCACATGGGCTCAGACAGGTGGTAGACAGGTGGGTGGGTAATGGTGCATTCACATGGGCTCAGGCAGGCGGTAGACAGGTGGGTGGGTAATGGTGCATTCACTGTGTGTGTGTTGTGTGTGTGTGTGTGTGTGTGTGTGTGTGTGTGTGTGTGTGTGTGTGTGTGTGTGTGTGTGTGTGTGTGTGTGTGTGTGTGTGTGTGTGTGTGTGTGTGTGTGTGTGTGTGTGTGTGTGTGTGTGTGTGTGTGGTTTCAGTCGTGCATGACCATGTTTCTGGACTCGAGGAGCGTTCCAGAGCCTCTGGACAGCATCCTGTTGGCAGCGTTTGAGTTTGACATCCACCAGGTCATCAAAGACTGCAGGTGAGGTGACGCACATACACATGCGTGCGCACACACCCACGCACGTGCACGCACACACACACTCGCACCCGCATGCACACACACACCGTCACTTCAGCCATTTTCAGCCTGTGTTTTCCAGTTTTAATAATAAGTGTCTTCACAACAACAATTACAGTTTTACTTTTAGTAATCTTCACTTTTATTAACAGTTTTAATGCCGTGATTAAACAATCGTGTCCAGATCTCCCTGCCTAGTTTTCACTAACCTTTGAAGAGCCACTGCGCCGACTTGATCGTTGCTTGTTGTGAAAATCCACTTTAATAAAACGGTGTAATCACTTGTGGTCGTGTTAAAAAATATTCCAAAGTGGCGATCACAACAGCAGAGCGGAGGAGGAACGTGCTCGCTGCGCGGCCGCACGGCCACACCGCCGCGCGGCCACACCGCCGCCGTTGCAATGCATTGGGACTCAATTTCCCAGAACCCTTTGCATGCCGGTGCGACGGATGTTTTTGCGATGACGTCGTCATAACGCGTCACCTATCCCACTCTGTCAGATGGAAACCCCGTATGATTTAAATTATTAAAAACGCAGATTAAGGCCTGGGCCATGGCTCAGCGGTCCAGGCACCTTGGCTGGTAATCCAGTCTGGCAGTGTGCCGCGGGTTCGACTCCCGATCCCGACGGCCTTTACTGCATGTCTTCCCCCCCCATCTCTCTCCCCATTTTTCCTGTCAGCCTACTGTCTGTCCCTCCATAAAATATATAAAATAAAAGGTGAAAGCCACAAACGCAGATTAAACAATGAAAACATAACTCTTGACTGTTCTACAGGCAATTAACTTGTGTAAATCGTGTTCAGGAGTCAAAGTGTTAACAATATCATCATTTGTGTTGTCTGTAGTTTACAGTTTTAATCAGTTTGTCTTAACAACAACAACAACAACAACATTTGTGTTGTCTGTGGTTTCCAGTATCGCTCTGAACAACTGGTGGTTCGTGGCTCACCTGACGGATCTACTGGATCACTGCAATCTGCTCCAATCACACAACCTACAGTAAGTACTGGATCTACTGGATCACTGCAATCTGCTCCAATCACACAACCTACAGTAAGTAGATCTACTGGATCACTGCAATCTGCTCCAATCACACAACCTACAGTAAGTAGATCTCCTGGATCACTGCAATCTGCTCCAATCACACAACCTACAGTAAGTACTGGATCTACTGGATCACTGCAATCTGCTCCAATCACACAACCTACAGTAAGTAGATCTACTGGATCACTGCAATCTGCTCCAATCACACAACCTACAGTAAGTACTGGATCTACTGGATCACTGCAATCTGCTCCAATCACACAACCTACAGTAAGTACGGATCTACTGGATCACTGCAATCTGCTCCAATCACACAACCTACAGTAAGTACTGGATCTACTGGATCACTGCAATCTGCTCCAATCACACAACCTACAGTAAGTACGGATCTACTGGATCACTGCAATCTGCTCCAATCACACAACCTACAGTAAGTACTGGATCTACTGGATCACTGCAATCTGCTCCAATCACACAACCTACAGTAAGACCTTTGATCTAATCTATCTAAACCATGTTTACCCATAATAATACTTCACACAAAACTATGTATCCTACAAACCATAAAACTATGTGCATTAACATCAAGCTATGTGTGTTGACATCAGACCATGTGTGTTGACATCAGACCATGTGTATTAACATCAGACCATGGGTGTTGACATCAGACCATGTGTGTTGACATCAGACCATGTGTGTTGACATCAGACCATGTGTGTTGACATCAGACCATGTGTATCAGACCATGTGTGTTGACATCAGACCATGTGTATTAACATCAGATCATGTGTGTTGACATCAGACACTGTATTAACATCAGACCATGTGTATTAACATCAGACCATGTGTGTTGACATCAGACCATGTGTGTTGACATCAGACCATGTGTGTTGACATCAGACCATGTGTATTGACATCAGACCATGGGTGTTGACATCAGACCATGTGTGTTGACATCAGACCATGTGTGTTGACATCAGACCATGTGTGTTGACATCAGACCATGTGTGTTGACATCAGACCATGTGTGTTGACATCAGACCATGTGTATCAGACCATGTGTGTTGACATCAGACCATGTGTATTAACATCAGATCATGTGTGTTGACATCAGACACTGTATTAACATCAGACCATGTGTATTAACATCAGACCATGTGTGTTGACATCAGACCATGTGTGTTGACATCAGACCATGTGTGTTGACATCAGACCATGTGTGTTGACATCAGACCATGTGTATTAACATCAGACCATGTGTGTTGACATCAGACCATGACATCAGATCATGTGTGTTGACATCAGACCATGTGTGTTGACATCAGACCATGTGTGTTGACATCAGACCATGACATCAGATCATGTGTGTTGACATCAGACCATGTGTATTGACATCAGACCATGACATCAGACCATGACATCAGACCATGACATCAGATCATGTGTGTTGACATCAGACCATGACATCAGATCATGTGTGTTGACATCAGACCATGACATCAGACCATGTGTGTTGACATCAGACCATGTGTGTTGACATCAGACCATGTGTGTTGTCATCAGACCATGTGTGTTGACATCAGACCATGACATCAGACCATGACATCAGACCATGTGTGTTGTCATCAGACCATGTGTGTTGACATCAGACCATGTGTGTTGACATCAGACCATGTGTGTTGTCATCAGACCATGTGTGTTGACATCAGACCATGTGTATTGACATCAGACCATGTGTGTTGACATCAGACCATGTGTGTTGACATCAGACCATGTGTGTTGACATCAGACCATGTGTGTTGACATCAGACCATGACATCAGATCATGTGTGTTGACATCAGACCATGTGTGTTGACATCAGACCATGACATCAGACCATGACATCAGACCATGACATCAGATCATGTGTGTTGACATCAGACCATGACATCAGATCATGTGTGTTGACATCAGACCATGTGTGTTGACATCAGACCATGTGTGTTGACATCAGACCATGTGTGTTGACATCAGACCATGACATCAGATCATGTGTGTTGACATCAGACCTTGTGTGTTGTCATCAGACCATGACATCAGACCATGTGTGTTGACATCAGACCATGTGTGTTGTCATCAGACCATGTGTGTTGACATCAGACCATGTGTGTTGACATCAGACCATGTGTGTTGTCATCAGACCATGTGTGTTGACATCAGACCATGTGTGTTGACATCAGACCATGTGTGTTGACATCAGACCATGTGTGTTGACATCAGACCATGACATCAGATCATGTGTGTTGACATCAGACCATGTGTGTTGACATCAGACCATGACATCAGACCATGACATCAGACCATGACATCAGACCATGACATCAGATCATGTGTGTTGACATCAGACCATGACATCAGACCATGACATCAGATCATGTGTGTTGACATCAGACCATGTGTGTTGACATCAGACCATGTGTGTTGACATCAGACCATGTGTGTTGACATCAGACCATGACATCAGATCATGTGTGTTGACATCAGACCATGTGTGTTGTCATCAGACCATGACATCAGACCATGACATCAGACCATGTGTGTTGACATCAGACCATGTGTGTTGACATCAGACCATGTGTGTTGTCATCAGACCATGTGTGTTGACATCAGACCATGACATCAGACCATGACATCAGACCATGTGTGTTGTCATCAGACCATGTGTGTTGACATCAGACCATGTGTGTTGACATCAGACCATGTGTGTTGACATCAGACCATGTGTGTTGACATCAGACCATGTGTGTTGATCTGATATCTCGTGGTATGAAGTGGATTCTGTTGTTTTGTGTTCAGCTTTGGGTCCAACCTGAGAGAGTTTCTCCTCCTGGAGTATGCATCTGGTCTCTTCACCCATCACAGGTGAGGCTGTCCTGTCTTATATATATCATATTTATCATGTTATTAATGCATCTGGTCTCTTCACCCATCACAGGTGAGACTGTATTATATATATCACATTTATCATGTTATTAATGCATCTGGTCTCTTCACCCATCACAGGTGAGGCTGTCTTATATATATCATATTTATCATGTTATTAATGCATCTGGTCTCTTCACCCATCACAGGTGAGGCTGTCCTACTGACTTATATATATATATATCACATTTATCATGTTATTAATTATTTATCCCATTCAGGACGGGAACCCCTGTTGGTGTTTCAAGCATTATGTAAAAAATAGCAGATCTACAAGCTCGTAGCGCGGCACCGAGTGCCGCGCTACGAGCTTGTAGATCTGCTATTTTTGAAAAATCGTGGAAATGTGGCGCACATCTTTGAATATATATTCTTTCAGAACGTTTTTAACTCAAATCTTTGCTTCTGGAGGGGGAGGTCCCTGGAACAACATATTTTCAGATGGGGGGGTCGGTGGCCAATTACATATCATTATGGGGTCCTTGAGAACGACTGACATTAGAAACATAGGGTTTTAACCCTGTGAGAACGACTGACAGAAACATAGGGTTTTAACCCTGTGAGAACGACTGACATTAGAAACAGGGTTTTAACCCTGTGAGAACGACTGACATTAGAAACATAGGGTTTTAACCCTGTGAGAACGACTGACATTAGAAACATAGGGTTTTAACCCTGTGAGAACGACTGACATTAGAAACATAGGGTTTTAACCCTGTGAGAACGACTGACATTAGAAACATAGGGTTTTTCAGGATTTAGAAGACATTTGTAGAATCATTCTCGGGTCTAAACGGGTTATTTTTCAGTTATTATTAGTGGACCGGTTGGGTAGCCGTTAAAATGACAGAATGTCAGTTATGCTTACCGTTTACTAAACGCACTAATAAGTGTTCATTATCATTCACAGTTTGTACAGTTGATAGTCTGGGATCAAGTCGTTTGGCAGTTGTATGATTTGGTCTAGAGTGGACTGGCTACAGCCTCTGTTCCTCCAAAATTATTCATTTTGTTCTTTGACCTAGTAGTATTATTATTTTATTCTCCCATTTAGGAACTGAAACAGGGCATCGAGAAGAACTGCAAATCGATCAAATCCTAAATATACCCATCCCTGATTATTATTAGGATTCCACACTGCCAGCGATGCGACGAGCGAACGATGATATCTCATCAGAATTCATGTTTTTCAACGCGACTGTCCTGACTTCCCGCTCGACTGTCCTGACGTCCCGCTCGAGCGACAACTAAACGTGCAGTCCACCCCTCCTACATCCACTCGCAGAGTCTCTATTTGAGCGAGGTTTAGAGGCCCCAAACACTTTGATTGGTTGATCTGCACACTACTATTTATTGGTTTATTTGATTGGTTCAGGCTACGTTGCAACGCAATGGCCGACGTTCCACATCAGCTTTTCCGCACGATATCGCTGTCGGAACGCTCGCTCCATGAGGTGTAATGCTGCTGGGAATGCTAGGGAAGTGGTACGTGTGGTTAACTGTGCGTGTGTGTGTGTGTGTGTGTGCGTCTCTGTGTGCGTGCGTGCGTCTCTCTCTGTGTGCGTGCGTGTACGTGTGTACGTGCAGTCTGTGGCAGCTGTCCGTGGACTACTACGACCACTGTCCGGAGTTCGGCCGCGTCTACCTGGAGCTGCAGATCGAGCGCGTTCCTCTGGACACGGAGAGGAAGGCCCTGAAGGTGCTGAGGATCTGTGAGCAGAGACACATGTCTGAGCAGGGTGGGTACCGTCTGTCTGTCTGTCTGTCTGTCTGTCTGTGAGCAGAGACACATGTCTGAGCAGGGTGGGTACCGTCTGTCTGTCTGTGAGCAGAGACACATGTCTGAGCAGGGTGGGTACCGTCTGTCTGTCTGTCTGTCTGTCTGTCTGTGAGCAGAGACACATGTCTGAGCAGGGTGGGTACCGTCTGTCTGTCTGTCTGTCTGTCTGTCTGTCTGTCTGTCTGTCTGTCTGTCTGTGAGCAGAGACACATGTCTGAGCAGGGTGGGTACCGTCTGTCTGTCTGTCTGTCTGTCTGTCTGTCTGTCTGTCTGTCTGTGAGCAGAGACACATGTCTGAGCAGGGTGGGTACCGTCTGTCTGTCTGTCTGTCTGTCTGTCTGTCTGTCTGTGAGCAGAGACACATGTCTGAGCAGGGTGGGTACCGTCTGTCTGTCTGTCTGTCTGTCTGTCTGTGAGCAGAGACACATGTCTGAGCAGGGTGGGTACCGTCTGTCTGTCTGTCTGTCTGTCTGTCTGTCTGTGAGCAGAGACACATGTCTGAGCAGGGTGGGTGTCTGTCTGTCTGAGCAGGGTGTCTGTCTGTCTGTCTGTGAACAGAGACACATGTCTGAGCAGGGTGGGTGTCTGTCTGAGCAGGGTGTCTGTCTGTCTGTGCAGGGTGGGGATTGACTGATTGATTATTTTATTAGACAATGAAAAATGCAAACAGCAACAAGGTACGGTCAACAAGGTACGGTCAACAAGGTACGGTCAACAAGGTACGGTCAAGACCTTGGTCCAAAACAAAGACCTTGCAGTGTTTCCCATGCACTCACTCACAATCAACATCAACAGGAAATCTATGCAGAATAGAAAAGTAAGTCGGAATGAGGATAAAGAGGTGGGGGCGATTATTTCCTCTCCTTTTGACTCGCTGACAGGTGAATTTCCATCAGATCTGTTTTAAAGGGAAGCCAGTGATCTGCTTGTTTGGAGGGAAGGGGTCAGGGCATTCCACAGCTGAGTGGCAGTGCTGTGGAAGGTGATTGTACCCATATTTGTGCCTGAAGAAGGTCAGTAGACCGAAAGCTTGCAGTAAATTGATTGTGCACAGATTTGAGTGTGCGGAGCCTCTCTTTATTTTTACACCCATATTTGTTCTAAAAGTGGGTGGGTGGCACCAGATCATCGTTCACGCTCCCTCTAGTGCTGTGGCTGTGGGTGTTGCTCACTTTCTGGAGGTAATTAGTCAAGTAAGTGGTACTGGGTTCCATTGAATGTCAGTTCCATCTGTAACATTTATGTTGTGGTTCCTCCAGTGAGGAGCATCTGTGTAGCCTATAAAGGCTATAGCTGATTTAATTAATTTGTGTTCAAATACAAAATAGGCCTACATATTTTTTGTTTTGTTTTATATATATATATATATATATATATATATATATATGCCATGGCCGACAAAACGCTATTTGTTTAAAAATAAAGTGCATTTTATTTGTTTCCCCCATGGCCTACTACTGTAGTGTACCATTTCCCCCTTGGCCTACTACTGTAGTGTACCATTTGTTTCCCCCTTGGCCTACTACTGTAGTGTACCATTTGTTTCCCCCTTGGCCTACTACTGTAGTGTACCATTTCCCCCTTGGCCTACTACTGTAGTGTACCATTTGTTTCCCCCTTGGCCTACTACTGTAGTGTACCATTTGTTTCCCCCTTGGCCTACTACTGTAGTGTACCATTTGTTTCCCCCTTGGCCTACTACTGTAGTGTACCATTTGTTTCCCCCTTGGCCTACTACTGTAGTGTACCATTTGTTTCCCCCTTGGCCTACTACTGTAGTGTACCATTTGTTTCCCCCATGGCCTACTACTGTAGTGTACCATTTGTTTCCCCCTTGGCCTACTACTGTAGTGTACCATTTGTTTCCCCCTTGGCCTACTACTGTAGTGTACCATTTGTTTCCCCCTTGGCCTACTACTGTAGTGTACCATTTGTTTCCCCCTTGGCCTACTACTGTAGTGTACCATTTGTTTCCCCCTTGGCCTACTACTGTAGTGTACCATTTGTTTCCCCCTTGGCCTACTACTGTAGTGTACCATTTGTTTCCCCCTTGGCCTACTACTGTAGTGTACCATTTGTTTCCCCCTTGGCCTACTACTGTAGTGTACCATTTCCCCCTTGGCCTACTACTGTAGTGTACCATTTGTTTCCCCCTTGGCCTACTACTGTAGTGTACCATTTGTTTCCCCCTTGGCCTACTACTGTAGTGTACCATTTGTTTCCCCCTTGGCCTACTACTGTAGTGTACCATTTGTTTCCCCCATGGCCTACTACTGTAGTGTACCATTTGTTTCCCCCTTGGCCTACTACTGTAGTGTACCATTTCCCCCTTGGCCTACTACTGTAGTGTACCATTTGTTTCCCCCTTGGCCTACTACTGTAGTGTACCATTTGTTTCCCCCTTGGCCTACTACTGTAGTGTACCATTTCCCCCTTGGCCTACTACTGTAGTGTACCATTTGTTTCCCCCTTGGCCTACTACTGTAGTGTACCATTTGTTTCCCCCTTGGCCTACTACTGTAGTGTACCATTTGTTTCCCCCTTGGCCTACTACTGTAGTGTACCATTTGTTTCCCCCTTGGCCTACTACTGTAGTGTACCATTTGTTTCCCCCTTGGCCTACTACTGTAGTGTACCATTTGTTTCCCCCTTGGCCTACTACTGTAGTGTACCATTTCCCCCTTGGCCTACTACTGTAGTGTACCATTTCCCCCTTGGCCTACTACTGTAGTGTACCATTTGTTTCCCCCTTGGCCTACTACTGTAGTGTACCATTTGTTTCCCCCTTGGCCTACTACTGTAGTGTACCATTTGTTTCCCCCTTGGCCTACTACTGTAGTGTACCATTTGTTTCCCCCTTGGCCTACTACTGTAGTGTACCATTTGTTTCCCCCTTGGCCTACTACTGTAGTGTACCATTTGTTTCCCCCTTGGCCTACTACTGTAGTGTACCATTTCCCCCTTGGCCTACTACTGTAGTGTACCATTTCCCCCTTGGCCTACTACTGTAGTGTACCATTTGTTTCCCCCATGGCCTACTACTGTAGTGTACCATTTGTTTCCCCCTTGGCCTACTACTGTAGTGTACCATTTCCCCCATGGCCTACTACTGTAGTGTACCATTTCTTAATGCACTAGTATGGGGTGAAGAGTAGGCTATTCCGGGTTATTGTTAAAATATTGCAAACCTATTGTCTATTGATCAGATCATTTGAAATGTTTGAGAGACTTATTTTGAGCCTGGGGGGGCTTATCGATTTATCGATTAATATTGAATTATGCAAATCGATTTTCATTTTTGACACATTTACACATCCCTAATCTGTAACATCATGTATGTTGTGGTTCCTCCAGTGAGAAGCATTCTGTAACATCATGTATGTTGTGGTTCCTCCAGTGAGGAGCATCTGTAACATCATGTATGTTGTGGTTCCTCCAGTGAGAAGCATCTGTAACATCATGTATGTTGTGGTTCCTCCAGTGAGGAGCATTCTGTAACATCATGTATGTTGTGGTTCCTCCAGTGAGAAGCATCTGTAACATCATGTATGTTTTGTCATGTTCCTCCAGTGAGGAGCATCTGTAAGATCATGGCCAGGCGAGCTCTGAGGAACAGCCGTCTGGGCTCAGCTCTGTCCTGGGCCATCAGAGCCAAGGACGCTGCCTTCGCCACGCTCATATCAGAGAGGTATGTTCTATCGTATCTAATGTTCTATTCACCTCATATCAGAGAGGTATGTTCTATCGTATCTAATGTTCTATTCACCTCATATCAGAGAGGTATGTTCTATTGTATCTAATGTTCTATTCACCTCATATCAGAGAGGTATGTTCTATTGTATCTAATGTTCTATTCAACTCATATCAGAGAGGTATGTTCTATTGTATCTAATGTTCTAATCACCTCATATCAGAGAGTTCTGTCTGTATGAATGTTGTTCTATTCACCTCCATATCTTTCATATCAGAGGTCTGTATGATCACTTGTGAGCAACATTGACGCTTAAGGTATAATTCAGGCTTTAGAGTTGGTGTTAATACAAATCACACCTGTGTGAAGTGAGGGGCGCTAATATATTAAAGTCTATCATGTTGATTAGGTGATGTAAAACAAACGGTGCCAACACAAACATTAAACGCCATTAACAATAAAGAGACAATATGACGTAAACGACACATTATGACATAAACTTTCCCTTCATTGTCAATGCGTTTACTAAACAAACATTGAACTAAAGACAAACATTAAACCTGTATATAGGAGGGGCTAGCGCCCCTCAATAATGGCACAAGTATGGTAATTCAGTATGTTCTGTGTGTGTGTGTGTGTGTGTGTGTGTGTGTGCGTGCGCGTGTGCGTGCGTGCGTGCGTGCGTGCGTGCGTGCATGCGTGCACGTGTCAGGTTCTTACAGGACTACTGTGCACGAGGGGCCTTTTCAGATCTGGACCTGATTGACAACCTGGGTCCAGCCATGCTGCTCAGCGACAGACTCACTTTCCTGGGTAACACACACACACACACACACACACAGCCAGCCATTAACGGTGGATTGTGAACTTGTGACTGTTTGTCACATGGTTCATTTTATCAACACATCAGCTGAGGGGACATTAACCCCTTTAGGACTGACACCAGATTCTACAAATGTAAGTCCTGACAGTTTTTTTTGTAAAACCATGTGTTTCTATGTCAGTGGTTCTCACAGGGTTAAACCCTGTGTTTCTATGTCAGTGGTTCTCACAGGGTTAAAACCCTGTGTTTCTAATGTCAGTGGTTCTCACAGGGTTAAAACCCTATGTTTCTGTCAGTGGTTCTCACAGGGTTAAAACCCTGTGTTTCTATGTCAGTGGTTCTCACAGGGTTAAAACCATGTGTTTCTATGTCAGTGGTTCTCACAGGGTTAAAACCATGTGTTTCTATGTCAGTGGTTCTCACAGGGTTAAAACCCTGTGTTTCTAATGTCAGTGGTTCTCACAGGGTTAAAACCCTGTGTTTCTAATGTCAGTGGTTCTCACAGGGTTAAAACCCTGTGTTTCTAATGTCAGTGGTTCTCACAGGGTTAAAACCCTATGTTTCTGTCAGTGGTTCTCACAGGGTTAAAACCCTGTGTTTCTATGTCAGTGGTTCTCACAGGGTTAAAACCATGTGTTTCTATGTCAGTGGTTCTCACAGGGTTAAAACCCTGTGTTTCTAATGTCAGTGGTTCTCACAGGGTTAAAACCCTGTGTTTCTAATGTCAGTGGTTCTCACAGGGTTTAAACCCTGTGTTTCTGTCAGTGGTTCTCACAGGGTTAAAACCCTGTGTTTCTAATGTCAGTGGTTCTCACAGGGTTAAAACCCTGTGTTTCTATGTCAGTGGTTCTCACAGGGTTAAAACCTTGTGTTTCTATGTCAGTGGTTCTCACAGGGTTAAAACCATGTGTTTCTATGTCAGTGGTTCTCACAGGGTTAAAACCCTGTGTTTCTAATGTCAGTGGTTCTCACAGGGTTAAAACCCTGTGTTTCTAATGTCAGTGGTTCTCACAGGGTTAAAACCCTGTGTTTCTACTGTCAGTGGTTCTCACAGGGTTAAAACCCTGTGTTTCTATGTCAGTGGTTCTCACAGGGTTAAAACCATGTGTTTCTATGTCAGTGGTTCTCACAGGGTTAAAACCCTGTGTTTCTAATGTCAGTGGTTCTCACAGGGTTAAAACCCTGTGTTTCTAATGTCAGTGGTACTCACAGGGTTTAAACCCTGTGTTTCTGTCAGTGGTTCTCACAGGGTTAAAACCCTGTGTTTCTAATGTCAGTGGTTCTCACAGGGTTAAAACCCTGTGTTTCTATGTCAGTGGTTCTCACAGGGTTAAAACCTTGTGTTTCTATGTCAGTGGTTCTCACAGGGTTAAAACCCTGTGTTTCTATGTCAGTGGTTCTCACAGGGTTAAAACCCTGTGTTTCTATGTCAGTGGTTCTCACAGGGTTAAAACCCTGTGTTTCTATGTCAGTGGTTCTCACAGGGTTAAAACCCTGTGTTTCTATGTCAGTGGTTCTCACAGGGTTAAAACCATGTGTTTCTGTCAGTGGTTCTCACAGGGTTAAAACCATGTGTTTCTGTCAGTGGTTCTCACAGGGTTAAAACCATGTGTTTCTGTCAGTGGTTCTCACAGGGTTAAAACCCTGTGTTTCTATGTCAGTGGTTCTCACAGGGTTAAAACCCTGTGTTTCTATGTCAGTGGTTCTCACAGGGTTAAAACCCTGTTTCTATGTCAGTGGTTCTCACAGGGTTAAAACCCTGTGTTTCTATGTCAGTGGTTCTCACAGGGTTAAAACCCTGTATTTCTGTCAGTGGTTCTCACAGGGTTAAAACCCTGTGTTTCTATGTCAGTGGTTCACACAGGGTTAAACCCTGTGTTTCTACGTCAGTGGTTCTCACAGGGTTAAAACCCTGTGTTTCCATGTCAGTGGTTCTCACAGGGTTAAAACCCTGTGTTTCTATGTCAGTGGTTCTCACAGGGTTAAAACCCTATGTTTCTAATGTCAGTGGTTCTCACAGGGTTAAAACCCTGTGTTTCTATGTCAGTGGTTCTCACAGGGTTAAAACCCTGAGTTTCTATGTCAGTGGTTCTCACAGGGTTAAAACCCTGTGTTTCTATGTCAGTGGTTCTCACAGGGTTAAACCCTGTGTTTCTATGTCAGTGGTTCTCACAGGGTTAAAACCCTGTGTTTCTATGTCAGTGGTTCTCACAGGGTTAAAACCCTGTGTTTCTATGTCAGTGGTTCTCACAGGGTTAAAACCATGTGTTTCTTTGTCAGTGGTTCTCACAGGGTTAAAACCCTGTGTTTCTATGTCAGTGGTTCTCACAGGGTTAAAACCCTATGTTTCTATGTCAGTGGTTCTCACAGGGTTAAAACCCTGTGTTTCTGTCAGTCGTTCTCACAGGGTTAAAACCCTGTGTTTCTGTCAGTCGTTCTCACAGGGTTAAAACCCTGTGTTTCTACGTCAGTGGTTATCACAGGGTTAAAACCCTATGTTTCTATGTCAGTGGTTCTCACAGGGTTAAAACCCTGTGTTTCTATGTCAGTGGTTCTCACAGGGTTAAAACCCTATGTTTCTATGTCAGTGGTTCTCACAGGGTTAAAACCATGTGTTTCTGTCAGTGGTTCTCACAGGGTTAAACCCCTGTGTTTCTATGTCAGTGGTTCTCACAGGGTTAAAACCCTGTGTTTCTATGTCAGTGGTTCTCACAGGGTTAAAACCCTGTGTTTCTAATGTCAGTGGTTCTCACAGGGTTAAAACCCTGTGTTTCTATGTCAGTGGTTCTCACAGGGTTAAAACCCTGTGTTTCTAATGTCAGTGGTTCTCACAGGGTTAAAACCATGTGTTTCTGTCAGTGGTTCTCACAGGGTTAAAACCCTGTGTTTCTAATGTCAGTGGTTCTCACAGGGTTAAAACCCTGTGTTTCTATGTCAGTGGTTCTCACAGGGTTAAAACCCTGTGTTTCTAATGTCAGTGGTTCTCACAGGGTTAAAACCATGTGTTTCTGTCAGTGGTTCTCACAGGGTTAAAACCCTGTGTTTCTAATGTCAGTGGTTCTCACAGGGTTAAAACCCTATGTTTCTGTCAGTGGTTCTCACAGGGTTAAAACCCTGTGTTTCTAATGTCAGTGGTTCTCACAGGGTTAAAACCATGTGTTTCTGTCAGTGGTTCTCACAGGGTTAAAACCATGTGTTTCTGTCAGTGGTTCTCACAGGGTTAAAACCCTGTATTTCTGTCAGTGGTTCTCAAACTATTTCATGTCAAGGACCCCAGAAATTATATATAATTGGCCGCCGACCCCCATCTGAAAATATGTTGTTTAAGGGACCCCCCCCCCCCCCCCCCCCCCAGAAGCAAAGATTTGAGTTAAAAACGTTCTCTGTGAAAGCAGTGTTTAAACCATATAGCAAAGGTGCTATACTGTATAAATAAAGATGTTTTTATTATTATATATTCAAAGATTTGTGCCACATTTTCAAGATATTTCAAAAATATCAGATCTACAAAAAAATAGTAGATCTGCTATTTTTCAATAGCTAAAGTATAACATAATGCTTATAACACCAAAAGGGGTGCCTGTCGTGAATGGGTTAAATCACTATACACTTGACTTGACCTTATGGTGGCTGTTGGGTCGTCACATGCACACACGCACGCACACACAGACACACGCACACACACACACACACTGTGAGCCTGTATATGGGCTATTTATGGCCCGTGACACAGCAGCACACAGCCTAGCATACTGTAAAATAGGCATAAATAACCCTGTTTTGAACGGCCTGGTGAGGTCATATTCATACTACATTTTCTTTGCTGTTGGACAGAGTTAGTCTTAAGTTATCTCGTATCTCCATATTCTAACGTTTCGTGGTTTTTTTCTTAAAGAAATGAATCCCCTACTTGATCACTTGATGCAGCGTCACACGGAAGCGTCAAAAGTAGCTTGCTGGCCCGGACAGTTTGCTCAACCGTCTGGGCCTCTAGAGGCTGCTGAGCCAGCCTGACTGTTAGCTCAACCGTCTGGGCCTCTAGAGGCTGCTGAGCCAGGCTGACGGTTAGCTCAACCGTCTGGGCCTCTAGAGGCTGCTGAGCCAGGCTGACGGTTAGCTCAACCGTCTGGGCCTCTAGAGGCTGCTGAGCCAGGCTGACGGTTAACTCAACCGTCTAGGCCCCTAGAGGCTGCTGAGCCAGCCTGACGGTTAGCTCAACCGTCTGGGCCCCTAGAGGCTGCTGAGCCAGCCTGACGGTTAGCTCAACCGTCTGGGCCCCTAGAGGCTGCTGAGCCAGCCTGACAGTTAGCTCAACCGTCTGGGCCTCTAGAGGCTGCTGAGCCAGGCTGACGGTTAGCTCAACCGTCTGGGCCTCTAGAGGCTGCTGAGCCAGGCTGACGGTTAGCTCAACCGTCTGGGCCTCTAGAGGCTGCTGAGCCAGGCTGACGGTTAGCTCAACCGTCTGGGCCTCTAGAGGCTGCTGAGCCAGCCTGACTGTTAGCTCAACCGTCTGGGCCTCTAGAGGCTGCTGAGCCAGGCTGACGGTTAGCTCAACCGTCTGGGCCTCTAGAGGCTGCTGAGCCAGGCTGACAGTTAGCTCAACCGTCTGGGCCCCTAGAGGCTGCTGAGCCAGCCTGACGGTTAGCTCAACCGTCTGGGCCCCTAGAGGCTGCTGAGCCAGGCTGACAGTTAGCTCAACCGTCTGGGCCCCTAGAGGCTGCTGAGCCAGCCTGACGGCGTGCCGTGGATTCGACTCCCGATCCCGACGGCCTTTGTCTCCCCACCATCTCTCTCCCCATTTCCTGTCAGATTACTTTCAACCTACCAATAAAGGTAGAAAAAGCCAAAAAATATATCTTAAAAACAAAAAAAAGTAGCTTGCTATTTTTGAATTTGAATCCTGAAAACGAGCAGTTTTTGACATGTGAGATTCCGACCCGACAGAAATGCTTTAAAAAGTATTTGAATGGGTTGAACTAGTAATGGAGCAGAATCTCTCTGACACTCAAGCAAAGGTATATAAAGCGATTGCTTCAGCTGGTTGGCTCTATGTGTCGAACAGCAAAATGGTAAATGATGCACTTAGCGCTTTTATCCAAATCGCTTTACATAGATTGTGCATTAGTACATTCACCCATTCACACACACATTCATACACCGATGGCGGAGGAAACCATGCAAGGCACCAACCTGCACATCAGGAGAAATTAGGGGTTCAGAGTCTTGCTCAAGGACACTTGGACACTAACTCTGGGGGAGCCCACAGGGATCGAACTGGGAACCTCGTGGTTACCATCTGGCCACTCTAGCGGCCACGCTACCCCTGACGCCGCCCCAAGAAACGGCGTTTCAACAATGATCACAGATTTTGGGCAGACTTGTGTAAAACCAAACTTTTAATCCCAAGTTTCCACTCTCTCTCTCTCTCTCTCTCTCCCCCCCCCCCCCCCCCCCCCCAGGGAAGTACCGTGAGTTTCACAAGCTGTACGAGGAGAAGCGCTTCATGGAGGCCGCCAAGCTCCTGCTGTCCCTCATGACCGCCAAGATCGCCCCGCGCAGCTTCTGGTGGACCCTGCTGACCGACGCCATGCCCCTGATGGAGCAGGCAGAGGTCAGTCTGTTAGGGTTATGGTTAGGGAGGGTCAGCTTCTGGTGGACCCTGCTGACCGACGCCATGCCCCTGATGGAGCAGGCAGAGGTCAGTCTGTTAGGGTTATGGTTAGGGAGGGTCAGCTTCTGGTGGACCCTGCTGACCGACGCCATGCCCCTGATGGAGCAGGCAGAGGTCAGTCTGTTAGGGTTATGGTTAGGGAGGGTCAGCTTCTGGTGGACCCTGCTGACCGACGCCATGCCCCTGATGGAGCAGGCTGAGGTCAGTCTGTTAGGGTCAAGGTGACCACTGGTCCATAGCGTTAAGGAGAACTCCTCCTTAACGCTATATGGACCAGAGCTAGGTTAGGGTCATCTTCTGGTGGACCCTGCTGACCGATGCCATGCCATAACCCTAACAGACTGAGGTCAGTCTGTTAGGTTAGGGTCAGCTTCTAGTTGACGCTGCTGACCAGAACGAGACTTTCGTTACTATGGTCTGGGGCAGGGCCCGTCAGCAGGATACTATGGTCTGGGGCAGGGCCCGTCAGTCAGCAGGATACTATGGTCTGGGGCAGGGCCCGTCAGTCAGCAGGATACTATGGTCTGGGGCAGGGCCCGTCAGCAGGATACTATGGTCTGGGGCAGGGCCCGTCAGTCAGCAGGATACTATGGTCTGGGGCAGGGCCCGTCAGTCAGCAGGATACTATGGTCTGGGGCAGGGCCCGTCAGTCAGCAGGATACTATGGTCTGGGGCAGGGCCCGTCAGCAGGGAGTGATACTATGGTCTGGGGCAGGGCCCGTCAGTCAGCAGGATACTATGGTCTGGGGCAGGGCCCGTCAGTCAGCAGGATACTATGGTCTGGGGCAGGGCCCGTCAGCAGGATACTATGGTCTGGGGCAGGGCCCGTCAGTCAGCAGGGTACTATGGTCTGGGGCAGGGCCCGTCAGTCAGCAGGATACTATGGTCTGGGGCAGGGCCTGTCAGCAGGATACTATGGTCTGGGGCAGGGCCTGTCAGCAGGATACTATGGTCTGGGGCAGGGCCTGTCAGCAGGATACTATGGTCTGGGGCAGGGCCTGTCAGCAGGATACTATGGTCTGGGGCAGGGCCCGTCAGTCAGCAGGGTACTATGGTCTGGGGCAGGGCCCGTCAGTCAGCAGGGTACTATGGTCTGGGGCAGGGCCCGTCAGTCAGCAGGATACTATGGTCTGGGGCAGGGCCCGTCAGTCAGCAGGGTACTATGGTCTGGGGCAGGGCCCGTTAGCAGGATACTAAGGTCTGGGGCAGGGCCCGTCAGTCAGCAGGGTACTATGGTCTGGGGCAGGGCCCGTCAGTCAGCAGGATACTATGGTCTGGGGCAGGGCCCGTCAGCAGGATACTATGGTCTGGGGCAGGGCCCGTCAGTCAGCAGGATACTATGGTCTGGGGCAGGGCCCGTCAGTCAGCAGGATACTATGGTCTGGGTCTGGGCCCGTCAGCAGGATACTATGGTCTGGGGCAGGGCCCGTCAGCAGGATACTATGGTCTGGGGCAGGGCCCGTCAGCAGGGAGTGATACTATGGTCTGGGGCAGGGCCCGTCAGTCAGCAGGATACTATGGTCTGGGTCTGGGCCCGTCAGCAGGATACTATGGTCTGGGGCAGGGCCCGTCAGTCAGCAGGATACTATGGTCTGGGTCTGGGCCCGTCAGCAGGATACTATGGTCTGGGGCAGGGCCCGTCAGCAGGATACTATGGTCTGGGGCAGGGCCCGTCAGCAGGATACTATGGTCTGGGGCAGGGCCCGTCGGCATGGAGTGATACTATGGTCTGGGGCAGGGCCCGTCAGCAGGATACTATGGTCTGGGGCAGGGCCCGTCGGCATGGAGTGATACTATGGTCTGGGGCAGGGCCCGTCAGTCAGCAGGATACTATGGTCTGGGGCAGGGCCAGTCAGCAGAATACTATGGTCTGGGGCAGGGCCCGTCAGCAGGATACTATGGTCTGGGGCAGGGCCCGTCAGTCAGCAGGATACTATGGTCTGGGGCAGGGCCCGTCAGCAGGATACTATGGTCTGGGGCAGGGCCCGTCAGCAGGATACTATGGTCTGGGGCAGGGCCCGTCAGTCAGCAGGATACTATGGTCTGGGGCAGGGCCCGTCGGCATGGAGTGTTGGGCGGGAGGAATAGGACGATTCTCCGTTTCCGAACGCACCACGGACGGTGCAACTCGGGCCTGTTTTACGAAGTCAAATATTATCAAAGTATCCTGCAGCACCACTGGACTTGCTTGCATCCACTTTGAGAAGCAGCCAGTATTAAAGTAGTGATTTTGCAATAGATTCTTTGTGGCACCTTCTCAGTTGGTTCTTCTTGGGTCTTCTCTCTCAGGTGATCTTCTCAGCAGAACAGACCCACGAGCTGATGTTCTGTCTGGAGGAGTTGACGTCCTCCTTCCAGACCAGCAGCGCTCCGGGCCCAGACGGACCTATGCAGGTACACCTCTGTCTCTGTCTCTCTCTCTCTCTCTATCTCTGTCTGTATGTCTGTGTCACTAGGTGCGGTTCCATTAAGCCTTTGCGAAAAAAGGAAGCGTATGTTCATTAAGTCGAAAAAAGAAAAGCGAATTGTCGGTGTTTCCATTAAACTGATAAAATGCGCATATGCAATAAGTTCATGAAATGTGCAGTAGGTTGCACTGTTTTGCCAGTAATGTGAGGCTCATGTAAAGTAGTCCTAATCGATGTTCACACCATTGATTTGATGCGCTGTATGTATGCTGTATGCTGTATGTATCTCAGTTTAACGGACGGGACCCCATATACTGCACTGTAATCTGATCCCTGGTCAGCGGCTGACCGACCGTCTGCTGCTTTCACAGTATTGACGACACCTACAGTCAAAGAACGTACAAAGAACGATTTGTTGTGTAATGCTTGTCTTAATATATTCGGGGCACATGTAGCCTATATGTCACGGGACTCGATTGGAGCATACTGGTCGTTTATACTGTAAATTGATTGATTGCAGCTGCAAACAGTTGTGAATAACTTGTTTCATCGGCTATATAGCCTATAGCCTACACGTTTAGGTTCACTCCACTGCACCGTTCACTCCACTGCCTCCCCATCGTTGTTTTATTTTATTTCCCAACTGTTCAAAAGCGATATAATGCGAGTTCAATGCTTTCTAATTAAAAACCTTTTCCGCAAGTGTTTCCATACACTATTTGCGCATTTCCCTTTTTTCGAAAAAGCCTAAATCCGCAACCTCCAAGCGAAAAAGTGTTTTTGCGAAAAATGGAGACTTATTCGCATGTTGATGTGTTTCCATCCAGGAGATTTTGCGCAAGAGCCTTAATGCGCAAAGAAACGGCTTTATGGAAACGCACCTTCTGTCTCTTTGTCTGTCTCTCTCTGTCTGTCTCTCTCTGTCTGTCTGTCTGTCTGTCTGTGTCTGTCTGTCTGTCTGTCTGTCTGTCTGTCTGTCTGTCTCTGTCTCTCGTGGAAGGCTGATGAAAGCATTAAAACATGTTAGCTTTTTGCTATATAACAGCTTTGCTCTTCCAGAAAACTGTTAGGATTTACAACAGTGCTTTAAAACAATAGTTCTCAAAATTAGCAGCTGTACAAGCTACAGCGCGCCACTTTGTGCCGTGCTGCAAGCGTATATATCTGCTAATTTAGAACAACTAGAACCTTCAGGTCTAACGGTGGGTGTGGGAGGTCTGATGATCTTGGAATCAAGACGGGTAATACTGAAAAGTTTGTTTCTGTTGTTGGGCATGGACAGTATGTTGCAGAAACATCAGAACAGGTTGAATAATGCTTTAGTACAATAATAAGTAAGGGATAATGTCTGCCTAGGTGGTCATCGGGTACTGCATCGTCTATTCCTCGCTCAAATGTTTTCAAAAACATTTTTGAGAGCAATATTTAGCTGTAAATGACATTATGTGTGTGTGTTTACATGGCTGTCATGTTGGACACAGCAGTAAATCAAGCAGGGCGCAGCCGGTGCTCCGAGGCTTTGGTTATTACCCAGCGGTCTGTTATAGAGCGGATCGGTCGTTAGCAAGAAATAACAGACCACTGAATTCAGCCAATTCGACCAATCAGAATCAAGCATTCCACCAAGCTGCGCAATAACAGACGATAACTTACAGACGTAAGCAGTTGAAATCTGGAGATAACAAGGTGTTGTGTGTGTGTGTGTGTCTTTTCAGGAGGAAGACGTGGAGCTCTTGAGGCTGGCGTTGGCCAGGAACCTGGCCATGGCCATCGTCAAGGAGGGCACGGTGGAGGCCTGCTGTTGAACCTCATGGAACCTGGCCATGGCCATGGTCAAGGAGGGCACGGTGGAGGCCTGCTGTTGAACCTCATGGAACCTGGCCATGGCCATGGTCAAGGAGGGCACGGTGGAGGCCTGCTGTTGAACCTCATGGAACCTGGCCATGGCCATGGCCAAGGAGGGCACGGTGGAGGCCTGCTGTTGAACCTCATGGTCACCAGAGCGAGCCACCATATTGTTTCCTTTTGTTTGTTTTTTTGTACTTGTACTTGTATATAAAACTTAACACATCGAGAGAGAAAAAAGAATGTGCTCTTTGATAATAAACACTCAATCTCATGTTCAGATATCATTTGTTTTTTTCCCATCAAGTTCAGTCTTCTGAGCGTATGTATCTGACAACGGGGACCACCAGGGGTCCTTGAGGGGGTTCCAGGTGGTCCCCCAGCTGAATGACAGGAGAGGGACCACCAGGGGTCCTTGAGGGGGTTCAAGGTGGTCCCCCAGCTGAATGACAGGGTCCAGGGACCACCAGGGGTCCTTGAGGGGGTTCCAGGTGGTCCCCCAGCTGAATGACAGGAGAGGGACCACCAGGGGTCCTTGAGGGGGTTCCAGGTGGTCTGGGGACCACCAGGGGTCCTTGAGGGGGTTCCAGGTGGTCCAGGGACCACCAGGGGTCCTTGAGGGGGTTCCAGGTGGTCCCCAGGGGTCCTTGAGGGGGTTCCAGGTGGTCCTTGAGGGGGTTCCAGGTGGTCCCCAGGGGTCCTTGAGGGGGTTCCAGGTGGTCCCCAGGGGTCCTTGAGGGGGTTCCAGGTGGTCCCCCAGGGGTCTGGGGACCACCAGGGGTCCTTGAGGGGGTTCCAGGTAGTCCAGGGACCACCAGGGGTCCTTGAGGGGGTTCCAGGTGGTCCCCCAGCTGAATGACAGAGAGCTAAAACTAAGTGGACCCTTATAGATCTTAGCGTCTCAAGAGTTGCATTATTGTTAAATATCTGTATTGCTTCATTTACAAGAAGTACACAATTACAGAAAAATGGTTGTTTTGGTCAACGTTTTGCCTGTTGTCTCTCCTATGGTACCAACATCAGTCCAGCATTGAATTGTGGAAAAAAATCTCATCCAACTGTAAGAAAAAGAAAGTGTTGGGTCTGAGAGGCTAAATGTCATCACATGGTGGTGTGTGGCTCAAATGGGTCTGAGAGGCTAAATGTCATCACATGGTGGTGCGTGGCTCAAATGGGTCTGAGAGGCTAAATGTCATCACATGGTGGTGCGTGGCTCAAATGGGTCTGAGAGGCTAAATGTCATCACATGGTGGTGCGTGGCTCAAATGGGTCTGAGAGGCTAAATGTCATCACATGGTGGTGCGTGGCTCAAATGGGTCTGAGAGGCTAAATGTCATCACATGGTGGTGCGTGGCTCAAATGGGTCTGAGAGGCTAAATGTCATCACATGGTGGTGCGTGGCTCAAATGGGTCTGCGAGGCTAAATGTCATCACATGGTGGTGCGTGGCTCAGATGGGTCTGAGAGGCTAAATGTCATCACATGGTGGTCCGTGGCTCAAATGGGTCTGAGAGGCTAAATGTCATCACATGGTGGTGCGTGGCTCAAATGGGTCTGAGAGGCTAAATGTCATCACATGGTGGTCCGTGGCTCAAATGGGTCTGAGAGGCTAAATGTCATCACATGGTGGTGCGAGGCTAAATGTCATCACATGGTGGTCCGTGGCTCAAATGGGTCTGAGAGGCTAAATGTCATCACATGGTGGTCCGTGGCTTAAATGGGTCTGAGAGGCTAAATGTCATCACATGGTGGTCCGTGGCTTAAATGGGTCTGAGAGGCTAAATGTCATCACATGGTGGTGCGTGGCTCAGATGGGTCTGAGAGGCTAAATGTCATCACATGGTGGTCCGTGGCTTAAATGGGTCTGAGAGGCTAAATGTCATCACATGGTGGTCCGTGGCTTAAATGGGTCTGAGAGGCTAAATGTCATCACATGGTGGTGCGTGGCTCAGATGGGTCTGAGAGGCTAAATGTCATCACATGGTGGTGCGTGGCTCAGATGGGTCTGAGAGGCTAAATGTCATCACATGGTGGTGCGTGGCTCAGATGGGTCTGAGAGGCTAAATGTCATCACATGGTGGTGCGTGGCTCAGATGGGTCTGAGAGGCTAAATGTCATCACATGGTGGTCCGTGGCTCAGATGGGTCTGAGAGGCTAAATGTCATCAAATGGTGGTTCCGTGGCTCAAATGTTGAATAAATAATGGACCTTGATGTGAAAAGGGTTGAAAAACCACTGACCTAATTTATAGGGACATCCATGAGACAAACATTTATTTTGTCATGCAGGGAACAATTAGACTAATACATCATACTGTTACACTACAGACACCAACACTGGTCATTAGACTAATACATCCTACTGTTACACTACAGACACCAACACTGGTCAATTAGACTAATACATCATACTGTTACACTACAGACACCAACACTGGTCATTCGTGCACAAGAATTCTAGAAACGATACTGTACACACGTGTTAACCCATTCTGGGC
Organism: Electrona antarctica; assembly: GCF_951216825.1. Classification (NCBI taxonomy): domain Eukaryota; kingdom Metazoa; phylum Chordata; class Actinopteri; order Myctophiformes; family Myctophidae; genus Electrona; species Electrona antarctica. Next base: position 2,305,421 of record NC_136795.1, on the reverse strand, counting down.
AGGAACCCCTTTTGGTGTTTATAGCATTATGTTATACTTTAGCTATTGAAAAATAGCAGATCTACAAGCTCATAGCTCACAACATGGTGGACCCTGTTGTAAACAAGTGTAATGCTTAATTGGGTCGTCCACTCACAGTTAACAGCCTTTGTATTGAGTTTGTGCTTGAAATGTACTGTAATTCTGCAAACTGTTAATACAATTTTCAATCAATCAATCAATAGCGCGGCACCGAGTGCCGTGCTATGAGCTTGTAGGTCTGCTATTTTTGAAAAGTCTTGAAAATGTGGTGCAAATCTTTGAATATACTTTCAGAGCAAACGTTTTAACTCATATCTTTGCTTCTGGGGGTTGTCCCTGGAACAACATCTTTTCAGATGGGGGTCGGTGGCCAATTACATATATTTTTGAGGGTACTTGACATGAAAATGCTTGAGAACCACTGACAGAAACATTGGGGTTTTTCAGAAAACTGTCAGGATTTAGAAGACATTTGTAGAATCGTTCTCTGGTCTAAATGGGTTAATCTTGTGATAATCCAAGTACTACTGGAGCAGTGGAGCTACAGGTTGCAGATCTCCACCGTCGGCCACCAGACTGGAGCAGTGGAGCTACAGGTTGCAGATCTCCACCGTCGGCCACCAGACTGGAGCAGTGGAGCTACAGGTTGCAGATCTCCACCGTCGGATGGAGCTGTGGAGCTACAGGTTGCAGATCTCCACCGTCGGATGGAGCTGTGGAGCTACAGGTTGCAGATCTCCACCGTCGGATGGAGCAGTGGAGCTACAGGTTGCAGATCTGGAGCAGTGGAGCTACAGGTTGCAGATCTGGAGCAGTGGAGCTACAGGTTGCAGATCTGGAGCAGTGGAGCTACAGGTTGCAGATCTGGAGCAGTGGAGCTACAGGTTGCAGATCTGGAGCAGTGGAGCTACAGGTTGCAGATCTGGAGCAGTGGAGCTACAGGTTGCAGATCTCCACCGTCGGATGCAGTGGAGCTACAGGTTGCAGATCTCCACCGTCGGAGCAGTGGAGCTACTAGACACTAGAACGAAAATACATCGCATGGATGCAACTGGGACGTATCCTCAGTGATGTATCCCATGGTCATCAGGGTTCCGGGTCTCGCAAACATCATACCCCTCACTCGGGTGACCCAGCCGGGGTGATCAAGTCCCGACTTAGATTACATCCCAGTAGCTACCCTCGATTAGACCCACTAGGGCAGTGGTTCCCAAACGTCTTCGTGTCAAGGACCCCCAAATCAGCATTTATTAGGCCACGGACCCACAATTTGAAAACACATCCCTTATCGGCCAGTGACCCCCGATAAGGGATTATTTTTACGGCTCTAGCAGTGATTCTGAAACATTAATTTCATGGACCCCCCCCCCCCCCCCCCCCAGTTTCACACACATTATGCTATGGACCCCCGATTTAATGGCATTTCTATCTCTGGGACCCCAATTTATATTGTAAAACCACTGTTAATTTAACTCTGACAGTGTACAAATTTATACACTCTCAGAGTTACAGACACACAAGGGTCCATTTGGTTCCTAACTATCTCTAATTGAGCTAGGTCCCCCCTGGAACTCCCGGCCTCAAGTACCCCCAGGGGTCCCCGGACCCCACTTTGGGAACCCATGCACTAGGGAAAGACCAGGGCCACACAATCCGTTGGAAGTTGGAACTACTATATACGTCTCACCAGGTCCATGTGGAGGGACTAGGCTCTGGGGGATGACTCCTGTCCGGGCCCCTCCTACTCTCACCAGGTCCATGTGGAGGGACTAGGCTCTGGGGGATGACTCCTGTCCGGGCCCCTCCTACTCTCACCAGGTCCATGTGGAGGGACTAGGCTCTGGGGGATGACTCCTGTCCGGGCCCCTCCTACTCTCACCAGGTCCATGTGGAGGGACTAGGCTCTGGGGGATGACTCCTGTCCGGGCCCCTCCTATACGTCTCACCAGGTCCATGTGGAGGGACTAGGCTCTGGGGGATGACTCCTGTCCGGGCCCCTCCTACGTCTCACCAGGTCCAGCGACAAGGCTCTGGGGGATGACTCCTGTCCGGGCCCCTCCTATACGTCTCACCAGGTCCATGTGGAGGGACTAGGCTCTGGGGGATGACTCCTGTCCGGGCCGCTCCTACGTCTCACCAGGTCCATGTGGAGGGACTAGGCTCTGGGGGATGACTCCTGTCCGGGCCCCTCCTACGTCTCACCAGGTCCATGTGGAGGGACTAGGCTCTGGGGGATGACTCCTGTCCGGGCCCCTCCTACGTCTCACCAGGTCCATGTGGAGGGACTAGGCTCTGGGGGATGACTCCTGTCCGGGCCCCTCCTACGTCTCACCAGGTCCATGTGGAGGGACTAGGCTCTGGGGGATGACTCCTGTCCGGGCCGCTCCTACGTCTCACCACCAGGTCCATGTGGAGGGACTAGGCTCTGGGGGATGACTCCTGTCCGGGCCGCTCCTACGTCTCACCACCAGGTCCATGTGGAGGGACTAGGCTCTGGGGGATGACTCCTGTCCGGGCCGCTCCTACGTCTCAACAGGTCCATGTGGAGGGACTAGGCTCTGGGGGATGACTCCTGTCCGGGCCCCTCCTACGTCTCACCAGGTCCATGTGGAGGGACTAGGCTCTGGGGGATGACTCCTGTCCGGGCCGCTCCTACGTCTCACCACCAGGTCCATGTGGAGGGACTAGGCTCTGGGGGATGACTCCTGTCCGGGCCGCTCCTACGTCTCACCAGGTCCAGGGACTAGGCTCTGGGGGATGACTCCTGTCCGGGCCCCTCCTACGTCTCACCAGGTCCATGTGGAGGGACTAGGCTCTGGGGGATGACTCCTGTCCGGGCCCCTCCTACGTCTCACCAGGTCCATGTGGAGGGACTAGGCTCTGGGGGATGACTCCTGTCCGGGCCCCTCCTACGTCTCACCAGGTCCATGTGGAGGGACTAGGCTCTGGGGGATGACTCCTGTCCGGGCCCCTCCTACGTCTCACCACCAGGTCCATGTGGAGGGACTAGGCTCTGGGGGATGACTCCTGTCCGGGCCCCACCTACGTCTCACCACTAGGTCCATGTGGAGGGACTAGGCTCTGGGGGATGACTCCTGTCCGGGCCCCTCCTACGTCCCACCAGGTCCATGTGGAGGGACTAGGCTCTGTGGGATGACTCCTGTCCGGGCCCCTCCTACGTCTCACCACTAGGTCCATGTGGAGGGACTAGGCTCTGGGGGATGACTCCTGTCCGGGCCGCTCCTACGTCTCACCAGGTCCATGTGGAGGGACTAGGCTCTGTGGGATGACTCCTGTCCGGGCCCCTCCTATACGTCTCACCAGGTCCATGTGGAGGGACTAGGCTCTGGGGGATGACTCCTGTCCGGGCCCCTCCTACGTCTCACCAGGTCCATGTGGAGGGACTAGGCTCTGGGGGATGACTCCTGTCCGGGCCCCTCCTACGTCTCACCAGGTCCAGGGACTAGGCTCTGGGGGATGACTCCTGTCCGGGCCCCTCCTACGTCTCACCAGGTCCAGGGACTAGGCTCTGGGGGATGACTCCTGTCCGGGCCCCTCCTACGTCTCACTAGGTCCAGGGACTAGGCTCTGGGGGATGACTCCTGTCCGGGCCGCTCCTACGTCTCACCACCAGGTCCATGTGGAGGGACTAGGCTCTGGGGGATGACTCCTGTCCGGGCCCCTCCTACGTCTCACCAGGTCCATGTGGAGCGACTAGGCTCTGTGGGATGACTCCTGTCCGGGCCGCTCCTACGTCTCAACAGGTCCATGTGGAGGGACTAGGCTCTGGGGGATGACTCCTGTCCGGGCCCCTCCTACGTCTCACCAGGTCCATGTGGAGGGACTAGGCTCTGGGGGATGACTCCTGTCCGGGCCGCTCCTACGTCTCACCACCAGGTCCATGTGGAGGGACTAGGCTCTGGGGGATGACTCCTGTCCGGGCCGCTCCTACGTCTCACCAGGTCCAGGGACTAGGCTCTGGGGGATGACTCCTGTCCGGGCCCCTCCTACGTCTCACCAGGTCCATGTGGAGGGACTAGGCTCTGGGGGATGACTCCTGTCCGGGCCCCTCCTACGTCTCACCAGGTCCAGGGACTAGGCTCTGGGGGATGACTCCTGTCCGGGCCCCTCCTACGTCTCACTAGGTCCAGGGACTAGGCTCTGGGGGATGACTCCTGTCCGGGCCGCTCCTACGTCTCACCACCAGGTCCATGTGGAGGGACTAGGCTCTGGGGGATGACTCCTGTCCGGGCCCCTCCTACGTCTCACCAGGTCCATGTGGAGCGACTAGGCTCTGTGGGATGACTCCTGTCCGGGCCGCTCCTACGTCTCAACAGGTCCATGTGGAGGGACTAGGCTCTGGGGGATGACTCCTGTCCGGGCCCCTCCTACGTCTCACCAGGTCCATGTGGAGGGACTAGGCTCTGGGGGATGACTCCTGTCCGGGCCGCTCCTACGTCTCACCACCAGGTCCATGTGGAGGGACTAGGCTCTGGGGGATGACTCCTGTCCGGGCCGCTCCTACGTCTCACCAGGTCCAGGGACTAGGCTCTGGGGGATGACTCCTGTCCGGGCCCCTCCTACGTCTCACCAGGTCCATGTGGAGGGACTAGGCTCTGGGGGATGACTCCTGTCCGGGCCCCTCCTACGTCTCACCAGGTCCATGTGGAGGGACTAGGCTCTGGGGGATGACTCCTGTCCGGGCCCCTCCTACGTCTCACCAGGTCCATGTGGAGGGACTAGGCTCTGGGGGATGACTCCTGTCCGGGCCCCTCCTACGTCTCACCACCAGGTCCATGTGGAGGGACTAGGCTCTGGGGGATGACTCCTGTCCGGGCCCCTCCTACGTCTCACCACTAGGTCCATGTGGAGGGACTAGGCTCTGGGGGATGACTCCTGTCCGGGCCCCTCCTATACGTCTCACCAGGTCCATGTGGAGGGACTAGGCTCTGGGGGATGACTCCTGTCGGGGCCCCTCCTACGTCTCACCAGGTCCAGGGACTAGGCTCTGGGGGATGACTCCTGTCCGGGCCCCTCCTACGTCTCACCACTAGGTCCATGTGGAGGGACTAGGCTCTGGGGGATGACTCCTGTCCGGGCCCCTCCTACGTCTCACCACCAGGTCCATGTGGAGGGACTAGGCTCTGGGGGATGACTCCTGTCCGGGCCCCTCCTATACGTCTCACCAGGTCCATGTGGAGGGACTAGGCTCTGGGGGATGACTCCTGTCCGGGCCGCTCCTACGTCTCACCACCAGGTCCATGTGGAGGGACTAGGCTCTGGGGGATGACTCCTGTCCGGGCCCCTCCTACGTCTCACCACCAGGTCCATGTGGAGGGACTAGGCTCTGGGGGATGACTCCTGTCCGGGCCGCTCCTACGTCTCACCACCAGGTCCATGTGGAGGGACTAGGCTCTGGGGGATGACTCCTGTCCGGGCCCCTCCTACGTCTCACCAGGTCCAGGGACTAGGCTCTGTGGGATGACTCCTGTCCGGGCCGCTCCTACGTCTCACCACCAGGTCCATGTGGAGGGACTAGGCTCTGGGGGATGACTCCTGTCCGGGCCCCTCCTACGTCTCACCAGGTCCATGTGGAGCGACTAGGCTCTGTGGGATGACTCCTGTCCGGGCCGCTCCTACGTCTCAACAGGTCCATGTGGAGGGACTAGGCTCTGGGGGATGACTCCTGTCCGGGCCCCTCCTACGTCTCACCAGGTCCATGTGGAGGGACTAGGCTCTGGGGGATGACTCCTGTCCGGGCCGCTCCTACGTCTCACCACCAGGTCCATGTGGAGGGACTAGGCTCTGGGGGATGACTCCTGTCCGGGCCGCTCCTACGTCTCACCAGGTCCAGGGACTAGGCTCTGGGGGATGACTCCTGTCCGGGCCCCTCCTACGTCTCACCAGGTCCATGTGGAGGGACTAGGCTCTGGGGGATGACTCCTGTCCGGGCCCCTCCTACGTCTCACCAGGTCCATGTGGAGGGACTAGGCTCTGGGGGATGACTCCTGTCCGGGCCCCTCCTACGTCTCACCAGGTCCATGTGGAGGGACTAGGCTCTGGGGGATGACTCCTGTCCGGGCCCCTCCTACGTCTCACCACCAGGTCCATGTGGAGGGACTAGGCTCTGGGGGATGACTCCTGTCCGGGCCCCACCTACGTCTCACCACTAGGTCCATGTGGAGGGACTAGGCTCTGGGGGATGACTCCTGTCCGGGCCCCTCCTACGTCCCACCAGGTCCATGTGGAGGGACTAGGCTCTGTGGGATGACTCCTGTCCGGGCCCCTCCTACGTCTCACCACTAGGTCCATGTGGAGGGACTAGGCTCTGGGGGATGACTCCTGTCCGGGCCGCTCCTACGTCTCACCAGGTCCATGTGGAGGGACTAGGCTCTGTGGGATGACTCCTGTCCGGGCCCCTCCTATACGTCTCACCAGGTCCATGTGGAGGGACTAGGCTCTGGGGGATGACTCCTGTCCGGGCCCCTCCTACGTCTCACCAGGTCCATGTGGAGGGACTAGGCTCTGGGGGATGACTCCTGTCCGGGCCCCTCCTACGTCTCACCAGGTCCAGGGACTAGGCTCTGGGGGATGACTCCTGTCCGGGCCCCTCCTACGTCTCACCAGGTCCAGGGACTAGGCTCTGGGGGATGACTCCTGTCCGGGCCCCTCCTACGTCTCACTAGGTCCAGGGACTAGGCTCTGGGGGATGACTCCTGTCCGGGCCGCTCCTACGTCTCACCACCAGGTCCATGTGGAGGGACTAGGCTCTGGGGGATGACTCCTGTCCGGGCCCCTCCTACGTCTCACCAGGTCCATGTGGAGCGACTAGGCTCTGTGGGATGACTCCTGTCCGGGCCGCTCCTACGTCTCAACAGGTCCATGTGGAGGGACTAGGCTCTGGGGGATGACTCCTGTCCGGGCCCCTCCTACGTCTCACCAGGTCCATGTGGAGGGACTAGGCTCTGGGGGATGACTCCTGTCCGGGCCGCTCCTACGTCTCACCACCAGGTCCATGTGGAGGGACTAGGCTCTGGGGGATGACTCCTGTCCGGGCCGCTCCTACGTCTCACCAGGTCCAGGGACTAGGCTCTGGGGGATGACTCCTGTCCGGGCCCCTCCTACGTCTCACCAGGTCCATGTGGAGGGACTAGGCTCTGGGGGATGACTCCTGTCCGGGCCCCTCCTACGTCTCACCAGGTCCATGTGGAGGGACTAGGCTCTGGGGGATGACTCCTGTCCGGGCCCCTCCTACGTCTCACCAGGTCCATGTGGAGGGACTAGGCTCTGGGGGATGACTCCTGTCCGGGCCCCTCCTACGTCTCACCACCAGGTCCATGTGGAGGGACTAGGCTCTGGGGGATGACTCCTGTCCGGGCCCCTCCTACGTCTCACCACTAGGTCCATGTGGAGGGACTAGGCTCTGGGGGATGACTCCTGTCCGGGCCCCTCCTATACGTCTCACCAGGTCCATGTGGAGGGACTAGGCTCTGGGGGAATACTCCTGTCGGGGCCCCTCCTACGTCTCACCAGGTCCAGGGACTAGGCTCTGGGGGATGACTCCTATCCGGGCCCCTCCTACGTCCCACCAGGTCCATGTGGAGGGACTAGGCTCTGTGGGATGACTCCTGTCCGGGCCCCTCCTACGTCTCACCAGGTCCATGTGGAGGGACTAGGCTCTGGGGGATGACTCCTGTCCGGGCCCCTCCTACATCTCACCAGGTCCATGTGGAGGGACTAGGCTCTGGGGGATGACTCCTGTCCGGGCCCCTCCTACGTCTCACCAGGTCCAGGGACTAGGCTCTGGGGGATGACTCCTGTCCGGGCCCCTCCTACGTCTCACCACCAGGTCCATGTGGAGGGACTAGGCTCTGTGGGATGACTCCTGTCCGGGCCCCTCCTACGTCTCACCACTAGGTCCATGTGGAGGGACTAGGCTCTGCGGGATGACTCCTGTCCGGGCCCCTCCTACGTCTCACCAGGTCCAGGGACTAGGCTCTGTGGGATGACTCCTGTCCGGGCCCCTCCTACGTCTCACCAGGTCAATGTGGAGGGACTAGGCTCTGTGGGATGACTCCTGTCCGGGCCCCTCCTACGTCTCACCAGGTCCAGGGACTAGGCTCTGTGGGTTGTCTCCTGTCCGGGCCCCTCCTACGTCTCACCACCAGGTCCATGTGGAGGGACTAGGCTCTGGGGGATGACTCCTGTCCGGGCCCCTCCTATACGTCTCACCAGGTCCATGTGGAGGGACTAGGCTCTGGGGGATGACTCCTGTCCGGGCCCCTCCTACGTCTCACCAGGTCCAGCGACAAGGCTCTGGGGGATGACTCCTGTCCGGGCCCCTCCTATACGTCTCACCAGGTCCATGTGGAGGGACTAGGCTCTGGGGGATGACTCCTGTCCGGGCCGCTCCTACGTCTCACCAGGTCCATGTGGAGGGACTAGGCTCTGGGGGATGACTCCTGTCCGGGCCCCTCCTACGTCTCACCAGGTCCATGTGGAGGGACTAGGCTCTGGGGGATGACTCCTGTCCGGGCCCCTCCTACGTCTCACCAGGTCCATGTGGAGGGACTAGGCTCTGGGGGATGACTCCTGTCCGGGCCCCTCCTACGTCTCACCAGGTCCATGTGGAGGGACTAGGCTCTGGGGGATGACTCCTGTCCGGGCCGCTCCTACGTCTCACCACCAGGTCCATGTGGAGGGACTAGGCTCTGGGGGATGACTCCTGTCCGGGCCGCTCCTACGTCTCACCACCAGGTCCATGTGGAGGGACTAGGCTCTGGGGGATGACTCCTGTCCGGGCCGCTCCTACGTCTCAACAGGTCCATGTGGAGGGACTAGGCTCTGGGGGATGACTCCTGTCCGGGCCCCTCCTACGTCTCACCAGGTCCATGTGGAGGGACTAGGCTCTGGGGGATGACTCCTGTCCGGGCCGCTCCTACGTCTCACCACCAGGTCCATGTGGAGGGACTAGGCTCTGGGGGATGACTCCTGTCCGGGCCGCTCCTACGTCTCACCAGGTCCAGGGACTAGGCTCTGGGGGATGACTCCTGTCCGGGCCCCTCCTACGTCTCACCAGGTCCATGTGGAGGGACTAGGCTCTGGGGGATGACTCCTGTCCGGGCCCCTCCTACGTCTCACCAGGTCCATGTGGAGGGACTAGGCTCTGGGGGATGACTCCTGTCCGGGCCCCTCCTACGTCTCACCAGGTCCATGTGGAGGGACTAGGCTCTGGGGGATGACTCCTGTCCGGGCCCCTCCTACGTCTCACCACCAGGTCCATGTGGAGGGACTAGGCTCTGGGGGATGACTCCTGTCCGGGCCCCACCTACGTCTCACCACTAGGTCCATGTGGAGGGACTAGGCTCTGGGGGATGACTCCTGTCCGGGCCCCTCCTACGTCCCACCAGGTCCATGTGGAGGGACTAGGCTCTGTGGGATGACTCCTGTCCGGGCCCCTCCTACGTCTCACCACTAGGTCCATGTGGAGGGACTAGGCTCTGGGGGATGACTCCTGTCCGGGCCGCTCCTACGTCTCACCAGGTCCATGTGGAGGGACTAGGCTCTGTGGGATGACTCCTGTCCGGGCCCCTCCTATACGTCTCACCAGGTCCATGTGGAGGGACTAGGCTCTGGGGGATGACTCCTGTCCGGGCCCCTCCTACGTCTCACCAGGTCCATGTGGAGGGACTAGGCTCTGGGGGATGACTCCTGTCCGGGCCCCTCCTACGTCTCACCAGGTCCAGGGACTAGGCTCTGGGGGATGACTCCTGTCCGGGCCCCTCCTACGTCTCACCAGGTCCAGGGACTAGGCTCTGGGGGATGACTCCTGTCCGGGCCCCTCCTACGTCTCACTAGGTCCAGGGACTAGGCTCTGGGGGATGACTCCTGTCCGGGCCGCTCCTACGTCTCACCACCAGGTCCATGTGGAGGGACTAGGCTCTGGGGGATGACTCCTGTCCGGGCCCCTCCTACGTCTCACCAGGTCCATGTGGAGCGACTAGGCTCTGTGGGATGACTCCTGTCCGGGCCGCTCCTACGTCTCAACAGGTCCATGTGGAGGGACTAGGCTCTGGGGGATGACTCCTGTCCGGGCCCCTCCTACGTCTCACCAGGTCCATGTGGAGGGACTAGGCTCTGGGGGATGACTCCTGTCCGGGCCGCTCCTACGTCTCACCACCAGGTCCATGTGGAGGGACTAGGCTCTGGGGGATGACTCCTGTCCGGGCCGCTCCTACGTCTCACCAGGTCCAGGGACTAGGCTCTGGGGGATGACTCCTGTCCGGGCCCCTCCTACGTCTCACCAGGTCCATGTGGAGGGACTAGGCTCTGGGGGATGACTCCTGTCCGGGCCCCTCCTACGTCTCACCAGGTCCATGTGGAGGGACTAGGCTCTGGGGGATGACTCCTGTCCGGGCCCCTCCTACGTCTCACCAGGTCCATGTGGAGGGACTAGGCTCTGGGGGATGACTCCTGTCCGGGCCCCTCCTACGTCTCACCACCAGGTCCATGTGGAGGGACTAGGCTCTGGGGGATGACTCCTGTCCGGGCCCCTCCTACGTCTCACCACTAGGTCCATGTGGAGGGACTAGGCTCTGGGGGATGACTCCTGTCCGGGCCCCTCCTATACGTCTCACCAGGTCCATGTGGAGGGACTAGGCTCTGGGGGATGACTCCTGTCGGGGCCCCTCCTACGTCTCACCAGGTCCAGGGACTAGGCTCTGGGGGATGACTCCTGTCCGGGCCCCTCCTACGTCTCACCACTAGGTCCATGTGGAGGGACTAGGCTCTGGGGGATGACTCCTGTCCGGGCCCCTCCTACGTCTCACCACCAGGTCCATGTGGAGGGACTAGGCTCTGGGGGATGACTCCTGTCCGGGCCCCTCCTATACGTCTCACCAGGTCCATGTGGAGGGACTAGGCTCTGGGGGATGACTCCTGTCCGGGCCGCTCCTACGTCTCACCACCAGGTCCATGTGGAGGGACTAGGCTCTGGGGGATGACTCCTGTCCGGGCCCCTCCTACGTCTCACCACCAGGTCCATGTGGAGGGACTAGGCTCTGGGGGATGACTCCTGTCCGGGCCGCTCCTACGTCTCACCACCAGGTCCATGTGGAGGGACTAGGCTCTGGGGGATGACTCCTGTCCGGGCCCCTCCTACGTCTCACCAGTTCCAGGGACTAGGCTCTGTGGGATGACTCCTGTCCGGGCCGCTCCTACGTCTCACCACCAGGTCCATGTGGAGGGACTAGGCTCTGGGGGATGACTCCTGTCCGGGCCCCTCCTACGTCTCACCAGGTCCATGTGGAGCGACTAGGCTCTGTGGGATGACTCCTGTCCGGGCCGCTCCTACGTCTCAACAGGTCCATGTGGAGGGACTAGGCTCTGGGGGATGACTCCTGTCCGGGCCCCTCCTACGTCTCACCAGGTCCATGTGGAGGGACTAGGCTCTGGGGGATGACTCCTGTCCGGGCCGCTCCTACGTCTCACCACCAGGTCCATGTGGAGGGACTAGGCTCTGGGGGATGACTCCTGTCCGGGCCGCTCCTACGTCTCACCAGGTCCAGGGACTAGGCTCTGGGGGATGACTCCTGTCCGGGCCCCTCCTACGTCTCACCAGGTCCATGTGGAGGGACTAGGCTCTGGGGGATGACTCCTGTCCGGGCCCCTCCTACGTCTCACCAGGTCCATGTGGAGGGACTAGGCTCTGGGGGATGACTCCTGTCCGGGCCCCTCCTACGTCTCACCAGGTCCATGTGGAGGGACTAGGCTCTGGGGGATGACTCCTGTCCGGGCCCCTCCTACGTCTCACCACCAGGTCCATGTGGAGGGACTAGGCTCTGGGGGATGACTCCTGTCCGGGCCCCACCTACGTCTCACCACTAGGTCCATGTGGAGGGACTAGGCTCTGGGGGATGACTCCTGTCCGGGCCCCTCCTACGTCCCACCAGGTCCATGTGGAGGGACTAGGCTCTGTGGGATGACTCCTGTCCGGGCCCCTCCTACGTCTCACCACTAGGTCCATGTGGAGGGACTAGGCTCTGGGGGATGACTCCTGTCCGGGCCGCTCCTACGTCTCACCAGGTCCATGTGGAGGGACTAGGCTCTGTGGGATGACTCCTGTCCGGGCCCCTCCTATACGTCTCACCAGGTCCATGTGGAGGGACTAGGCTCTGGGGGATGACTCCTGTCCGGGCCCCTCCTACGTCTCACCAGGTCCATGTGGAGGGACTAGGCTCTGGGGGATGACTCCTGTCCGGGCCCCTCCTACGTCTCACCAGGTCCAGGGACTAGGCTCTGGGGGATGACTCCTGTCCGGGCCCCTCCTACGTCTCACCAGGTCCAGGGACTAGGCTCTGGGGGATGACTCCTGTCCGGGCCCCTCCTACGTCTCACTAGGTCCAGGGACTAGGCTCTGGGGGATGACTCCTGTCCGGGCCGCTCCTACGTCTCACCACCAGGTCCATGTGGAGGGACTAGGCTCTGGGGGATGACTCCTGTCCGGGCCCCTCCTACGTCTCACCAGGTCCATGTGGAGCGACTAGGCTCTGTGGGATGACTCCTGTCCGGGCCGCTCCTACGTCTCAACAGGTCCATGTGGAGGGACTAGGCTCTGGGGGATGACTCCTGTCCGGGCCCCTCCTACGTCTCACCAGGTCCATGTGGAGGGACTAGGCTCTGGGGGATGACTCCTGTCCGGGCCGCTCCTACGTCTCACCACCAGGTCCATGTGGAGGGACTAGGCTCTGGGGGATGACTCCTGTCCGGGCCGCTCCTACGTCTCACCAGGTCCAGGGACTAGGCTCTGGGGGATGACTCCTGTCCGGGCCCCTCCTACGTCTCACCAGGTCCATGTGGAGGGACTAGGCTCTGGGGGATGACTCCTGTCCGGGCCCCTCCTACGTCTCACCAGGTCCATGTGGAGGGACTAGGCTCTGGGGGATGACTCCTGTCCGGGCCCCTCCTACGTCTCACCAGGTCCATGTGGAGGGACTAGGCTCTGGGGGATGACTCCTGTCCGGGCCCCTCCTACGTCTCACCACCAGGTCCATGTGGAGGGACTAGGCTCTGGGGGATGACTCCTGTCCGGGCCCCTCCTACGTCTCACCACTAGGTCCATGTGGAGGGACTAGGCTCTGGGGGATGACTCCTGTCCGGGCCCCTCCTATACGTCTCACCAGGTCCATGTGGAGGGACTAGGCTCTGGGGGAATACTCCTGTCGGGGCCCCTCCTACGTCTCACCAGGTCCAGGGACTAGGCTCTGGGGGATGACTCCTATCCGGGCCCCTCCTACGTCCCACCAGGTCCATGTGGAGGGACTAGGCTCTGTGGGATGACTCCTGTCCAGGCCCCTCCTACGTCTCACCAGGTCCATGTGGAGGGACTAGGCTCTGGGGGATGACTCCTGTCCGGGCCCCTCCTACATCTCACCAGGTCCATGTGGAGGGACTAGGCTCTGGGGGATGACTCCTGTCCGGGCCCCTCCTACGTCTCACCAGGTCCAGGGACTAGGCTCTGGGGGATGACTCCTGTCCGGGCCCCTCCTACGTCTCACCACCAGGTCCATGTGGAGGGACTAGGCTCTGTGGGATGACTCCTGTCCGGGCCCCTCCTACGTCTCACCACTAGGTCCATGTGGAGGGACTAGGCTCTGCGGGATGACTCCTGTCCGGGCCCCTCTTACGTCTCACCAGGTCCAGGGACTAGGCTCTGTGGGATGACTCCTGTCCGGGCCCCTCCTACGTCTCACCAGGTCAATGTGGAGGGACTAGGCTCTGTGGGATGACTCCTGTCCGGGCCCCTCCTACGTCTCACCAGGTCCAGGGACTAGGCTCTGTGGGTTGTCTCCTGTCCGGGCCCCTCCTACGTCTCACCACCAGGTCCATGTGGAGGGACTAGGCTCTGGGGGATGACTCCTGTCGGGGCCCCTCCTACGTCTCACCACCAGGTCCATGTGGAGGGACTAGGCTCAGTGGGATGACTCCTGTCCGGGCCCCTCCTACGTCTCACCACCAGGTCCATGTGGAGGGACTAGGCTCTGGGGGATGACTCCTGTCCGGGCCGCTCCTACGTCTCACCACCAGGTCCATGTGGAGGGACTAGGCTCTGTGGGATAACTCCTGTCCGGGCCGCTCCTACGTCTCACCACCAGGTCCATGTGGAGGGACTAGGCTCTGGGGGATGACTCCTGTCCGGGCCGCTCCTACGTCTCACCAGGTCCATGTGGAGGGACTAGGCTCTGGGGGATGACTCCTGTCCGGGCCGCTCCTACGTCTCACCAGGTCCACTCCTGCTCTCACCAGGAGTTAGAAATAAAAAACAAATTAGTTATTAGCCCGTGGACCCCTCCCCATTTGAAAAGATATGCCAAGGACCCCCATGAGAGAGGCTACCATTTTCAATTCATCAGATGGATACAGGTCAAGTGGAACCTTGGAATTCTGGGCACCTTGACCTCCATGTAAGTAAAATTGGCTATTTTTTACATATTGTATTTGTGTTGGACACGTTATGATATACATTAGTTAGTTTAGTTACACTGTTTCAATATGTTAACCTAACTCTGCCAGATTGTTTAAATATGTTAACCTAACTCTGCCAGATTGTTTAAATATGTTAACCTAACTCTGCCAGATTGAAGAGATTCACTTTCCTTCACACTCACATTTCACATCATAACTGTGAACTCAATACCGCCCCCATCTGGCGGAGACAGGTTATAAATACTGTGGCCCATGTGTCTGTGTCAAACCATATCGGTTCTCAAAGTGTGGCCCAGGGACCCCCAGGGGGTCGTTGGGGGGGTTCCAGGGGGTCCCCAATGCAAAAAAAACGAGGAACAGTTTATGACATTGAATTGAAACAATGTCATCATAAATATATTCAAAAATAGCAGATGGCAAGTTTACAACGCATTGCAAATGATTCACATTGAGCTTGTAGATCTGTTGTCTTTGTAAAGAAAAAAAATCTTACGGGGGTCCCCCCAGGGCCCCCCTGGCACAAAACCTTTTCAGATGGGGGTCCGCGGCGGGCCAGATAATAGCCTATGAACGTGTGGGTCGCTTGACACGGAAATGTTGGAGATTTACTGTGGTAAAAAACTAACAGTGTGCGTACGGTTATTACACAATGTTAATAGAAACAAGATGGCCTCTGGAACGCCTCTGCACACTGGAGGAAAAAACACTAAAAGACTAGCTATGTGAGTCCCAGTATAGAAATAAACCATTATTTATCTGTGGTAAAACGTCATTATTGTATATTTACAGTATATGTACAGTGCAGGGATGTGTTTTTATAAGTATTTTTTAAAGTAACACCTCTATAAAAAATCAAATGTAACAAAAGGAAACAGGGGGAGAAAAAAAAATGCGCGTGCACGCGTCTGCCTGTATGCTTCTTTAACGCGCGTCCTCGCGACTGCTCCCGCCCCATTCGCCGGGACCGCGCACGTACGCACCGTCCCACCGTCACGTGACACTCCCCCACCGTCGGGCCAATGGCGGCCGAGCGCAGTGGACGCGCACGGGTCGCGTGACCGCGCACGCTCGCCCCGGTATTTTAAGCGGGCGCGAGTACGTGCGCGCGCACGCGTTCTTTGTGTGTGCGGCGGCGGCGGCGTAGCAGGAGAAGCGCAGAAAATAGAAAAGAAGTGACAACAAAAAAAAAAACCCATAAAACCAAAACCATGGCTGACGAAAAACCCAAGGTGAGCTTTTTTATTTTCCTTATTTTCGTCACTGCACGGGGTCAGGGAGGGGTGGATGAAGGGGGCAAAGTTCATGTTTATTTTATATCATAAAGTTGAAAACGCTAGAACAAAAATAAACAACTATAAAACGTGCAGCACACACACACACACACACACACACACACACACACACCGGAAGGCTTGTGCACGCGCATCCATGGCGGTAGATTGCAAACAAGCAACAGAGGAGAGAGCGAGAGAGATGGTGCATGAATGACTGAAGTGTGTGTGTGTGTGTGTGTGTGTGTGTGTGTGTGTGTGTGTGTGTGTAATGAAATGAAATGAAATGAAATGAAATGAAATGAAATCTATATTTACCCAGGGTATCTGGGCTAAGCTCAAGAACTTGTTTCCAGCCAGGCCCTGCTCATAGAACACATTTCATCGTAGTGGTTGATGCCTTGTTCAAGGGCATTTCAGCGGTGGTAATTTTAACGTGTCGGACGGCTGGTTCGAACTGGGAACCTTCTGGTATCTAGACCGCGCCGCTATCCGTTCGGCCACCGCTGCCACACACCGCTGCCACACAGTGTCACTGTGTGTGTGTGTGTGTGTGTGTGTGTGTGTGTGTGCACACTATATGCATTCTTTGATCGACACTGTCTATCATTAATTTTTTTGATGAATTGAGTAGCCTACATGAGGACCCCAATGGAAACAAGCCCAAAGCCTTTCTTGATTTGGATGTGTCCTTTTTCGACAGACCTTGCCTGTTCATGGAAACTGTTAATAAAGTATTCAGTCAGTCACAATCGGGCACCTCCATCATTCCCAACCTTCTTTTTTATTTGAAGAAACCCCAGTTTTTGTTATTTTCCATATTGGTATTATTTTGGCTCCATTTCCGTCACCACTAAACCCCTTATCCCTAAACTTCTTTGCCTTTTTTTTTTGTAACTATTTTGCAAAATATTTTTGAATAGTTCAAATGGCCAGTCTGAAAGAAAATATTTTCAAAGATTTGTGCCTCATTTTCACGATATTTCAAAAATAGCAGACCTGTAAGCTCGTAGCGCGCCACTCGGTGGCGCGCTATGAGCTTATAGATCTGCTATTTTTCAATAGCTAAAGTATAACATAATGCTTAGTTAAAACACCAAAAGGGGTTCCCGCCCAGAATGGGTTAAGAAAACGCCACAGACAATAAAGAGAAATGTAATGTTTGTTTAAAACTAAAACAAACTTTGCTTAAACAAACAATATGTTGTAATTGATGTTGTGAGATGATAAGAGCGCCCCTCACTTCACACGGGTGTGATTTTTAACATAACATTCAAATCAATCAATCAATCACCAAATCGTGGGCTGTGGTTGATCTGTGTGCCATCAAACAGAGTTCTTGGGGGGGGGGGGGGGGGGGAAACTATCAAACAAGACCCACTTTAATTACTTCAGTCTATAGAGCGTCGCAGTCCCGCCTCCTAGCCTGGACCAGGAAATGAAACCCAATGCATTTTCCTCATAGACATTTCTTAAAGTATTTATTTAAAGACGGTTACGCCGCGGACAAAGCCAACTCGAGTCGTGACAACTCATGACCACACAAACAATATTTTGGACCAAACAAGAAGAAAAAGACGGCAGGTTACAACACTTTTTTTGTTGTTTTTCTTCTTTGTAATTATTCGTTTGGTCCAAAATATTGTGTTTGTTGTCATGAGTTGTCACGACTCGAGTTGGCTTTGTCCGCGGCGTAACCGTCTTTAAATAAATACTTTAAGAAATGTCTATGAGGAAAATGCATTGGGTTTCATTTCCTGGTCCAGGGTAGGAGGCGGGACTGCGACGCTCTATATATGTAGCTTAATGACTAGTATTTAGTCTTTTTTATGTCTAATGTATTTGCATTTAGTTCATAAAAGTAAATGCATTTGAAATTCAATAAAAAGGTTACTTTTCAGGATTCCAATTCAAAAATAGCAAAAACAATATTCAGGATTTCAATTCAAATATAGCAAAAATAGCTGATCTACAAGCTCAAAACGCGTCGCAGTGCGACACGCTTTGAGCTTGTACTGTAGATCAGCTACGAC
Organism: Electrona antarctica; assembly: GCF_951216825.1. Lineage (NCBI taxonomy): Eukaryota > Metazoa > Chordata > Actinopteri > Myctophiformes > Myctophidae > Electrona > Electrona antarctica. The sequence continues at coordinate 2,287,612 of NC_136795.1, read as the reverse complement.
AGTAATATAATGTTATAGGGGTTTGGTGCCTTGCTCACGGGCACCTGGTGCCCTGGGGAGGTGAACTAGCACCTCTGGATCCTGCTAGCAGTTACACATTGATCATCCTTACCGTGTCTGGTCCATAACTGCCTGTAATAATGCAGTGATGTAAATAGTTTTTTTCTATGTAATGGATCCTGGGACCCAGGGGTGTCTTTTACTCTTAGACGGGTCCCAGGTCAGGAGCATTTTATTTTATGAGTCCTACTTCAACGACGTAACGAGTACAGTACTGAGTACAGTATAGTATCCCAGGACCCCTGGAGGGTGACATAGGGTTGGGTCCCGAACCTCGGGACCAATCGTGTACCGAACCCAAAGTGCTTGGGTACCGGCCGGGTACCGGTTACAATCATTCAATTTCGGTTCTCTCTATCGGTTCCCACAGACACGCGGTCACGCGCTATTTATTTATTTTCTACCCTTTTAATAGACGCACAGGGAACAGAGCTGATCTACAAGCCCACACCGCGTTGCATCAGCGATGCAATCATGTCACTGACATGATTGCATCCTTTCTCAATGTAGTGAGTCTATAAGGATGCAGGCTATTTGCATCACTGATGGTGTATCAGCTATCATGCATTATTAGAGTGATATTATGGACTGATATGAGACAAATATCACATTACCCTATTGCGTATTCTTCCATGCAAAAAGCCTAATGCCTCATTTATACTTCGCCATATTATGATGAAAATAGCAGATCTACAAGCTCACGCCGTGTCTCATCCTAGACGATATATTTTACACAAGCTCAAAACGCGTCGTCGTGAGCTTGTAGATCGTCTGTCTTTGCCTCACAAAGCCGCCGTACAGCTTGGTCAGGCCCGAGCAGGTCTTGGTCAGGCCCGAGCAGGTCTTGGTCTGGGTCTTGGTCTTGGTCAGGCCCGAGCGGGTCTTTAACAAAGGGCTGTTGCATAATGATTCATCTACAGTGTGCAAACCCAACGGACTCATTTCCTACAGTGTTGTTGACGTGTTGTTTCATCTGCGTCTGTCTGTCTGTCTGTCTGTCTGTCTGTCTGTCTGTCTGTCTGTCTGTCTGTCTGTCTGTCTGTCTGTCTGTCTGTCTGTCTGTCTGTCTGTCTGTCTGTCTGTCTGTCTGTACGTCTGTCTGTCTGTCTGTCTGTCTGTCTGTCCGGCAGGAGGGAGTGAAGACGGAGAACAATGACCACATCAACCTGAAGGTGGCGGGCCAGGACGGCTCGGTGGTTCAGTTCAAGATCAAACGACACACACCGCTCAACAAGCTGATGAAGGCATACTGCGAGAGACAGGTATGACACACACACACACACACACACACACACGCACACACACACACACGCACACACCGCTCTGACCCGCTGCCCATCTGAAAGGACCTTTACTCTGTACGCCTGGACTCTGGACTCTGGGCTCTGACCCGCTGCCCATCTGGAAGGACCTTTACTCTGTACGCCTGGACTCTGGGCTCTCCCTAACTACAATCTTAACCCATTTAGACCTGAGGCCGATTCCACAGAGGGCTTCTAAATCACTAGTTGTATAGTCTGGCGTAGACCAGACACCTCTTCCACAATCTGTTTAGTCTGGCGTAGACCAGACACCTATTCCACAATCTGTTTAGTCTGGCGTAGACCAGACACCTATTCCACAATCTGTTTAGTCTGGCGTAGACCAGACACCTATTCCACAATCTGTTTAGTCTGGCGTAGACCAGACACCTATTCCACAATCTGTGTAGTCTGGCGTAGACCAGACACCTATTCCACAATCTCCCAATGCTATGCCATTTTTATGGGTCACGAGTCGAGTAAAAATCCCATTTTCTTCTCCTATATTTAAAAGGTTAAAGGTTAAGGTTTTACATTAAAAAATAAATATAAAAAAAGAGAAAAAGCTAGTGAAAATAGCCGATCTACAGATCTAGATCGGCTATTTTCACTAGCTAGGGTCCCGGGGTCGGGGAGACATCAAATTTCTCTTTTGAGTCTCGAACTTAAAACATTTGAGAACCACTCAGCTAGAGTAGAACTAAGCTGCTGGTATTTCTGTTCTGGTACTTGTACAGTAGGTTGTGTTCTATTTACTGTTTTATTCTGGTTGGTTCTGTTACTTCTACAATACGTGTCTTAAGCCCCATTTACACTGGCAGCTCATAGCGCGCCACAGAGTGGCGTGCTACGAGCTTGTAGATCTGCTATTTTTGAAAAATCGTGAAAATGCGGCACAAATCTTGAATATATATTCTTTCAGAAGACTTTTTGTTTATTTCGACGTCGGGCCTGAATGGGTTAAATAAGTCTAAATGCAGAGTAGACGGGTCGCATGGAATCTGATTTATTATTTATTTTCCAATGTGACTTGAGACACATTCAGAGGTGGAGCTCTGTCTCAGTCTGAATGCAGTAACCTGATCTAAATCTGATTTCAGGAGCTCTGTCTCAGTCTGAATGCAGAAAACTGATCTAAATCTGATTTCAGGAGCTCTGTCTCAGTCTGAATGCAGTAACCTGATCTAAATCTGATTTCAGGAGCTCTGTCTCAGTCTGAATGCAGTAACCTGATCTAAATCTGATTTCAGGAGCTCTGTCTCAGTCTGAATGCAGTAACCTGATCTAAATCTGATTTCAGGAGCTCTGTCTCAGTCTGAATGCAGTAAACTGATCTAAATCTGATTTCAGGAGCTCTGTCTCAGTCTGAATGCAGTAACCTGATCTAAATCTGATTTCAGGAGCTCTGTCTCAGTCTGAATGCAGTAAACTGATCTAAATCTGATTTCAGGAGCTCTGTCTCAGTCTGAATGCAGTAACCTGATCTAAATCTGATTTCAGGAGCTCTGTCTCAGTCTGAATGCAGAAAACTGATCTAAATCTGATTTCAGGAGCTCTGTCTCAGTCTGAATGCAGTAACCTGATCTAAATCTGATTTCAGGAGCTCTGTCTCAGTCTGAATGCAGTAAACTGATCTAAATCTGATTTCAGGAGCTCTGTCTCAGTCTGAATGCAGAAAACTGATCTAAATCTGATTTCAGGAGCTCTGTCTCAGTCTGAATGCAGTAACCTGATCTAAATCTGATTTCAGGAGCTCTGTCTCAGTCTGAATGCAGTAACCTGATCTAAATCTGATTTCAGGAGCTCTGTCTCAGTCTGAATGCAGTAACCTGATCTAAATCTGATTTCAGGAGCTCTGTCTCAGTCTGAATGCAGTAAACTGATCTAAATCTGATTTCAGGAGCTCTGGCTCAGTCTGAATGCAGTAACCTGATCTAAATCTGATTTCAGGAGCTCTGTCTCAGTCTGAATGCAGTAACCTGATCTAAATCTGATTTCAGGAGCTCTGTCTCAGTCTGAATGCAGTAACCTGATCTAAATCTGATTTCAGGAGCTCTGTCTCAGTCTGAATGCAGTAAACTGATCTAAATCTGATTTCAGGAGCTCTGTCTCAGTCTGAATGCAGTAAACTGATCTAAATCTGATTTCAGGAGCTCTGTCTCAGTCTGAATGCAGTAAACTGATCTAAATCTGATTTCAGGAGCTCTGTCTCAGTCTGAATGCAGTAACCTGATCTAAATCTGATTTCAGGAGCTCTGTCTCAGTCTGAATGCAGTAACCTGATCTAAATCTGATTTCAGGAGCTCTGTCTCAGGCCTCTTTTAGACGGCGACCATCTCCAGATAAAACGGGAAAGTCCCGTTGCGTTCACAGTTTTTATTGACCCTTTACACGAGAACGCACACTTTATGAAAACGCTATAATATCGCTAGGTGGCGGTAACGGGCTGCCAAATAGACCAGTCACCCACGTTATGCACAAGAAGAAGAGCCAGCTCTTCCTTCACGCAACAGTTTCATTGTTCCCCGTGTCAATCACACTACAACACACACTACAAGTACACACTTCAACCCCCACTTTTCAATGACTTACATAGCTTGCTGTGTTAGGTGTTAGACTACGAGACCATTGTCTGCATTGGCCGTGAGTTCAAGCCTCAGAGCAGACAGTTTTTCGCGATTTTTGCGGTCACTTTATTTTCTCACATATTAAAAACGCTACCAGCTTAAAGTTAGGAAACAATAATACTGAGGTAAATGTAATGTTAATTAATAGGTTAATAGTGGAGGGTGATTCCTTTTTGTTTAATCACCTGGGGAGGGGACTGGATTTTTATTTTCATTCACAGGGAGGGTGATGGTGGTGACAGACAGCCCAGAGCATGCAGGCAGAGTGCGCCACGGGAATTGGTTATATATTTTATAATACATTAGGCTACATAAACGCTGCTGCCGCGGCTGCCACCTATCACAATTAAGGCATTTTATTTACATCATGGTTTTACATTCAACATTGCTGATGAGCAGCGCTTTGTAGGCGAGGAGGGAGGCTTGTTCAGGAACTCCATTATATCATAATTATATGGCTCTGCATCAATGTAATAATATATGCGCTGCGAGCCAACGTGAGCCATGATGTCATAAGTTTTGCGGATTCACCGTTTTGCCTGTTTACACGGAGAAGGGATAAAACGGCGTTCTCAAAGATTTCCACTCTGGGAGGTGGTTTCACTTTGATGCGTTTTCACCTCCTGAGAACACCCTTCTCGTCTAAAAGGACCCCAGCAAACGATACTTTATTTTGCCGTTTCTTATGAACACCATCCTCGTCTAAAAGCCACCTCAGTCTGAATGCAGTAAACTGATCTAAATCTGATTTCAGGAGCTCTGTCTCAGTCTGAATGCAGTAAACTGATCTAAATCTGATTTCAGGAGCTCTGTCTCAGTCTGAATGCAGTAAACTGATCTAAATCTGATTTCAGGAGCTCTGTCTCAGTCTGAATGCAGAAAACTGATCTAAATCTGATTTCAGGAGCTCTGTCTCAGTCTGAATGCAGTAAACTGATCTAAATCTGATTTCAGGAGCTCTGTCTCAGTCTGAATGCAGTAAACTGATCTAAATCTGATTTCAGGAGCTCTGTCTCAGTCTGAATGCAGAAAACTGATCTAAATCTGATTTCAGGAGCTCTGTCTCAGTCTGAATGCAGTAAACTGATCTAAATGGGATTCCATGTGACTTGTAAGTGACTTGTTTGTGTTTTAGACTTATTTAAACAAATCAGATTCCAATCTGTGGAGTGTGAATGTGACAGATCTGATCTGGTCACTTGCGAACGCAGTGTGAATGGTCACGCCAACACATCAGATGTGACGTCAGGATGTGACTGCAGTCTAAACGGGGCCTCCAGTTCTCCAGGCAGGAGCTGCTGATCCTTTATTGACGTTAACGTCAGCCGTGCCTCCGCGATTGATTTAGCGATTGATTGATTTCACTTCATTATTCAGGGTGTGTTGCAGCAGAACACATAAATAATAGATAAACAGCAGTGCACAGTAGATACGAGAGGTAACGGGGGGGGGGGGGGTTGGGGGGGGGGGGTAGGGGAAGGAGACAGGGATAACTAGAGATGCTGTCTGTCTGGGTACGACTGCTGCTCTGAGTCCTACAGCTCTGCTGCTGTCTGGGTACGACTGCTGCTCTGAGTCATATAGCTCTCTGCTGCCTGTCTGGGTACGACTGCTGCTCTGAGTCCTAGAGCTCTCTGCTGCCTGTCTGGGTACGACTGCTGCTCTGAGTCCTACAGCTCTCTGCTGCCTGTCTGGGTACGACTGCTGCTCTGAGTCCTACAGCTCTCTGCTGCCTGTCTGGGTACGACTGCTGCTCTGAGTCCTACAGCTCTCTGCTGTCTGTCTGGGTACGACTGCTGCTCTGAGTCCTACAGCTCTCTGCTGCTGTCTGGGTACGACTGCTGCTCTGAGTCCTACAGCTCTCTGCTGCTGTCTGGGTACGACTGCTGCTCTGAGTCCTACAGCTCTCTGCTGTCTGTCTGGGTACGACTGCTGCTCTGAGTCCTACAGCTCTCTGCTGCTGTCTGGGTACGACTGCTGCTCTGAGTCCTACAGCTCTCTGCTGTCTGTCTGGGTACGACTGCTGCTCTGAGTCCTAGAGCTCTCTGCTGTCTGTCTGGGTACGACTGCTGCTCTGAGTCCTACAGCTCTCTGCTGTCTGTCTGGGTACGACTGCTGCTCTGAGTCCTACAGCTCTCTGCTGTCTGTCTGGGTACGACTGCTGCTCTGAGTCCTAGAGCTCTCTGCTGTCTGTCTGGGTACGACTGCTGCTCTGAGTCCTAGAGCTCTCTGCTGTCTGTCTGGGTACGACTGCTGCTCTGAGTCCTAGAGCTCTCTGCTGTCTGTCTGGGTACGACTGCTGCTCTGAGTCCTACAGCTCTCTGCTGCCTGTCTGGGTACGACTGCTGCTCTGAGTCCTAGAGCTCTCTGCTGCCTGTCTGGGTACGACTGCTGCTCTGAGTCCTACAGCTCTCTGCTGTCTGTCTGGGTACGACTGCTGCTCTGAGTCCTAGAGCTCTCTGCTGTCTGTCTGGGTACGACTGCTGCTCTGAGTCCTACAGCTCTCTGCTGTCTGTCTGGGTACGACTGCTGCTCTGAGTCCTAGAGCTCTCTGCTGTCTGTCTGGGTACGACTGCTGCTCTGAGTCCTACAGCTCTCTGCTGTCTGTCTGGGTACGACTGCTGCTCTGAGTCCTAGAGCTCTCTGCTGTCTGTCTGGGTACGACTGCTGCTCTGAGTCCTAGAGCTCTCTGCTGTCTGTCTGGGTACGACTGCTGCTCTGAGTCCTAGAGCTCTCTGCTGTCTGTCTGGGTACGACTGCTGCTCTGAGTCCTACAGCTCTCTGCTGCCTGTCTGGGTACGACTGCTGCTCTGAGTCCTAGAGCTCTCTGCTGCCTGTCTGGGTACGACTGCTGCTCTGAGTCCTACAGCTCTCTGCTGCCTGTCTGGGTATGACTGCTGCTCAGTCAAATAAACAACAAACTATATTGCCAAAAGCCTGAGTGAACAAATGTCTCTTCAGTGCAGACTTGAAAGAGTCCAATGTAGGCGTCTGGCGAATCTCCAAGGGGAGAGAGTTCCAGAGGGCAGTTCCAGGGGGCAGTTCCAGGGGGCAGTTCCAGGGGGCAGTTCCAGAGGGCAGTTCCAGGGGGCAGTTCCAGAGGGCAGTTCCAGAGGGCAGTTCCAGGGGGCAGTTCCAGAGGGCAGTTCCAGAGGGCAGTTCCAGGGGGCAGTTCCAGGGGGCAGTTCCAGAGGGCAGTTCCAGGGGGCAGTTCCAGGGGGCAGTTCCAGAGGGCAGTTCCAGGGGGCAGTTCCAGGGGGCAGTTCCAGGGGGCAGTTCCAGGGGGCAGTTCCAGGGGGCAGTTCCAGAGGGCAGTTCCAGGGGGCAGTTCCAGGGGGCAGTTCCAGGGGGCAGTTCCAGGGGGCAGTTCCAGGGGGCAGTTCCAGGGGGCAGTTCCAGGGGGCAGTTCCAGGGGGCAGTTCCAGGGGGCAGTTCCAGGGGGCAGTTCCAGGGGGCAGTTCCAGGGGGCAGTTCCAGGGGGCAGTTCCAGGGGGCTGCCACATAGAAGGCTCTATCGCCGAGGGTCCGCTTTTTTGCGTGACGGATGGTGAGGAGCTCGCTCCATGTCCGAGGACCTCAGGTTCTTCTCAGGGGTGTAGTCACAGTCCTGGAGGATTTCACAGATACCGGTCTGTGGGGCCTATAGAGGCCACTCAGGGGTGTAGTCACAGTCCTGGAGGGTATGACAGACACCGTGGGGCCTATAGAGGCCACTCAGGGGTGTAGTCACAGTCCTGGAGGGTATGACAGACACCATGGGGCCTATAGAGGCCACTCAGGGGTGTAGTCACAGTCCTGGAGGGTATGACAGACACCGTGGGGCCTATAGAGGCCACTCAGGGGTGTAGTCACAGTCCTGGAGGGTATGACAGACACCGTGGGGCCTATAAAGGCCACTCAGGGGTGTAGTCACAGTCCTGGAGGGTATGACAGACACCGTGGGGCCTATAAAGGCCACTCAGGGGTGTAGTCACAGTCCTGGAGGGTATGCCAGACACCGTGGGGCCTATAGAGGCCACTCAGGGGTGTAGTCACAGTCCTGGAGGGTATGACAGACACAGTGGGGCCTATAGAGGCCACTCAGGGGTGTAGTCGCAGTCCTGGAGGGTATGACAGACACCGTGGGGCCTATAGAGGCAACGGAGGGATTTGTAGGTGAGGAGGAGCAGTTTGTAGTTGATGCGGAACAAGGTAGTTCATAAATAAGATCTAATAACGTCCATTAAAAAATATATTTAAGAACTCGTGAAAATAGCAGATCTACAGGCGCTCATAGAGCTTGTAGATCTATTATTTTCACTATAGGGTCCCAAACATTTGGGTCATGAGAATTTGTGTGTCTGAGCAAATCTGTATTTTGGTCCTAACACACACACATTTAATTCCCATTGACAATGAACGGAGAATTTACGCCATGTGGGTCTGAGCAACTAGACAAATCGTCATGATGATGTACGATGATATGAACGCCCATCACTTCACATGGGTGTGATTCTTTTTAAACTCTGAGGAGGACTGTAAAATCATCAGTGTTAATTTACACTACAAACCCGTAAAGGGTCCATTTGGACCCCTGGGGGTCCCCGGACCCCATGTTGTGTAACTGTTTTATCTGCTGGATTACTGAGATTTACCGTCTAATTCTGGCTGATTTCCCAGAGTGTTGACATTTGAATGAATAGGGTGGCGGTGGTGGTGGTGATGTCATAGATGGACTTATGTATCGCAGGATGCTGACGTTGTGTTTCATCATATTGTGTTTCCTCACAACCTAATAATGTGCTGACATGAAAAAAATACTTAACCCACTGTGACCTGAGATCAGATTCTAAAAATGTCTTCTAAATCCTGACAGTTTTCTGTCAGGATTTTTCAAAAATAGCAGATCTACAAGCTCATAGCGCGCCACTCGGTGGCGCGCTATGAGCTTGTAGATCTGCTATTTTTCAATAGCTAAAGCATAACATAATGCTAACACCAAAAGGGGTTCCCACCCAAAATGGGTTGACCCATTTAGAACTGAGGCCAGATTCTACAAAGTGTCTTCTAAATCCTGACAGTTTTCTGAAAATCCTTATGTTTCTGTGTCAGTGGTGCTCAACCTTTTTCATGTCAAGGACCCCCAGAATTATCTGTATTATCTGTATTTGGATCTACAAGCCCGTAGCGCGGCACTCGGTGCCGCACTATGAGCTTGTAGATCTGCTATTTTTCAATAGCTAAAGCATGTTCAACCTATCTTCATATAACTGGTTCTCTTCTCACTAATGCTTATAGTATGGTACCATTTCTGTCTACGGTACTTACTCTGTGTCTCAGAGGAGGGCTGTGGACAGTCCAGAAACCTGTCTACTCACTCGGTGTCTCAAAGGAGAGCTGTGGACAGTTCAGAAACCTGTCTACTCACTCTGTGTCTCAGAGGAGAGCTGTGGACAGTCCAGAAACCTGTCTACTCACTCTGTGTCTCAGAGGAGGGCTGTGGACAGTCCAGAAACCTGTCTACTCACTCTGTGTCTCAGAGGAGGGCTGTGGACAGTCCAGAAACCTGTCTACTCACTCTGTGTCTCAGGAGGGCTGTGGACAGTCCAGAAACCTGTCTACTTACTCTGTGTCTCAGAGGAGAGCTGTGGACAGTTCAGAAACCTGTCTACTCGCTCTGTGTCTCAGAGGAGGGTTGTGGACAGTTCAGAAACCCACCTACCAGTGACATAATTGATGAGGAATCCAATCTAGGCTCGGCTCCGGGTTGAAATGACTGAGGGGGCGATTGAAAATGGCGACGGGCCACACATCATTTTTATGAAGTAAAACGATATGTAGGTAGGCTACATAAAATGGGGGTGCCGGGCGGCGGGCACCCAGTGGCGCCGGGCCTCATCCAAGCTAATAGAAACTGCAGGCTTTCTAGTCGTGGAAAATGTGTATTCTAATAATGGAAGCCATTGTTCCCGTGTTAATACAAATCAAAAATGTGTGAAATCTAGGCTGGTTTTTGAAGTGTTCACAGGCCTTCAACGAGCCACAGACCGAGTAGGAAAACATTGTACCATTTTTATCATGAACATTATAATGAGGACCAATTATAATAATATGGAGATTCAAGTAGACTTACTTCTGTATTGTCAGGCTAGGCTGTCTACCGTATCATCAAATTAATGTCAACCTGGAACAGTCAAAACTACAAGACTAAAAGTGAAGAGAGAAGATAAGATGCTGTCGTGTTGATAACATCAGTAACAGATTCACCTCACAGAGACTGCAGTGCCTCAGTGAAGCCATGCAGGGTGGATGACCTCACAGAGACTGCAGTGCCTCAGTGAAGCCATGCAGGGTGGATGACCTCACAGAGACTGCAGTGCCTCAGTGAAGCCATGCAGGGTGGATGACCTCACAGAGACTGCAGTGCCTCAGTGAAGCCATGCAGGGTGGATGACCTCACAGAGACTGCAGTGCCTCAGTGAAGCCATGCAGGGTGGATGACCTCACAGAGACTGCAGTGCCTCAGTGAAGCCATGCAGGGTGGATGACCTCACAGAGACTGCAGTGCCTCAGTGAAGCCATGCAGGGTGGATGACCTCACAGAGACTGCAGTGCCTCAGTGAAGCCATGCAGGGTGGATGACCTCACAGAGACTGCAGTGCCTCAGTGAAGCCATGCAGGGTGGATGACCTCACAGAGACTGCAGTGCCTCAGTGAAGCCATGCAGGGTGGATGACCTCACAGAGACTGCAGTGCCTCAGTGAAGCCATGCAGGGTGGATGACCTCACAGAGACTGCAGTGCCTCAGTGAAGCCATGCAGGGTGGATGACCTCACAGAGACTGCAGTGCCTCAGTGAAGCCATGCAGGGTGGATGACCTCACAGAGACTGCAGTGCCTCAGTGAAGCCATGCAGGGTGGATGACCTCACAGAGACTGCAGTGCCTCAGTGAAGCCATGCAGGGTGGATGACCTCACAGAGACTGCAGTGCCTCAGTGAAGCCATGCAGGGTGGATGACCTCACAGAGACTGCAGTGCCTCAGTGAAGCCATGCAGGGTGGATGACCTCACAGAGACTGCAGTGCCTCAGTGAAGCCA
>NC_136795.1:2264047-2271547 GCF_951216825.1 Electrona antarctica | reverse complement strand
GAGCAAAGATCATAATGACAACAACCAGGAACCATTATCCAGAAGGAAGGCAGGAAGAATGCATGCAGTCTAGTTGCAACTGGTCAGCTGACTGCCACATCAGCCAATGACATGTGGGTCAACTGGTCAGCTGACTGCCACATCAGCCAATGACATGTGGGTCAACTGGTCAGCTGACTGCCACATCAGCCAATGACATGTGGGTCTTGCACACACTGACTGAATACACCCACATAGTCACAGTGATGTGAATAGGTTTTCAATGTAATGAGTCCCGGGATGGTCTTTTAGATGAGTCCCAGGGACATTTTATGAGTCCCACTTCAACGACGTTAGGAGTCATACCTTGCCATTTTTACAAATTGCAGCATTTAACTCCAATTTAATTTTATATGGTTATTATAATGTGGTTATATTCATGTAGAAAACAGAAGAAATTATTATTATAACTAAAGCTAGCAAAATAAACTACAATAAAAAACAGTACAGTAGTGCATCCCGTGGATGCAGAGGTCGTTGTTTTATTGCGTCCCTTAACTATAAACTGCGTTTTGGGATGCAAAATGCACCCTATTTTAATCTCTGGTAATGTAGCATATTAACCCCTCGAGTATATCTGACTGAACTAACTCCGCAAGCTACGTATCATTTATTTGAGATAATCGCAATTTTCATAATCGGAAAATGTTCATACACTTTCAAACTGGAACTTTTCCCAGATTAGCAGAAATGGTTGACCTAACCCTAGCTCACAACACATCACTTAATGATGCTCTTTAAGCTTGTAGATCAGCTATTAATGTTTTTGAAATTATAAAATATGTCGGTAATTATAAAACGTATCCGTAGTTTATTTCAACAGGTGGTTGGACTGCCTTGAGTCACCTACTGTAATAACACCTTATAGTTCACCTGCTGTAATAACACCTTATAGTTCACCTACTGTAATAACACCTTATAGTTCACCTACTGTAATAACACCTTATAGTTCACCTATAGGTGGTTGGACTGCCTTGAGTCACCTACTGTAATAACACCTTATAGTTCACCTATAGGTGGTTGGACTGCCTTGAGTCACCTACTGTAATAACACCTTATAGTTCACCTATAGGTGGCTGGACTGCCTTGAGTCACCTACTGTAATAACACCTTATAGTTCACCTATAGGTGGTTGGACTGCCTTGAGTCACCTACTGTAATAACACCTTATAGTTCACCTATAGGTGGTTGGACTGCCTTGAGTCACCTACTGTAATAACACCTTATAGTTCACCTATAGGTGGTTGGACTGCCTTGAGTCACCTACTGTAATAACACCTTATAGTTCACCTATAGGTGGTTGGACTGCCTTGAGTCACCTACTGTAATAACACCTTATAGTTCACCTATAACCTGATTCCCTGAACCACTACAGTGTCAACTATACATTGCTCTTGTTTGTCTCTACAAGGAAACAGAAGTGAATGTGGAAGTTAAACTCTTACAGTAGGCTACTGTTGATGATCTATGCATGTGGAACATAAAAAAAAAAAAAAGGAATTACGTCAGCAAATCTCTTACTTACACCACCAACATTGTTCTCATGAAGCAGTTTTCTTCATAGACACAAATGTCATTCGTTGCACTTTACACTGTGGCAGCAGTGGCTCAGGAGTTAGCCTCGGTCCCAGGCTTACTTATCTGTGAAAAGAAAAGCCTGGTCACAACGTAAGGCAGAGAAGCATAAAGTAAAGCCTGGTCACAACGTAAGGCAGAGAAGCATAAAGTAAAGCCTGGTCACAACGTAAGACAGAGAAGCATAAAGTAAAGCCTGGTCACAACGTAAGACAGAGAAGCATAAAGTAAAGCCTGGTCACAACGTAAGGCAGAGAAGCATAAAGTAAAGCCTAGTCACAACGTAAGGCAGAGAAGCATAAAGTAAAGCCTGGTCACAACGTAAGGCAGAGAAGCATAAAGTAAAGCCTGGTCACAACGTAAGGCAGAGAAGCTAAAAGAAGAGCCTGGTCACAACGTAAGGCAGAGAAGCTAAAAGAAAAGCCTGGTCACAACGTAAGGCAGAGAAGCTAAAAGAAAAGCCTGGTCACAACGTAAGGCAGAGAAGCATAAAGTAAAGCCTGGTCACAACGTAAGGCAGAGAAGCATAAAGTAAAGCCTGGTCACAACGTAAGGCAGAGAAGCATAAAGTAAAGCCTGGTCACAACGTAAGGCAGAGAAGCATAAAGTAAAGCCTGGTCACAACGTAAGGCAGAGAAGCTAAAAGAAAAGCCTGGTCACAACGTAAGACAGAGAAGCATAAAGTAAAGCCTGGTCACAACGTAAGGCAGAGAAGCATAAAGTAAAGCCTGGTCACAACGTAAGGCAGAGAAGCATAAAGTAAAGCCTGGTCACAACGTAAGGCAGAGAAGCATAAAGTAAAGCCTGGTCACAACGTAAGGCAGAGAAGCATAAAGTAAAGCCTGGTCACAACGTAAGGCAGAGAAGCATAAAGAAAAGCCTGGTCACAACGTAAGGCAGAGAAGCTATCGGCGGATGTATCGTTCGGAACATCCGTCAGATGTATTTCCCCCGAATACGATATTTTTTCCCGACCAATCACAACACTTGTTTCATTCGCGGAGAATGTAAACTGATTTGTAAAGCATCAACGTCATTTCGATACTTCCGCTAAAATCCTGCAACTTCCGCCCAATGAAATGATAGCCTCTACAGCGTAGGTCTTGCCCAGGGTGCTCAGGAGTATAGAGTGGCTGGATGAGAACCACAAGGTTCCCAGTTCGATCCCTGTGGGCTCCCCCAGAGTTAAGTGTCGGAAGTATCCTTGACCAAGACCCGATGTGCAGGCTGGTGCCTTGCATGGTTTCCTCTGCCATCGGTGTGCAGGCTGGTGCCTTGCATGGTTTCCTCTGCCATCGGTGTGCAGGCTGGTGCCTTGCATGGTTTCCTCTGCCATCGGTGTGCAGGCTGGTGCCTTGCATGGTTTCCTCCATCGATGTGCAGGTTGGAGCCTTGCATGGTTTCCTCCATCGATGTGCAGGCTGGTGCCTTGCATGGTTTCCTCCATCGATGTGCAGGCTGGTGCCTTGCATGGTTTCCTCCATCGATGTGCAGGTTGGGGCCTTGCATGGTTTCCTCTGCCATCGATGTGCAGGCTGGTGCCTTGCATGGTTTCTGCCATCGGTGTGCAGGTTGGTGCCTTGCATGGTTTCTGCCATCGGTGTGCAGGCTGGTGCCTTGCATGGTTTCCTCCTCCATCGATGTGCAGGCTGGTGCCTTGCATGGTTTCTGCCATCGGTGTGCAGGCTGGTGCCTTGCATGGTTTCTGCCATCGGTGTGCAGGCTGGTGCCTTGCATGGTTTCCTCTGCCATCGGTGTGCAGGCTGGTGCCTTGCATGGTTTCTGCCATCGGTGTGCAGGCTGGTGCCTTGCATGGTTTCCTCTGCCATCGGTGTGCAGGCTGGTGCCTTGCATGGTTTCCTCCATCGATGTGCAGGTTGGAGCCTTGCATGGTTTCCTCCATCGATGTGCAGGCTGGTGCCTTGCATGGTTTCCTCCATCGATGTGCAGGCTGGTGCCTTGCATGGTTTCCTCCATCGATGTGCAGGTTGGGGCCTTGCATGGTTTCCTCTGCCATCGATGTGCAGGCTGGTGCCTTGCATGGTTTCCTCCATCGATGTGCAGGCTGGTGCCTTGCATGGTTTCCTCCATCGATGTGCAGGCTGGTGCCTTGCATGGTTTCCTCCATCGATGTGCAGGTTGGTGCCTTGCATGGTTTCCTCCATCGATGTGCAGGCTGGTGCCTTGCATGGTTTCCTCCATCGATGTGCAGGTTGGTGCCTTGCATGGTTTCCTCCATCGATGTGCAGGTTGGTGCCTTGCATGGTTTCCTCCTCCATCGATGTGCAGGTTGGTGCCTTGCATGGTTTCCTCCATCGGTGTGCAGGCTGGTGCCTTGCATGGTTTCCTCTGCCATCGATGTGCAGGTTGGTGCCTTGCATGGTTTCCTCTGCCATCGATGTGCAGGTTGGTGCCTTGCATGGTTTCCTCCTCCATCGATGTGCAGGTTGGTGCCTTGCATGGTTTCCTCCATCGGTGTGCAGGCTGGTGCCTTGCATGGTTTCCTCCACCATCGATGTGCAGGTTGGTGCCTTGCATGGTTTCCTCTGCCATCGATGTGCAGGTTGGTGCCTTGCATGGTTTCCTCCATCGATGTGCAGGCTGGTGCCTTGCATGGTTTCCTCCATCGATGTGCAGGCTGGTGCCTTGCATGGTTTCCTCCATCGATGTGCAGGTTGGTGCCTTGCATGGTTTCCTCCATCGATGTGCAGGCTGGTGCCTTGCATGGTTTCTGCCATCGATGTGCAGGCTGGTGCCTTGCATGGTTTCCTCCATCGATGTGCAGGCTGGTGCCTTGCATGGTTTCTGCCATCGATGTGCAGGTTGGTGCCTTGCATGGTTTCTGCCATCGATGTGCAGGCTGGTGCCTTGCATGGTTTCTGCCATCGATGTGCAGGCTGGTGCCTTGCATGGTTTCCTCCTCCATCGATGTGCAGGTTGGTGCCTTGCATGGTTTCCTCCTCCATCGATGTGCAGGCTGGTGCCTTGCATGGTTTCCTCCTCCATCGATGTGCAGGCTGGTGCCTTGCATGGTTTCCTCCTCCATCGATGTGCAGGCTGGTGCCTTGCATGGTTTCCTCCATCGATGTGCAGGCTGGTGCCTTGCATGGTTTCCTCCTCCATCGATGTGCAGGCTGGTGCCTTGCATGGTTTCCTCCTCCATCGATGTGCAGGTTGGTGCCTTGCATGGTTTCCTCCTCCATCGATGTGCAGGTTGGTGCCTTGCATGGTTTCCTCCTCCATCGATGTGCAGGTTGGTGCCTTGCATGGTTTCCTCCTCCATCGATGTGCAGGCTGGTGCCTTGCATGGTTTCCTCCATCGATGTGCAGGCTGGTGCCTTGCATGGTTTCCTCTGCCATCGATGTGCAGGCTGGTGCCTTGCATGGTTTCCTCCTCCATCGATGTGCAGGCTGGTGCCTTGCATGGTTTCCTCCTCCATCGATGTGCAGGCTGGTGCCTTGCATGGTTTCCTCCATCGATGTGCAGGTTGGTGCCTTGCATGGTTTCCTCCTCCATCGATGTGCAGGTTGGAGCCTTGCATGGTTTCCTCCTCCATCGATGTGCAGGTTGGAGCCTTGCATGGTTTCCTCCATCGATGTGCAGGCTGGGGCCTTGCATGGTTTCCTCCTCCATCGATGTGCAGGCTGGTGCCTTGCATGGTTTCCTCCTCCATCGATGTGCAGGCTGGTGCCTTGCATGGTTTCCTCCATCGATGTGCAGGTTGGTGCCTTGCATGGTTTCCTCCATCGATGTGCAGGCTGGGGCCTTGCATGGTTTCCTCCATCGATGTGCAGGTTGGTGCCTTGCATGGTTTCCTCCATCGATGTGCAGGCTGGTCCTTGCATGGTTTCCTCCATCGATGTGCAGGTTGGTGCCTTGCATGGTTTCCTCCATCGATGTGCAGGTTGGTGCCTTGCATGGTTTCCTCCATCGATGTGCAGGTTGGGGCCTTGCATGGTTTCCTCTGCCATCGATGTGCAGGCTGGTGCCTTGCATGGTTTCCTCCTCCATCGATGTGCAGGCTGGTGCCTTGCATGGTTTCCTCCTCCATCGATGTGCAGGCTGGTGCCTTGCATGGTTTCCTCCATCGATGTGCAGGCTGGTGCCTTGCATGGTTTCCTCCTCCATCGATGTGCAGGCTGGTGCCTTGCATGGTTTCCTCCATCGATGTGCAGGCTGGTGCCTTGCATGGTTTCCTCCATCGATGTGCAGGCTGGTGCCTTGCATGGTTTCCTCCATCGATGTGCAGGTTGGAGCCTTGCATGGTTTCCTCCATCGATGTGCAGGTTGGTGCCTTGCATGGTTTCCTCCATCGATGTGCAGGCTGGTGCCTTGCATGGTTTCCTCCATCGATGTGCAGGCTGGTGCCTTGCATGGTTTCCTCCATCGATGTGCAGGCTGGTGCCTTGCATGGTTTCCTCCTCCATCGATGTGCAGGCTGGTGCCTTGCATGGTTTCCTCTGCCATCGATGTGCAGGTTGGTGCCTTGCATGGTTTCCTCCATCGATGTGCAGGCTGGTGCCTTGCATGGTTTCCTCCATCGATGTGCAGGCTGGTGCCTTGCATGGTTTCCTCCATCGATGTGCAGGCTGGTGCCTTGCATGGTTTCCTCCTCCATCGATGTGCAGGCTGGTGCCTTGCATGGTTTCCTCTGCCATCGATGTGCAGGCTGGTGCCTTGCATGGTTTCCTCCATCGATGTGCAGGTTGGTGCCTTGCATGGTTTCCTCCATCGATGTGCAGGCTGGTGCCTTGCATGGTTTCCTCCATCGATGTGCAGGTTGGTGCCTTGCATGGTTTCCTCTGCCATCGATGTGCAGGTTGGTGCCTTGCATGGTTTCCTCCATCGATGTGCAGGTTGGTGCCTTGCATGGTTTCCTCCATCGATGTGCAGGTTGGTGCCTTGCATGGTTTCCTCCATCGATGTGCAGGCTGGTGCCTTGCATGGTTTCCTCCTCCATCGATGTGCAGGCTGGTGCCTTGCATGGTTTCCTCCATCGATGTGCAGGCTGGTGCCTTGCATGGTTTCCTCCATCGATGTGCAGGTTGGTGCCTTGCATGGTTTCCTCCTCCATCGATGTGCAGGTTGGAGCCTTGCATGGTTTCCTCCTCCATCGATGTGCAGGTTGGAGCCTTGCATGGTTTCCTCTGCCATCGATGTGCAGGTTGGTGCCTTGCATGGTTTCCTCCTCCATCGATGTGCAGGTTGGAGCCTTGCATGGTTTCCTCCTCCATCGATGTGCAGGTTGGAGCCTTGCATGGTTTCCTCTGCCATCGATGTGCAGGCTGGTGCCTTGCATGGTTTCCTCTGCCATCGATGTGCAGGCTGGTGCCTTGCATGGTTTCCTCCATCGATGTGCAGGTTGGTGCCTTGCATGGTTTCCTCTGCCATCGATGTGCAGGTTGGTGCCTTGCATGGTTTCCTCGGCCATCGGTGGGTGAATGTAATGTACGTGCCTTGGATATTTAACGGCTGTCGGTGAGAAAGGCCTGTAATTATTCAACCATTTCGACCTGAGGCCGATTCTTAAAAAATGGCTTCTAAATCCTAACATTTTCATTGTCAGTGGTGCTCAACTTTTTTCATGTCAACTAAGGACCTCCAGAATTATCTGTATTTGTTGTATCTGTATATGCTGAATATATGTTGTTCCAGGGACCCCCCCCCCCCCCCCCCCCCCAGAAGCTAAGATTTGAGTTAAAAACTCTGAAAGAACATATATTCAAAGATTCACGCCACATTTTCACGATTTTTCAAAAGTAGCAGACCTACAAGCTCGTAGCGCGGCACTCGGTGCCACGCTATGAGCTTGTAGATCTGCTATTTCAATAGCTAAAGTATAACAATCTTTAAAACAGTAAAAGGGGTTCCCGCCCAGAATGGGT
>NC_136795.1:2256698-2263847 GCF_951216825.1 Electrona antarctica | reverse complement strand
GCCAGCCAATAAGAGTATAAATGTATTTTGTAACAGACTACACAATAAGCCAGCCAATAAGAGTATAAATGTATTTTGTAACAGACTACACAATAAGCCAGCCAATAAGAGTATAAATGTATTTTGTAACAGACTACACAATAAGCCAGCCAATAAGAGTATAAATGTATTTTGTAACAGACTACACAATAAGCCAGCCAATAAGAGTATAAATGTATTTTGTAACAGACTACACAATAAGCCAGCCAATAAGAGTATAAATGTATTTTGTAACAGACTACACAATAAGCCAGCCAATAAGAGTATAAATGTATTTTGTAACAGACTACACAATAAGCCAGCCAATAAGAGTATAAATGTATTTTGTAACAGACTACACAATAAGCCAGCCAATAAGAGTATAAATGTATTTTGTAACAGACTACACAATAAGCCAGCCAATAAGAGTATAAATGTATTTTGTAACAGACTACACAATAAGCCAGCCAATAAGAGTACAAAGCCACATTTCCATCTATAAGACCAAAACCTCAATGAACGAAAACATGAGTTAAAAAACGAGGCTTCGTTCAGAAAATGTGAAGAGAACTTTATAATGAACAGATTAATAAATAACAGGTGAATAAATGAATATGTGGTTAATACTCAGTCTCAGCTGACATCAGGCCACATCACTTTCTCTTGAACAATACCTAAAATCTGGTTCAAAACAATGAAAATAAATAAATGATGTCTTTATTGGTGTGACCATGACGGGCCGCGGATACATTGATCAGGGTTGAGTAGCACTGGGACAGTGTTTTGACAGCAAAATCTGATTTTAGTTTTAGTCATTAGTCTCTTGAATAGTTTTCATTTAGTTTTAGTCACATTTTATTCACCTGGAATGTTTTAGAGTTAGTCTAGTTTTAGTCGACTAAATATCATAAGATTTTAGTCGACTAAATCTACAGGTGATTTAGTCGACTAAAATGTATTTTGGCGGGCCTTGATGTCGTCGTAATGACTGATTTTACATATGCTGAAAATAGCCGATCAACCAAGTGTAAAAGTGTAAAATACTGGATCTCCTGTCCACTATAGTCCCTTCCTAGTATTTTAGTCTAGTTTTTATTTGTTGACAAAATTGTCAGTATATTTAGTCTTAGTTTTAGTCATCGTGGCTTAGTTTTCATGTAGTTTCCATTTAGTTTTCGTCAGTGAAAAAAGGTAGTCGACTTGAGTAAAAGTACAAAAGTATTGGCATCAAAATGTACTTAAAGTACCAAAAGTAGAAAGTATACTCCTGCAGAATGTGCCCATTTCAAGTAGTCAAATGTATAAAATATTTTTTTAAATGTTGGCGTCGTGTTTTCAAATGGCCAAAATGTATTGATTGATTGATTGAAAATGTTATTCACAGTTTGCTTTCTGGTCCAGAGGGGCGGGACATGATGCTTTCTGGTCCAGAGGGGCGGGCCAGCATGCTTTCTGGTCCAGAGGGGCGGGACATGATGCTTTCTGGTCCAGAGGGGCGGGACAGCATGCTTTCTGGTCCAGAGGGGCGGGCCAGCATGCTTTCTGGTCCAGAGGGGCGGGACAGCATGCTTTCTGGTCCAGAGGGGCGGGACAGCATGCTTTCTGGTCCAGAGGGGCGGGGCAGCATGCTTTCTGGTCCAGAGGGGCGGGACAGCATGCTTTCTGGTCCAGAGGGGCGGGGCAGCATGCTTTCTGGTCCAGAGGGGCGGGTCAGCATGCTTTCTGGTCCAGAGGGGCGGGGCAGCATGCTTTCTGGTCCACAGGGGCGGGACAGCATGCTTTCTGGTCCAGAGGGGCGGGGCAATATGCTTTCTGGTCCAGAGGGGCGGGGAAGCATGCTTTCTGGTCCAGAGGGGCGGGACAGCATGCTTTCTGGTCCAGAGGGGCGGGGCAGCATGCTTTCTGGTCCAGAGGGGCGGGTCAGCATGCTTTCTGGTCCAGAGGGGCGGGGCAGCATGCTTTCTGGTCCACAGGGGCGGGACAGCATGCTTTCTGGTCCAGAGGGGCGGGGCAGCATGCTTTCTGGTCCAGAGGGGCGGGGAAGCATGCTTTCTGGTCCAGAGGGGCGGGGTTCTGGTCCAGAGGGGCGGGACAGCATGCTTTCTGATCCAGAGGGGCGGGGCAGCATGCTTTCTGGTCCAGAGGGGCGGGGCAGCATGCTTTCTGGTCCAGAGGGGTCAATGGAGACCCAATTGGACTCCGGTTCCAACTCCGTTGCGGCTTTTCCCCCTGGACCCCCCTGGCGTTTAAGACATAATAATATAGAATATAGAAGAACAAAGTGCGTGGACAGTGGGTGGGGCCTTTACAATGCCCATATATGGAGAGCACCTTAAACTATATGTGAAGGCCTGAAATGTCAGTATAATTACATAAAATAGTAAAAAATGGCAAACCCCTTATCCCTAAACTTCTTTGCCTTTTTTTTTACTATTTTGAAAAACATTTTTGAATAGTTCAACTAGCCAATCTACATTGACCTGAGCTTGTAGACTGGCCATTTTAACTATTCAAAAATGTTTTGCAAAATAGTAAAATGTTTAGGGATAAGGGGTTTAGCGGTGACGAAAATGGAGCCCATATTATGTCTATTTTCTCAGACACTATGACGTAGAATCCATTCATTGTCAAGGAGAATGTTATGTCTGTGTAGGACAAAGTTTGTGGACAAACACCCAAAGCTGCATATAGGAGGGGCTAGTGCCCCTCAAAAATCACACCTGTGTGAAGTGAGGGGCGCTCTTATCATCACACATCATCATACTCTCATTCTATAGTATAGCCAATCACAATTTACGTCCTCGCTTTTCGTCTTCTAAGTGTGTTTAGTACCCTCAAAGCTGGACATAAAACGGTATAACGCCCCTCAAAAAGTATTGCAAATTGGAATTTTTTCCACCCTAAAACATGATCATCAGGTATTATTATAATATAAGGAGGTAGAACTTTTTCCAAAAAGTGTACAGTATTTGTTAAAAGCATGCTTTTATGTGGACACGCCCACCAGTTCAGGTGGTGATCCACCTGAACTGAAGCCGCCCCCACAGCTGTAGTTGTATGATAAAGGGGGAGGGGCTCATAGTGTGGTGTCACTATATTACTGTTCATTTCATTGGCCCGTTTGACTGTCAAGGGTTCGGCCTCCAGGAAGAAACCCTAAATACAAAGTTAATAGAGCGTCGCAGTCCCGCCCCCTACCAGGGCCCAGGAAATGATTCTCCGTTCATTTTCCTCATAGACATTTCAAAAAGTATTTATTTAAAGACGTTTACGCCGCGGACAAAGCCAACTCGAGTCGTGACAACTCATGACAACAAACACCATTTTTTGGACCGAACAAATAATTAGAAAGAAGAAAAAAACGGCAGGTTACAACACTTTTTTTGTTGTTTTTCTTCTTTGTAATTATTTGTTTGGTCCAAAATATTGTGTTTGTTGTCATGAGTTGTCACGACTCGAGTTGGCTTTGTCCGCGGCGTAACCGTCTTTAAATAAATACTAATAGAAATGTCTATGGGAAAAATGCATTGGGAATCATTTCCTGGGCCTGGCATCGTCATGAAAGGGGCGGGACGCGACGCTCTATACACCATTGCACATAAAAACGAATCCAGGGTGTCTAATGAAGTACTGTCACCTCATAGACACATGAAAAACTGGAAAAATACAAAAATTGTGGCACTACATCTGTAAGTATATAAATGTAGCCTACTGATTAATTAAAGTTATGCCTGATGACACATTGAGGTTAGACAACACACTCCATATTTGGGCGTAGCTGCTTTGGAAACGCCTTATATGGTCATAGTTTAGTCACGATGATGACATCATGAGTGTGATGTCAGATAATCTAATTCAGAGAGGTTCTCAAACTGCGGGTCGGGGCCCCACGTGGGGCCACAGGACGTTCAGGGTGCGGGTCGGGGCCCCACGTGGGGCCACAGGACGTTCAGGGTGCGGGTCGCTTCCCATTGAGGGTTTTTCCTTTTTTTTCCGTTTTGTAATAATAATGATAACACATACATGCACGCTTCCATTTACATCTGTAAATATGCAGAAATACTTCTCTTGCTTTTTACATTTAAAAGAGAATTCCATGCTAGAAGGCTTTCTTACCTTTATTTGTAGTTGTTACGTCCCCACCAAAGAGGTCCAGGTGTTATTTGTAGTTGTTACGTCCCCACCAAAGAGGTCCAGGTGTTATTTGTAGTTGTTACGTCCCCACCAAAGAGGTCCAGGTGTTATTTGTAGTTGTTACGTCCCCACCAAAGAGGTCCAGGTGTTATTTGTAGTTGTTACGTCCCCACCAAAGAGGTCCAGGTGTTATTTGTAGTTGTTACGTCCCCACCAAAGAGGTCCAGGTGTTATTTGTAGTTGTTACGTCCCCACCAAAGAGGTCCAGGTGTTATTTGTAGTTGTTACGTCCCCACCAAAGAGGTCCAGGTGTTATTTGTAGTTGTTACGTCCCCACCAAAGAGGTCCAGGTGTTATTTTGTGCAAAAGTGCATTTTTGGCTATTTCCCCTAATATAAGCCCTCAATGGGGGTTGGGTTTTTGTGCTAATTCGCTTATTTCCATCGAAACAAGTAGTAAAGTGTGCCGCTTCGGATACTATTTACATTATGAAGAGAGGATATATACAAAAAAATATTTTTGAGCAATGGAAATAAGCGAATTAGCATAACACCCCATAGCCCCTTTCAATTCAATGCAATTCAAATTCATTTAGGGCTTATGGTAGGGGAAATAGCCAATAATGCGCTTTTGCACAAAATAACACCTGGACCTCCTTGGTGGGGACGTAACGACTACTAATAAATATACAAATATATATAAATACAAATAAAGGTAAGAAAGCCTTCTAGCATGGAATTCTCATTTAAACTGTGTTGATATTAAGACAAATTCAACAGGAATCACAGCATTAGGCTATAAATGCATTTTGCAGTAAAGTTTTGCTATTAATCTAACATCTTACCAAACTCTGCTCTTATAATGTGGGTCCCAAATGGGCTCCACCATCCACGACACTTTTCCTGACATTTTTGAGAACCACTGAATGGAATTCATATGAATATTGTGATTTATTAATTAGTATTTTTTTTCCCAGATACGTAACAGCTTCCTCCAGATCAAATAAACAAAAAAAATGCAATAAAAAAAGAAAGTGATATATTATTGAAACAAAAAGGATATATCATATCCATAGTGCTAATAGTGATAGTAATAGCCTATGACATCAAAAGATGTCTCAACTAAATTAAATAAGCTGTTGACTGACTAACTCCTCCACTCCTCCACTCTGATCATTGATTGGATGTCATTGGACAACTGACTGACTGGCAGGACCGCGCAGCCAACCGGAGAGTCCCTGTCCGCGCGCGTCGGGTCCAATCGGAGCGGCCGAGGGGCGGGCCCGTGTGCAGCAGTGCGTCGGGTGGAGTCATCAGTGTGTGTGTGTGTGTGAGAGAGACAGAACCATAGAAGAACCGTTTAACAGACACACAGGGAGGAGACCCTCTGCTTTTCTTTTTCATTTCAACAACTCCTCTTCTTCCTTTTTTCATTAACCTCCCACCACACACACACACACACACACACTACAAAGACTGTGATTTTATTAAAACAAAGACAATGACGACGACCACCACCTTCCAGGGAATGGAGCCAGGCGTTAAAAGCAGCTCAAGGTAAAAAAAATAAAATAAAAGAAAAACCTTATTTTAAAAAAAAGAACATTTTCTTCCAGAACAAACAAAAGAAAAGCGTTCGGGTCGGGTCGGTGTGGATGTGGATGTGGGGTGGATGCACATTATTTCAGAACCAGTATAGTCAGAGAGCTTCTGGATCTTTCTAAAAAGAAAAAAAAAATCTTTATAGTTGCATTGTGTTTTTTTTTCTGCTAATGGACACAGAAACAGACTAGAGGGGGGGGGGATTATAATGTGGATTATGGTTTAAACTGCTATAATTAATCTTATTGTTGGTGGGAGTGGAGTGGAGTGGAGTCTGGGACTGACTCAAACTGAACTGCTTGTGTCTGTTGTCGGTTGGACCAGCAGAGCCAGTGAAGCTAGGCTAGTTCTTTTTTAGTTTAGGGTTCAGGCTCTCAGCCTGGCCTTTATTTGTCGCTAAATAGAGACACTGACTCTGCAATCAGGAAAAAGGAAACTCAGAGAATATACATGCCTGATGCCACGAGGTGGAATCACCCTTTCTCTCTCTCTCTCTCTTTTTGTTTATCATGGTGATTTAATTTTAGAAAGCCTGATCAAATCAAATGTGCCAGCAATGAAAGCTGATCTAGGGAGGAGGAACAGCAGAGAGAGAGAGAGGGGAACTTTTATTCCGTTCCAACTATCTGTCCAGCTATATGGAGACAGATTGGAAGGGTGTTGCTCTGAGGTTGGAGTGTTTTCTCTGGTTTAATAGATCTATGCTTCTTATGATCTTGTCGCTGCATTTTCTACTGCATTAAAGAAGCATATAGGAACAGATTTATATGCTATCAGATGATGTCCAGCCCCAGCCATGACAGGGCTCTCTCTCTCTCTCTCTCTCTCTCTCTCTCTCTCTGCTTGAGTCATTATTACAGGAACAATATATCCCAGACAGAGCCAGACTCTATCAGTCTGCAGATCTCATTATCTCTTGAGTTGGCCTTCGCTGTAGTCAGTGTGTTGTTGGATCAGAGAAGCTCGTCTAAATAGTTTCTTCTGGAAAGATCCAAGTGTTTGCTCAACATTGTCATTGTCAGATGGAGCTTATAAACGTGTCAGTGAACTGAAGTATGATCATTTGACCCATTAAAAAGGCCTCCTTTTTGAAGTTGTTGTGAATGGACTGAGAGAAGGAGGGAGGGGAGGGGAGGGAGAGTACCTTTTGTAGGGGCCCATTTTTAGAGGGAGTCATTCCTCAGGAACTCAGTCAGTCAGACCTTGGCTTCCTTTTCCTGGAAGTGATGGTGATGGTGATGATGTGTTGCTGACTCGCTGTGTGCTTTCACTCAAAGTCTCAAACACTGAGTGAAACGAAGATACTTGGATAAGGAAGATCTGTCTGTAGACTCTGTAACCAACCAACCAGACAGTTTGTCATAAACATCTGAAACAGATCTAATTTGACAGCTAT
>NC_136795.1:2204198-2251698 GCF_951216825.1 Electrona antarctica | reverse complement strand
CAAAAGTAGCAGATCTACAAGATCACCGCATGTCACTTTGTGCCGCGGTGCAACAATCTTTATATTTATATATATTTTTGAAAGCTAACATCTTTAAACTGAAATCTTTGCTTCTGGGAGGTCCCTAGAACAAAGATATTTTGAGATGGTGGGGTGCGCGGCCAAATACATAATCATTTTGGGCGTCTTTGACATTAAAAGGTTTGAGAACGACTGAGTCTTTGTAGAATCGCCCTCAGGCTCACAGGTAACCAACCCTCTCCTCATAGAGTCTGTCTCCACACTGTCCTCCATAGATAACTGCTGTAACAGTCTGTGTCTCCAGTACTGTCCTCCATAGATAACTGCTGTAACAGTCTGTGTCTCCAGTACTGTCCCCTGTAGATAACTGCTGTAACAGTCTGTGTCTCCAGTACTGTCCCCCATAGATAACTGCTGTAACAGTCTGTGTCTCCAGTACTGTCCCCCATAGATAACTGCTGTAACAGTCTGTGTCTCCAGTACTGTCCCCTGTAGATAACTGCTGTAACAGTCTGTGTCTCCAGTACTGTCCCCTGTAGATAACTGCTGTAACAGTCTGTGTCTCCAGTACTGTCCCCCATAGATAACTGCTGTAACAGTCTGTGTCTCCACACTGTCCTCCATAGATAACTGCTGTAACAGTCTGTGTCTCCAGTACTGTCCTCCATAGATAACTGCTGTAACAGTGTGTCTCCACACTGTCCCCCATAGATAACTGCTGTAACAGTCTGTGTCTCCACACTGTCCCCCATAGATAACTGCTGTAACAGTCTGTGTCTCCAGTACTGTCCCCTGTAGATAACTGCTGTAACAGTCTGTGTCTCCAGTACTGTCCCCCATAGATAACTGCTGTAACAGTCTGTGTCTCCAGTACTGTCCTCCATAGATAACTGCTGTAACAGTGTGTCTCCACACTGTCCCCCATAGATAACTGCTGTAACAGTCTGTGTCTCCAGTACTGTCCCCTGTAGATAACTGCTGTAACAGTCTGTGTCTCCAGTACTGTCCCCCATAGATAACTGCTGTAACAGTCTGTGTCTCCACACTGTCCCCCATAGATAACTGCTGTAACAGTCTGTGTCTCCAGTACTGTCCCCCATAGATAACTGCTGTAACAGTCTGTGTCTCCAGTACTGTCCTCCATAGATAACTGCTGTAACAGTGTGTCTCCACACTGTCCCCCATAGATAACTGCTGTAACAGTCTGTGTCTCCACACTGTCCCCTGTAGATAACTGCTGTAACAGTCTGTGTCTCCACACTGTCCTCCATAGATAACTGCTGTAACAGTCTGTGTCTCCACACTGTCCCCTGTAGATAACTGCTGTAACAGTCTGTGTCTCCAGTACTGTCCCCTGTAGATAACTGCTGTAACAGTCTGTGTCTCCAGTACTGTCCCCCATAGATAACTGCTGTAACAGTCTGTGTCTCCAGTACTGTCCCCTGTAGATAACTGCTGTAACAGTCTGTGTCTCCAGTACTGTCCCCTGTAGATAACTGCTGTAACAGTCTGTGTCTCCAGTACTGTCCCCTGTAGATAACTGCTGTAACAGTCTGTGTCTCCACACTGTCCTCCATAGATAACTGCTGTAACAGTCTGTGTCTCCAGTACTGTCCCCTGTAGATAACTGCTGTAACAGTCTGTGTCTCCAGTACTGTCCCCTGTAGATAACTGCTGTAACAGTCTGTGTCTCCAGTACTGTCCTCCATAGATAACTGCTGTAACAGTCTGTGTCTCCACACTGTCCCCTGTAGATAACTGCTGTAACAGTCTGTGTCTCCAGTACTGTCCCCTGTAGATAACTGCTGTAACAGTCTGTGTCTCCAGTACTGTCCCCCATAGATAACTGCTGTAACAGTCTGTGTCTCCAGTACTGTCCCCTGTAGATAACTGCTGTAACAGTCTGTCTCCAGTACTGTCCCCCATAGATAACTGCTGTAACAGTCTGTGTCTCCAGTACTGTCCCCTGTAGATAACTGCTGTAACAGTCTGTCTCCAGTACTGTCCCCCATAGATAACTGCTGTAACAGTCTGTGTCTCCAGTACTGTCCCCTGTAGATAACTGCTGTAACAGTCTGTGTCTCCAGTACTGTCCCCCATAGATAACTGCTGTAACAGTCTGTGTCTCCAGTACTGTCCCCTGTAGATAACTGCTGTAACAGTCTGTCTCCAGTACTGTCCTCCATAGATAACTGCTGTAACAGTCTGTGTCTCCAGTACTGTCCTCCATAGATAACTGCTGTAACAGTCTGTGTCTCCACACTGTCCCCCATAGATAACTGCTGTAACAGTCTGTGTCTCCAGTACTGTCCCCCATAGATAACTGCTGTAACAGTCTGTGTCTCCAGTACTGTCCCCTGTAGATAACTGCTGTAACAGTCTGTGTCTCCAGTACTGTCCCCCATAGATAACTGCTGTAACAGTCTGTGTCTCCAGTACTGTCCCCCATAGATAACTGCTGTAACAGTCTGTGTCTCCAGTACTGTCCCCTGTAGATAACTGCTGTAACAGTCTGTGTCTCCAGTACTGTCCCCTGTAGATAACTGCTGTAACAGTCTGTGTCTCCAGTACTGTCCTCCATAGATAACTGCTGTAACAGTCTGTGTCTCCAGTACTGTCCTCCATAGATAACTGCTGTAACAGTCTGTGTCTCCACACTGTCCCCCGTAGATAACTGCTGTAACAGTCTGTGTCTCCACACTGTCCCTGTCTCCAGTACTGTCCCCTGTAGATAACTGCTGTAACAGTCTGTGTCTCCACACTGTCCCTGTCTCCAGTACTGTCCCCTGTAGATAACTGCTGTAACAGTCTGTGTCTCCACACTGTCCCTGTCTCCAGTACTGTCCCCTGTAGATAACTGCTGTAACAGTCTGTGTCTCCAGTACTGTCCCCTGTAGATAACTGCTGTAACAGTCTGTGTCTCCAGTACTGTCCCCCATAGATAACTGCTGTAACAGTCTGTGTCTCCAGTACTGTCCCCTGTAGATAACTGCTGTAACAGTCTGTGTCTCCAGTACTGTCCTCCATAGATAACTGCTGTAACAGTCTGTGTCTCCAGTACTGTCCCCCATAGATAACTGCTGTAACAGTCTGTGTCTCCAGTACTGTCCCCCATAGATAACTGCTGTAACAGTCTGTGTCTCCAGTACTGTCCTCCATAGATAACTGCTGTAACAGTCTGTGTCTCCAGTACTGTCCCCCGTAGATAACTGCTGTAACAGTCTGTGTCTCCAGTACTGTCCCCCATAGATAACTGCTGTAACAGTCTGTGTCTCCACACTGTCCCCCATAGATAACTGCTGTAACAGTCTGTGTCTCCAGTACTGTCCTCCATAGATAACTGCTGTAACAGTCTGTGTCTCCACACTGTCCCCCATAGATAACTGCTGTAACAGTCTGTGTCTCCAGTACTGTCCCCTGTAGATAACTGCTGTAACAGTGTGTCTCCAGTACTGTCCCCCATAGATAACTGCTGTAACAGTCTGTGTCTCCAGTACTGTCCCCCATAGATAACTGCTGTAACAGTCTGTGTCTCCAGTACTGTCCCCTGTAGATAACTGCTGTAACAGTCTGTGTCTCCAGTACTGTCCCCTGTAGATAACTGCTGTAACAGTCTGTGTCTCCAGTACTGTCCCCCGTAGATAACTGCTGTAACAGTCTGTGTCTCCACACTGTCCCCTGTAGATAACTGCTGTAACAGTCTGTGTCTCCAGTACTGTCCTCCATAGATAACTGGGGCGGCGGTGGCTCAGAGGTAGAGTGGCCCGATGGTAACCGCAAGGTTGCCAGTTCGAACCCAGGCTCCCCCAGAGTCAGTGTCGAAGTGTCCTTGAGCAAGACACTGAACCCCTAATTGCTCCCGATGTGCTGGTCGGTGCCTTGTATGGTTTCCGCCGCCATCGGTGTATGAATGTGTGGGTGAATGTGATGCACAATCATATGTAAAGCGCCTTGGATAAAAGGCGCTGTATAAATGCACCATTTTATAACTAACAGTCTGTGTCTCCAGTACTGTCCTCCACTGGGCTGTGTGCAGTGTTGTGTTGTAATGTTTACGCTGGGGCAGGTTCTGGGGCAGGTTCTGCATGTTTTCTGTGGCCACACTTTGGCAGCGAGCAGCAAAGAAAACCCCTCCACCACATAACTGTGTTTCTGTAGAGAGAGAAGGCAACGCAACACCACCTCCTCCTCCTCCTCCACCAGCACATAACTGTGTTTCTGTAGAGAGAGAAGGCAACGCAACAACACCACCTCCTCCTCCTCCACCAGCACATAACTGTGTTTCTGTAGAGAGAGAAGGCAACGCAACACCACCTCCTCCTCCTCCTCCTCCACCAGCACATAACTGTGTTTCTGTAGAGAGAGAAGGCAACGCAACACCACCACCTCCTCCTCCACCACCTCCTCCTCCTCCTCCTCCACCACCACCTCCTCCTCCTCCTCCTCCTCCTCCTCCTCCTCCTCCTCCTCCTCCACCAGCACATAACTGTGTTTCTGTAGAGAGAGAAGACACAGCGACACCACCTCCTCCTCCTCCTCCACCAGGACATGACTGTGTTTCTGTAGAGAGAGAAGACACAGCGACACCACCACCTCCTCCTCCTCCTCCTCCTCCAGGACATGACTGTGTTTCTGTAGACACAGTAACCCTGGCCTCGCTATGTCGGCCATGTTGTTACAGAAGACACAAACACGTTTCACAATGTTTTATAAAAGTAGCCGGTTAAGCAATGTTTCACGAGAGGGTGTGCGTTACCAACCGGCCTGCGTTGCTGCAGTAAGCAGCGCATTATGCCACACAGTTGCCCTTATAACTACGATATTCATTATAAAATCTTTGAGGTCGATGAAGCAAACAATCTCAGCAATTCCCAACAGATCAGAATATAGAACTTTTAACCCATTCTGGACGGTGAACCCCTTTTGGTGTTTTAAGCATTATTTTATACTTTAGCTATTGAAACAAATCATGAAAATGTGGCGCAAATCTTTGAATATATTCTTTCACAGCAAACGTTTTAACTCGAATCTTTGCTTCCGGGGTGTCCCTGCAACAACATATTTTCAGATGGGGGTTGGCAGCCACTTGCATATAGTTTTTGGGGTCCTTGACATTAAATATTGAGAACCACTTACATAGAAATATATGTATTTCAGAAAATTGTCATGATTTAGAAGATTTTGTTTAAGGTCAGGTCTAAATGGGTTGAACAGAAAACACTTTATTTTAACCAGAATATATCACTTACAGCTCCTTTTGAATTCTTTGGTGGGCAGAAAAAGCCTCCTAAGCCAAACGACACACCCAGGTGGTCCCAGGAGGAGGAGGAGGAGAAGTCCTGGGATTATGGGTAATCTGACCCCTCCTTGGTGTTGGTGTTGTGTGGAACGGTGTCCCTCCGCGGAAAGAAATAGGCCAGCTAGCTGGAAACGTGGGGCTGGGTTGATGGCGGTCGGTGCACATTAGCCACAGAGAGTGCTTACTGCTTATGTGTGGAAAAAGCAAAGTGGTGCCATGTCGCATCCAGGGCAGCGCATGGTATATGCGTGTGTGTGTGCATGTGTGTGTGTGTGTGTGCCTCGTTTGGGACACACAGATAGAAAGCAGAAGGAACGCGCACAGCGCCAGGGGATTTCAGAACCCTCACAATGACACTCAGTCATCAAGGTCAAAGCCATGTGTGTGTGTGTGTGTGGAGGCATGCATGAAACATTAATGGTTCATACTTCACAGGAATATATTATACAGCCACAAACCTAGACTAGTTTCATTACACTGATAAATCACAAGTTGTCTTAAGACGCTCCTTTCTTTCTTTCCTTTTAGTTTACTTTACAGAGAGCAGAGCGCCAGTGTTTCTTTACAGAGAGCAGAGCGCCAGTGTTTCTTTACAGAGAGCAGAGCGCCAGTGTTTCTCTCCCCATGTATGAGCAAGCATTTTTTCGTGACAGTCTGCGGGGAGGGAAAAAACCCCCCTCTGACGACTGACGCCGTGAAACCTCGAGCAGAGCTAGCCTCTAGTCTAGAGGGTGGGCCGCTGTCTGGTCTGACTGAGCTGGGGGGGGACAGGCAGGCAGGCAGGCAGGCAGACAGGCAGGCAGGCAGGCAGGCAGATGGAGAGAGAGACAGGCAGGCAGGCAGACAGGCAGACAGACAGGCAGGCAGGCAGGCAGGCAGATGGAGAGAGGCAGGCAGACGGACAGATGGACAGGCAGATGGAGGGAGAGACAGGCAGGCAGAGGGACACAGACAACAGCAGCAACAACAATAGTAACAACTAGGGCTGGCCAATTAAGCGAAAATATATCAAAATCGAAATCTCTAACAGACTTAATCTTGCTTGTGTCTGTGCTGTGTAGGTTTTGTGAGCTTGTGCAATACATTGGCTATTCGGTCAGGATGTTTAGTCTCAGGCGTCGACACAATAATTAGAGAATAGAAGAATTGATATTTTGATCAACGTTTGCCTGTTATCTCTGTTTGCTTTGCCTGTTATCTCCTCTCCTTATCTCTATCTCCTCTCCTGTTATCTCTCCTAATGATCAACGTTTGCCTGTTATCTCTCCTAATGATCAACGTTTGCCTGTTATCTCTCCTAATGGTCAACGTTTGCCTGTTATCTCTCCTAATGGTCAACGTTTGCCTGTTATCTCTCCTAATGATCAACGTTTGCCTGTTATCTCTCCTAATGATCAACGTTTGCCTGTTATCTCTCCTAATGGTCAACGTTTGCCTGTTATCTCTCCTAATGATCAACGTTTGCCTGTTATCTCTCCTAATGATCAACGTTTGCCTGTTATCTCTCCTAATGGTCAACGTTTGCCTGTTATCTCTCCTAATGGTCAACGTTTGCCTGTTATCTCTCCTAATGGTCAACGTTTGCCTGTTATCTCTCCTAATGGTCAACGTTTGCCTGTTATCTCTCCTAATGTTATCTCTGTTATCTCTCCTGTTATCTCTGTTATCTCTCCTGTTATCTCTGTTATCTCTCCTGTTATCTCTCCTGTTATCTCTGTTATCTCTCCTGTTATCTCTGTTATCTCTCCTGTTATCTCTCCTAATGTTATCTCTGTTATCTCTCCTGTTATCTCTCCTAATGTTATCTCTGTTATCTCTCCTGTTATCTCTGTTATCTCTCCTGTTATCTCTGTTATCTCTCCTGTTATCTCTCCTGTTATCTCTGTTATCTCTCCTGTTATCTCTCCTAATGTTATGTTATCTCTCCTGTTATCTCTCCTAATGTTATCTCTGTTATCTCTCCTGTTATCTCTGTTATCTCTCCTGTTATCTCTCCTAATGTCATCGCTGTTATCTCCTGTTATCTCGGTTATCTCCTGTTATCTCTGTTATCTCTGTTATCTCTCCTGTTATCTCTCCTGTTATCTCTCTGTTATCTCTGTTATCTCTCCTAATGGCACCAACATCAACACGGCATGGAATTGTGGACAAAATATTGATATTGATATTGATATTGGGTCTGAGAGGCTGAATCTCATCAAAATAATGGTGGTCCGTCCGTGGCTCCAATGCGGAATGGATAATGGATGGACCTTGTTATGAAAAAGGTTGAAAACCAGCGGTTTAAGCCGTTAAATCGTGTGTGTGTGTGTGCGTGTGTGCATGTATTCATGTGTGCGTGCGTGCGTGCGTGCTTGTGTGTATGCGCGTGAGTTTGTGTGTGTGTGTGTGGGTGGGTGCGTGTGCGTGCGTGTTAATGAACAACCGATCAATGTCGGGGAGGAAAGCTGGCTGATTTCCGGAGCGCTGCCAGGGAGGGAGACATTGTAGCGCTGCCTGGGAGGAGGGAGACATTGCAGCGCTGCCTGGGAGGAGGGAGACATTGTAGCGCTGCCTGGGAGGAGGGAGACATTGCAGCGCTGCCTGGGAGGAGGGAGACATTGCAGTTAGTGTTGCCTTACGGTCAACTGGTAGCAGGTGGGAACCGACTCACAAGGCTCCACACATCACATGTTTGCACATTATCCACTTTGCAGCGAAAAGAAACCCTTTTAGCACAAAGACGTGTATAGCGTGTCGTGTGGCTTCAGAGGGCGTGGAGAATGTCTCCTTCATTCGACCTCCACCACGTCCTCCAACACAAAGTCCTCCTGTCAACCCAACAGACCAGGTCTCTGCTATAGTCACCCAACAGACCAGGTCTCTGCTATAGTCACCCAACAGACCAGGTCTCTGCTATAGTCACCCAACAGACCAGGTCTCTGCTATAGTCACCCAACAGACCAGGTCTCTGCTATAGTCACCCAACAGACCAGGTCTCTGCTATAGTCACCCAACAGACCAGGTCTCTGCTATAGTCACCCAACAGACCAGGTCTCTGCTATAGTCACCCAACAGACCAGGTCTCTGCTATAGTCACCCAACAGACCAGGTCTCTGCTATAGTCACCCAACAGACCAGGTCTCTGCTATAGTCACCCAACAGACCAGGTCTCTGCTATAGTCCCCCAACAGACCAGGTCTCTGCTATAGTCACCCAACAGACCAGGTCTCTGCTATAGTCCTGTCAACCCAACAGGAAATACTTGCCATTAATTATTATAGTGGTTGCAAAGGTATTGATTATTGATTGATCCCGTGGTGGGAGTTCTGGTTTTGGTGAATATGAAGTAGCTCCGGTCATTTCCTGGGAGGCACTGGGGGCCACGCATTAAAAATAAATTAATCCACAAATCTACTGTGTATTGTTGACCTATTTCTAAACCATATAGCGCAACTTTCGTTCAACTTGGAACCGACTCACAAAGCACCACTTCTTTGTGCTAAAAGGGTTTCTTTCGCTGCAAAGTGGATAATGTGTCACACGGAAGTATACGCCAGCAGCAGCACAGAACCATAGCTCCATGTGACAGAAGTATACGCCAGCAGCAGCACAGAACCATAGCTCCATGTGACAGAAGTATACGCCAGCAGCAGCACAGAACCATCGCTCCATGTGACAGAAGTATACGCCAGCAGCAGCACAGAACCATCGCTCCATGTGACAGAGGAAGTATACGCCAGCAGCAGCACAGAACCATAGCTCCATGTGACAGAAGTATACGCCAGCAGCAGCACAGAACCATCGCTCCATGTGACAGAGGAAGTATACGCCAGCAGCAGCACAGAACCATCGCTCCATGTGACAGAAGTATACGCCAGCAGCAGCACAGAACCATAGCTCCATGTGACAGAAGTATACGCCAGCAGCAGCACAGAACCATCGCTCCATGTGACAGAGGAAGTATACGCCAGCAGCAGCACAGAACCATCGCTCCATGTGACAGAGGAAGTATACGCCAGCAGCAGCACAGAACCATCGCTCCATGTGACAGAAGTATACGCCAGCAGCAGCACAGAACCATCGCTCCATGTGACAGAGGAAGTATACGCCAGCAGCAGCACAGAACCATCGCTCCATGTGACAGAAGTATACGCCAGCAGCAGCACAGAACCATCGCTCCATGTGACAGAAGTATACGCCAGCAGCAGCACAGAACCATCGCTCCATGTGACAGAAGTATACGCCAGCAGCAGCACAGAACCATAGCTCCATGTGACAGAGGAAGTATACGCCAGCAGCAGCACAGAACCATAGCTCCATGTGACAGAGGAAGTATACGCCAGAGCAGCACAGAACCATCGCTCCATGTGACAGAGGAAGTATACGCCAGAGCAGCACAGAACCATCGCTCCATGTGACAGAGGGGTCGAAGTTGAACCAAAGTTGTCACGTGTAGATTGACGGACGGGGGTTTAGAAGACATTCTGCACCGATCTTAACCCATTTTGGGTCGGGAACCCGTTTTGGTGTTTTAAGCATTGTGCTATAATTTAGCTATTGAAAAATAGCACATCTACAAGCTCGTAGCGCGGCAGTCTGCTATTTTTTTAAAAATCGTGAAAATATGCCTCAAATCTTTGAATATATATTATTACAGCGTGAAAATTTTAACTCAAATCTTTGCTTCCGGGGAGGTCCCCTGGAACAACATATTTTCAGATGTTGGGCGGAGGCATATTACATATAGTTTTTGGGGTCCTTGACATGAAATATTGAGCAGCATTGAACCATTAGGGTTTTCAGAAAACTGTCAGGATTTTGAAGACTTTTTTTTATTTCGATGTCTGGTCTAAATGGGTTAAAATCGGGTTAATCTGCACAAAAGGAAAATGTAGTGGGTGGCTGCGGATTCTACGGGGTAATCATCCCCAAATGACACCCCTGGTCTGGGTCAAGAGTGGGCCTCTATCCCGTCTGGGACCCCAGATGACACCCCTGGTCTGGGTCAAGAGTGGGCCTCTATCCCGTCTGGGACCCCAGATGACACCCCTGGTCTGGGTCAAGAGTGGGCCTCTATCCCGTCTGGGACCCCAGATGACACCCCTGGTCTGGGTCAAGAGTGGGCCTCTATCCCATCTGGGACCCCTGATGACACCCCTGGTCTGGGTCAAGAGTGGGCCAGCCATCCCGTCTGGGACCCCAGATGACACCCCTGGTCTGGGTCAAGAGTGGGCCAGCCATCCCGTCTGGGACCCTAGATTACACCCCTGGTCTGGGTCAAGAGTGGGCCAGCCATCCCGTCTGGGACCCCAGATGACACCCCTGGTCTGGGTCAAGAGTGGGCCAGCCATCCCGTCTGGGACCCCAGATGACACCCCTGGTCTGGGTCAAGATGACACCCCTGGTCTGGGACCCCAGATGACACCCCTGGTCTGGGACCCTAGATGACACCCCTGGTCTGGGACCCCAGATGACACCCCTGGTCTGGGACCCTAGATGACACCCCTGGTCTGGGTCAAGATGACACCCCTGGTCTGGGACCCCAGATGACACCCCTGGTCTGGGTCAAGATGACACCCCTGGTCTGGGTCAAGATGACACCCCTGGTCTGGGACCCCAGATGACACCCCTGGTCTGGGACCCCAGATGACACCCCTGGTCTGGGACCCTAGATGACACCCCTGGTCTGGGACCCCAGATGACACCCCTGGTCTGGGACCCTAGATGACACCCCTGGTCTGGGACCCCAGATGACACCCCTGGTCTGGGACCCTAGATGACACCCCTGGTCTGGGACCCCAGATGACACCCCTGGTCTGGGTCAAGATGACACCCCTGGTCTGGGACCCCAGATGACACCCCTGGTCTTGGTCAAGATGACACACCTGGTCTGGGACCCCAGATGACACCCCTGGTCTGGGTCAAGATGACACCCCTGGTCTGGGACCCCAGATGACACCCCTGGTCTGGGTCAAGATGACACCCCTGGTCTGGGTCAAGATGACACCCCTGGTCTGGGACCCTAGATGACACACCTGGTCTGGGACCCTAGATGACACACCTGGTCTGGGACCCCAGATGACACCCCTGGTCTGGGTCAAGATGACACCCCTGGTCTGGGACCCCAGATGACACCCCTGGTCTGGGTCAAGATGACACCCCTGGTCTGGGACCCTAGATGACACACCTGGTCTGGGACCCTAGATGACACACCTGGTCTGGGACCCCAGATGACACCCCTGGTCTGGGTCAAGATGACACCCCTGGTCTGGGACCCTAGATGACACACCTGGTCTGGGACCCTAGATGACACACCTGGTCTGGGACCCCAGATGACACCCCTGGTCTGGGACCCCAGATGACACCCCTGGTCTGGGACCCCAGATGACACCCCTGGTCTGGGTCAAGATGACACGACACCCCTGGTCTGGGACCCTAGATGACACCCCTGGTCTGGGTCAAGAGTGGGCCTTTATCCCGTCTGGGACCCCAGATGACCCCTGGTCTGGGTCAGAGCCAGGGGTCCCGTCTGGGACCCCAGATGACCCCTGATCTGGGTCAGAGCCATATAGCTGAGAGAGTTGTTCCATTGAGGGGTCAGAGTGCTGTTGTTCATGCAGTCCTGGAGTGTGACAACTAAGCTGGAGTTTGAAATACATTGTTTGCAACGAGGCCGGCGCAAATATCAGCAATCTTAGGCATGTGTGCAACGTGACAACTGTTTTAAAAGTATTGCACAGTGACAACTATAGTCTCTGTAATGTTTATGTTGTACCAGGAGTAGCGCCCGACAAGCCTATGGCTTCTCCCTGGCCCTTTTTCGGATATCGGACAGGACATAAGCAACGGACACTCAAAAGGAGTAGAGGGGGAAAATAAAGGAAATGATGTGTGCTATGTATGAACTGTATGGCCACCATTCCGAAAATAAAACTGAACTAAAAAAAACACGATCTAAAATAAAGGGAGTTAAGATCATTACTCCATTTTGACCTGAGATCAGATTCTAAAAATGTCTTCTACATCCTACAAAGCTATGTTTCTATGTCAGTCGTTCTTCGATTTTTCAAAAATAGCAGACCTACAAGCTCGTAGCGCGCCACTCGGTGGCGCGCTATGAGCTTGTAGATCTGCTATTTTTCAATAGCTAAAGCATAACATAATGCTAACACCAAAAGGGGTTCCCGCCCAGAATGGGTAAAAGCTGGGCTGTTGCCCGAGTCCAGTGCATTCTGCCAACTTCCAGTCCAGGACTTTGTCACTCTTCGCCTAGCACTTTAAGCCAATAGAAGTCTCTATGTAGAAGAGCCATTGGACTGAAGCCCCATGAAGTGAACGGAGCTGTCAGAACTCTGTCGTATTTCAACGGCTCTGGTCTGGGTCAAGAGTGGGCCAGCCAAGAGGGGGTCATCTGGGGTCTGGGACCCCCAGATGACACCCCAGGTCTGGTGACTGGTCTGCGGGTCAAGACTAGGCCAGCCATCCTGTACATTACACCACATCCACGGATACACCTGCCTGTAGGATGTCGTCCTGCTTCAATGAGCCACTCTGTTAACACACTGTTTTCATATCAGCATTGTTTGAGCGCTCTGACCTTTGCTTGAACCCACATCGGAGCCGAGCTTTATGTTGCCTATAGTGTGTGTGTGTGTGTGTGTGTGTGTGTGTGTGTGTGTGTGTGTGTGTGTGTGTGTGTGTGTGTGTGTGTGTGTGTGTGTGTGTGTGTGTGTGTGTGGTGTGTGTGTGTGTGTGTGTGTGTGTGTGTGTGTGTGTGTGTGTGTGTGTGTGTGTGTGTGTGTGTGTGTGTGTGTGTGTGTGTCCTGTTATTCACATAGCTGCAGTTTGTTCAAGGGATTAAGCCGTTTAGAGGCGAGGTTGATTCTACAAAATGTCTTCTAAATCCTAACAACAGTTTCTATGTCAGTGGATCTCAAACGTTTTCATGTCAAGGACCCCCTCAAGGACCAGGGACCAGTTGAAAATAATGGTTGATGTGCTTAAAAGCTAACGTGACACAGATGCATTCCATTCCATGTCTTAAGGGATTAAGCTGTTTCCAAAATGAACCATCTCTCCAACCATGTCTGCCAGCTTAGGCTCAGTCAGTCTTTTCTTGACAGAGCTGTGCTGTTCACAGTATGGACTATTTAATAGGGCCCTATTTTCACTGTGCTGTTCACAGTATGGACTATTAGGGCCCTATTTTCACTGCTGTTCACAGTATGGACTATTTAATAGGGCCCTATTTTCACTGTGCTGTTCACAGTATGGACTATTTAATAGGGCCCTATTTTCACTGTGCTGTTCACAGTATGGACTATTTAATAGGGCCCTATTTTCACTGTGCTGTTCACAGTATGGACTATTTAATAGGGCCCTATTTTCACTGTGCTGTTCACAGTATGGACTATTTAATAGGGCCCTATTTTCACTGTGCTGTTCACAGTATGGACTATTAGGGCCCTATTTTCACTGTGCTGTTCACAGTATGGACTATTAGGGCCCTATTTTCACTGTGCTGTTCACAGTATGGACTATTAGGGCCCTATTTTCACTGTGCTGTTCACAGTCTTGACTATAAGTGCCCTATTTTCACTGTGCTGTTCACAGTATGGACTATTAGGGCCCTATTTTCACTGTGCTGTTCACAGTATGGACTATTAGGGCCCTATTTTCACTGTGCTGTTCACAGTATGGACTATTAGGGCCCTATTTTCACTGTGCTGTTCACAGTATGGACTATTAGGGCCCTATTTTCACTGTGCTGTTCACAGTCTTGACTATAAGGGCCCTATTTTCACTGTGCTGTTCACAGTATGGACTATTAGGGCCCTATTTTCACTGTGCTGTTCACAGTATGGACTATAAGGGCCCTATTTTCACTGTGCTGTTCACAGTATGGACTATTAGGGCCCTATTTTCACTGCTGTTCACAGTATGGACTATTAGGGCCCTATTTTCACTGTGCTGTTCACAGTATGGACTATAAGGGCCCTATTTTCACTGTGCTGTTCACAGTATGGACTATTAGGGCCCTATTTTCACTGTGCTGTTCACAGTATGGACTATTAGGGCCCTATTTTCACTGCTGTTCACAGTATGGACTATTAGGGCCCTATTTTCACTGTGCTGTAAACAGTATGGACTATTAGGGCCCTATTTTCACTGTGCTGTTCACAGTCTTGACTATAAGGGCCCTATTTTCACTGTGCTGTTCACAGTATGGACTATTAGGGCCCTATTTTCACTGTGCTGTTCACAGTATGGACTATTAGGGCCCTATTTTCACTGTGCTGTTCACAGTATGGACTATTAGGGCCCTATTTTCACTGTGCTGTTCACAGTCTTGACTATAAGGGCCCTATTTTCACTGTGCTGTTCACAGTATGGACTATTAGGGCCCTATTTTCACTGTGCTGTTCACAGTATGGACTATTGGGCCCTATTTTCACTGTGCTGTTCACAGTATGGACTATTAGGGCCCTATTTGTGTAGTATGTGGTCGCTGACACAATGCCACACACGGCTCTCTTCGCCACATTGTGTAACTTGTAGACCACTGTTTCCCAACACATTGTTATGGGTCCTCTTAGTCTTTGTTTTCTACTTAATTATTATTATTTCAAAACATTTTCCAAAAACATTAAAAAAAAAAAAGAAAGCTAAACTATTCGTGAATTAATAACAAAATCCAATGATTTTTTTTCCAGTTCATGTCTTGAAGAAATTAACGACAAATCTAAGAAATTCCATAAATTTTAACATATTTGAAGAAGTAGTGAAAATAGCCGATCTACAAGCTCGTTCGCGCCGCGTTGTGCGTTTGGGTCCTGGGGAGACATGACATTTCTCTCGGGGTCACGGGCTAAAAGGTTTGGGAACCGGCTGGTGTAGACGAACCCGGGGCAGACATTTCTCACTGCAGTGTTTCCATCGGAGCCGCGCTGCAGAATGTGCTGACATTAGCGTTCATATGAAACCATAAGCACAGGCCTGCGTTGTTCCTTCGTCTCCTCCTTCTCCTCCTCTTTGTGTGTTGAGAAGCGTTGCTCCTTCCTCTGCCCCGTTCTCCTCCTCCTCCTCCTCTTTGTGTTGAGAAGCGTTGCTCCTTCCTCTGCCCCGTTCTCCTCCTCCTCCTCCTTTGTGTTGAGAAGCGTTGCTCCTTCCTCTGCCCCGTTCTCCTCCTCCTCCTCCTCTTTGTGTTGAGAAGCGTTGCTCCTTCCTCTGCCCCGTTCTCCTCCTCCTCCTCCTCGTGTGTCGAGAAGCGGACCGGATGACGACGCTGTGGGTTTGTTCGAGTGCTCTCGGCCCTCAAACACTCTGTAATCAGAGATGAAAACCTCAAAGGGCCTTGAGGCAGCAGCAGCACTACAGCTGTCTGCATCTGCAAGCAGGCTTGTGTGTCTGTGTGAGCGTACTTGCAACTTGCGAGTGTTACATCGGAACAAGTAGAGCGCTCTAGTCTGTGAACAAGATGAATAATAGATGCAACTCGTAAACCATGTAAACATCTGTCTAAAAAATAACACGCTATCTGACATTTTGGACTACCAGGTAACAGTGTTTGGAGCATTGTCCAGGGTGTTTTAGAGATGGGAGAAGAGTCTAGGACGTGTGGAGCATTGTCCAGGGTGTTTTAGAGGTGGGAGAAGAGTCTAGGATGTGTGGAGCATTGTCCAGGGTGTTTTAGGGAAGGGAGAAGAGTCTAGGATGTGTGGAGCGTTGTCCAGGGTGTTTTAGGGAAGGGAGAAGAGT
Organism: Electrona antarctica; assembly: GCF_951216825.1. Taxonomy (NCBI): domain Eukaryota; kingdom Metazoa; phylum Chordata; class Actinopteri; order Myctophiformes; family Myctophidae; genus Electrona; species Electrona antarctica. The sequence goes on along the minus strand of NC_136795.1, from coordinate 2,235,638 downwards.
CTAGGACGTGTGGAGCGTTGTCCAGGGTGTTTTAGGGAAGGGAGAAGAGTCTAGGATGTGTGGAGCGTTGTCCAGGGTGTTTTAGGGAAGGGAGAAGAGTCTAGGACATGCGGAGCGTTGTCCAGGGTGTTTTAGGGAGGGGAGAAGAGTCTAGGACGTCTGGAGCGTTGTCCAGGGTGTTTTAGGGAAGGGAGAAGAGTCTGGGACGTGTGGAGCGTTGTCCAGGGTGTTTTAGGGAAGGGAGAAGAGTCTAGGACGTGTGGAGCGTTGTCCAGGGTGTTTTAGGGAAGGGAGAAGAGTCTAGGATGTGTGGAGCGTTGTCCAGGGTGTTTTAGGGAAGGGAGAAGAGTCTAGGACATGCGGAGCGTTGTCCAGGGTGTTTTAGGGAGGGGAGAAGAGTCTAGGACGTCTGGAGCGTTGTCCAGGGTGTTTTAGGGAAGGGAGAAGAGTCTGGGACGTGTGGAGCGTTGTCCAGGGTGTTTTAGGGAAGGGAGAAGAGTCTAGGACGTGTGGAGCGTTGTCCAGGGTGTTTTAGGAGAGGGAGAAGAGTCTAGGACGTGTGGAGCGTTGTCCAGGGTGTTTTAGGGAAGGGAGAAGAGTCTAGGTCAGGACGTGTGGAACGTTATCCAGGGTGTTTTAGGGAAGTGAGGAGAGTCTAGGACGTGTGGAGCGTTGTCCAGGGTGTTTTAGGGAAGGGAGAAGAGTCTAGGACGTGTGGAGCGTTGTCCAGGGTGTTTTAGGGAAGGGAGAAGAGTCTAGGACGTGTGGAGCGTTGTCCAGGGTGTTTTAGGGAAGGGAGAAAAGTCTAGGACGTGTGGAGCGTTGTCCAGGGTGTTTTAGGGAAGGGAGAAGAGTCTAGGACGTGTGGAGCGTTGTCCAGGGTGTTTTAGGGAAGGGAGAAGAGTCTAGGACGTGTGGAGCGTTGTCCAGGGTGTTTTAGGGAAGGGAGAAAAGTCTAGGACGTGTGTCTTAACAAGAGCTTGTGACTAAATTATAAATCACATTGGATCCATGGAACACAGGTTCTTTAGACAAACACACTTTCCACCCGGCAGCAATGATATATATATATATATATCATAAATACACCCCCACAGGCACTAGACATACTGTATGAGTTAAGTAGAAAGCTATGTGTTGTTGCGATCGATGGCATAAAACATATTAGTCCTGACGATCAATGTGCTTCATTCCTATCTCGGCGTGCCAGAGGAGAATTGATTAGGCTAAGTAATGCGGAACCCGCCCGGGAATGAAAGGGCCCGTGTCCAGTCATAGTGACTCTCAACTATATGCTGAATCATCTCACTCCATCAGCCAGACAAAATGGCTACCACCACCTCACCTCAAGCCCTTCAAAGTATATACATGCATACTTCTGCTACTAGTAGCTGCTGAAAGAGTTAACCCATTTTGACCTGAGATCAGTTTCTAAAAATGTCTTCTACATCCTGACAGTTTTCTGAAAAAGCTATGTTTCTATGTCAGTCGTTCTTCGATTTTTCAAAAATAGCAGACCTACAAGCTCGTAGCGCGCCACTCGGTGGCGCGCTACGAGCTTGTAGATCTGCTATTTTTCAATAGCTAAAGCATAACATAATGCTAACACCAAAAGGGGTTCCCGCCCAAAATGGAAAGTGTGTGGCATTCAAAAGTACATACATAAAAATATATACTTATACGTATTCAAAGTTGTGAAACATATTTTCTTTTAGATTTTAATACATTGCTTGCTGTGCTGAAATTAGGGCATTTTCCCCCCGAAAGTACGGAAACATGTTGAAAATAGTGGATCTACAGTACAAGATGTGGGTATTATCGTATGACACTCTTGCACGGTGGGCTTTAAAATAAGTGGTTATTACACAGAAAAGTCCTATCTGATTGACAGCCCATACATCCACACAGAAAAGTCCTCTCTGATTGACAGCCCATACATCCACACAGAAAAGTCCTCTCTGATTGACAGCCCATACATCCACACAGAAAAGTCCAATCTGATTGACAGCCCATAAATCCACACAGAAAAGTCCAATCTGATTGACAGCCCATACATCCACACAGAAAAGTCCTGATTGACAGCCCATACATCCACACAGAGAAGTCCTATCTGATTGACAGCCCATACATCCACACAGAGAAGTCCTATCTGATTGACAGCCCATACATCCACACAGAAAAGGCCTATCTGATTGACAGCCCAAACATCCACACAGAAAAGTCCTATCTGATTGACAGCCCATACATCCACACAGAAAAGGCCTATCTGATTGACAGCCCAAACATCCACACAGAAAAGTCCTATCTGATTGACAGCCCATACATCCACACAGAAAAGGCCTATCTGATTGACAGCCCATACATCCAATCAGAACAGTCCTTTCTGATTGACAGCCCATACATCCACACAGAAAAGTCCTATCTGATAGTGCTGCATAATTAATAAAATCACACCCGTGTGAACCGAGTGGTGTAAGGTCTTATATAGACTGATCAGCTGTGGTCTGACGTAATGTCTGACGTAATGAAATCACACCCGTGTGAACTGGGTGACCATAGCACCCATGCTCATTTTTTGGTACGAACAGACAGACAGACAAACAGACAGACGCGTAAACTAACAAAGCCAGTTGTAGGAGTGGTTTACACCACTCAATAATAAAGATTGCGATCTAGATTCAGACACACACCTGTGCGATCTCATTTCTACATTTGAGCAATAATTGTGCAGCACAGTTGGCTGTCCAGTTCATTTTAGTTACTCTTATTTGTTTTTGTGAGAGACTTTAAGAAAGGTTTAATTCAAGCACGTTGATGTTGTCTGTTTAAAGCCACGGTAGTTATTTGCCACTCACTCTATGCATGCACACAGCCTCTATAAAAGGACCTGTTGTTGAGTCTAGACACAGTGAGTCTAAACAATGCAGAATGATCTCTCCACTACTCCATTAGCTGGTCAAAATGGCTACTACTGCTGTACTGTAACTCTCTTCAACTCTTTTGTTTCCTCATGTCACACACAATCTGTCCCCTCCTCCTCCTCCTCCTCCTCCTCCCTAAAGCCTTCTGGACTACAGCTGTTGCCTTATGTGGCTCCTACTTGGCACGCAGTGCGAGGCCGCTGCCCGCTGGCTGGGCCCTGACGCTGCTTTGGTAATGCCTCAGTGCGAGGCCGCTGCCCGCTGGCTGGGCCCTGACGCTGCTTTGGTAATGCCTCAGTGCGAGGCCGCTGCCCGCTGGCTGGGCCCTGACGCTGCCCGCTGGCTGGGCCCTGACACTGCTTTGGTAATGCCTCGTCGGTCTGCCTTTCTTTCTGCTTGGGGTCAGAGGAGAGAGAATTGGGCGACGCTTTGTTGAGGTTCGTTGTCTGCTCTGTGTGTGGAGCTGTGGACACGTTGAGACTTCGTCTATGTCCACTCCACTGAAGCTGCTACCTTTCAGGATCAAAGGTAGCAGATCTACAAGCTTTTTCAAGCTGCTTTTCGAGTTTGCAGATCTGCTACTTTTGATGCTTTTGTGCGACGCCTGTGGTGTGATCAAGTATAGGACGTTGATTTACGGATAAAAGTTGTACTATTGTAGATAAAGAGTTGTCTGCCCAGTGATTTGGTTAAACTTACTAATTAATTAGGCCCCAAACTGTGGTCTGTAATGTCCCAGCTGTGGTCAGAGCAGCAGGGTCGTTATTCCATTTTGGGCGGGAACCCCTTTTGGTGTTAGCATTATGTTATGCTTTAGCTATTGGAAAAATAGCAGATCGACAAGCTCATAGCGCGCCACCGAGTGGCGCGCTATGAGCTTGTAGGTCTGCTATTTTTTGAAAAATCGAAGAACGACTGACAGAAACAGCTTTTTCAGAAAACTGTCAGGATGTAGAAGACATTTTTAGAATCTGATCTCAGGTCAAAATGGGTTAAGTGAGGTTGTGTGTCTGGACATGTTCCATTGTGGCATTTTCTACTAGCTCTGTTTGTTGTTGTTGTCCCGTTGCATTCTGGGAGGAGGAGGAGGAGGAGGAGGAGGAGGAGGAGGAGGGAATGGGATTTGGGTGTTGAGTGACGATTTGAAGCCAGGAATTTCCCCGGTGGTGATGTTGTTGTTGTCACATGTTGTTTTTGATGTTTTTCTGACTAAAATTCAGCTCCGGCTTTTCCTTTCCTTCATGACAGAGCGTGATCTGACTCGCGTACTACTTTCTTTTGATGGTGAATAACTCACCGGGACCGATTTCACTCGTGTGGAAATGAATCCATAGATTAGAAACCAGCCTGTCTCTCTTTTTTTCTGTAACTCTCTAAAAATATAATTCTCTGGGCGTGACGCAGCCCTCCACCACCCAGTGTAAATCTGGTATAGTACTAACTAAGTCATGAGGTAAAGGCAAGTCCTACATACATAAACAAGTAAGACGCGCGAACGCGGGAAGCGAACGCAGCTCGTAAATTGCAAAAACAACAATTAGAATAAATTACGTAATTTTGTAAGGTTTTTTTTAAGTTCTCTTTTTTTGAGTTTAAGTTTTTTTTTTAAGTTAAGTGTTTTTTAATTTTTTCTTTCCTTTTAAAGTTTTTCCTTTTTAAGTTTTTTTTTAAGTTAAGTTTTTTTTAAAGTTTTTTTTTTAAGTTTTTCTTTCCTTTTAAAGTTTTTCCTTTTAAAGTTTTTTTTTTAAGTTAAGTTTTTTTAAGTTAAGTTTTCTTTAAGTTTTTCTTTCCTTTTAAAGTTTTTCCTTAAGTTTTTTTTTTAAGGGTTAGGGTTAGGGTTAGGGTTTTTTTTAAGTTAAGTTTTGTGTGTGCGTGCGTGCGTGCGTGTGTGTGTGTGTGTGCGTGTGTGCGTGCATGTGTGTGTGTGTTTTTGTGTGTGATACAGCTGCGCCCTCTGGTGGTGGGCGGGTGGTGTTACCGCGGGACAGACACACAGACACACAGACATGATCTGCTGGGTCTCATAGTAAATGCTCACTGCGTTCGCAATCACTGCGTTCGCAATAAATGGATATTAAAGGCATTTGAATGTTGTCAAACTAGAAATGGAATACATGTTCAGAAGCATCTCTCTTTAAAAGCCCTGAGTGTCTCAAGAAGATATTTCATGAAAGCAAAGGCTATAAAGTCTTAGATCTGCTGTATGTAGAAGAACAGCAGGAAAGTTATGATGCCAAAACATCATAATTATACATTATTGTGATGTTTTGTTTAGGAAACAAAGCGTGTGTGCGCGTGCGTGTGTGCGTGCACACATACAGTACAATTTAGGCATTTAGCAAGAACAGAAAGCATGGCAATACATCACAAGATCACATACATAAAAAGTAGTTATCATGAAACATGCGTAAGCTAAGAACGTAACAGTGGAATATCTATATAATGAAACTATACATATAAACTATACATATATACTATAAAGTGCTATGACTACATAAAATGCAATTCTCGTGCTGTCTACTAGGGAATTAAGCAACTAGTTTACTAGTCTAGTTTACTAGTCGACTAGTAAATCCACTAGTTGACTAGTTGATATTTTTTCCCCGATTTTGTAGGCCTCAAGATCAGGTAGATTATAGTTACTAGTCCTTACCCGTTCTAAATATGTGAATATGTTCAGTGGGTAATCTATCTAATAATTTAGTCAAAGTAAAGCAAAGTTACTATATTTACCCAGGGTAACTGGACTAAGCAGGCAGGGCCAGCCAGGCCCTGCTCATAGAACATTTCATGGTAGTGGTTAAATGCCTTGCTCAAGGGCACTTCAGCGGTGGTAATTTTAACGTGCCGGTCCGGGGATACGAACTGGCGACCTTCCGGTATCAAGACCGCTCCGCAAACCGTTCGGCCACCGCTGCCATTATGTACACACCAATGTCACCAATGTACACAGTTTTTAAATGTACAAATATTTATTTCCAATTTCTTTTTACATAACAGGTAGTTAAACAACTAGTCAACTAGTAAAAATGACTAGAAGTGAATGCCCTACGGTCTACGTATGCATGCGTGCGTGCGTGCGTGCGTGCGTGCGTGCACGTGTGTGTTAATGAACAACCGATCAATGTCGGGGAGGAAAGCTGGCTGATTTATGGAGTTTTATCTTGAATCACTACGAGAGGATGCATCCTGTGGTGAAAAGCACTGGTCTGAAAATGACTTCAGTATGAAGGGGGGAGGGGGGGGGGGGGGGGGGGGGGGGCGCGGGGAGGGGGGGGGAGGAGGGAGAGGGAGGGAGAGGGGGAAGGAGGGGGGGAGGTGCCCTCGAGGGTCAAATTGATTCTGAAATCCGAGGAAAGAGTTCTCTCTCTCTCTCTCATAATGTGACTCCCCACCAAGCACACCGGCTGAGTCATGCTTTGTCACCGTCTGAATAGAATACAATGCTGACTCATGCTTTGTCACTTCCCCATATTCACTTTCCTTTTGTCATAAAACCTAACCCACCCCAGAAAGCCATTGTGGGGCAGTAGGGCCATCCACACCACATAAAACCAACCCACCCCAGAAAGCCATTGTGGGGCAGTAGGGCCATCCACACCACATAAAACCAACCCACCCCAGAAAGCCATTGTGGGGCAGTAGGGCCATCCACACCACATAAAACCAACCCACCCCAGAAAGCCATTGTGGGGCAGTAGGGCCATCCACACCACATAAAACCAACCCACCCCAGAAAGCCATTGTGGGGCAGTAGGGCCATCCACACCACATTAACCCCATCTGGGCGGGAACCCCTTTTGGTGTTTTTAAAGCATTCATTATGTTATACTTTAGCTATTGAAAAATAGCAGATCTACAAGTTCATAGCGCGGCACCGAGTGCCGCGCTATGAACTTGTAGGTCTGCTATTTTAGAAAAATTGTGAAAATGTGCCTCAAATCTTTATATTAGTTTCAGTTTTTAACTCAAATCTTTGCTTCTGGGGGGGTTCCCTGAAACAACATATTTTCAGATGGTGGCCAATTACATATAATTTTTGGGGTCCTTGACATGAAATATTGAGAACCACTGATATAGAAACATGAGGTTTTTCCAGGAAAAACAGACATTTTAAAAAGACATTTTTTAAATTTCGACATCAGGCCTAAATGGGTTAAAATAATCTATTTGGGTGGCGGTTGTGGAACAGCAGTGGGGGTTTGTTTCTGTCCTTTTTTGTGGTCACGGCGCACCAAGGGACTAGTCACAATGTCTCACAAACTCAACCACACCTGGACCGGTCTCATTCAAACCGGACCGGTCTCATTCTAACTGGACCGGTCTCATTCTAACTGGACCGGTCTCATTCTAACTGGACCGGTCTCATTCTAACTGGACCGGTCTCATTCTAACTGGACCGGTCTCAGTCAAACCGGACCGGTCTCATTCAAACTGGACCGGTCTCATTCTAACTGGACCGGTCTCATTCTAACTGGACCGGTGTCATTCTAACTGGACCGGTGTCATTCTAACTGGACCGGTCTCATTCAAACCGGACCGGTCTCATTCAAACTGGACCGGTCTCATTCTAACTGGACCGGTCTCATTCTAACTGGACCGGTCTCATTCAAACTGGACCGGTCTCATTCAAACTGGACCGGTCTCATTCTAACCGGACCGGTCTCATTCTAACTGGACCGGTCTCATTCTAACTGGACCGGTCTCATTCTAACTGGACCGGTCTCATTCTAACTGGACCGGTCTCATTCAAACTGGACCGGTCTCATTCAAACTGGACTGGTCTCATTCTAACCGGACCGGTCTCATTCTAACTGGACCGGTCTCATTCAAACTGGACTGGTCTCATTCTAACTGGACCGGTCTCATTCTAACCGGACCGGTCTCATTCAAAGAGGACATTATTATTAACAGTACTGTATTGCTTTTTTTTGTTTGGCAAAATGTGCTAAATATTGAGGAAACTGGTTTATGTTTCAATACAGTATGTGGAGTATTGATTGATGGACCATTATTTTGATCCACTAGTTTTGATGGCAGTGTTGATGAGCTCAAATTGGAAGATTTGATGATCGCACACCGCTTGAGAACCACTTGTCGGTTTTAAACCATCTTCATGTGGTGATTTGACAGCTTTCTGTTGATGTGTACCTGTGGGGGTGTAGCAGGGTTCCAGTGGCTACGACATGTTACAGCGGTGCTGCTGCTGCACCTACAGGGACAACTCAGGCATTTAGCAGACGCTCTTAATCCAGAGCGATTTAACAGTAAGCAAGGTAAACACGAGGTAGTGCAATAAATGCATAGAAATAGTGGCCTAGGATCATAGGTAAAACATCAGTGTAAAACGTATCATTTAGATAATGTATAATATCCAACAAATACATTTGAAATTCAAACTATGCAAACTGTAGGATGCCAGGTCAACACAGGAACCTGTAGGATGAACTGTAGGATGCCAGGTCAACACAGGAACCTGTAGGATGAACTGTAGGATGCCAGGTCAACACAGGAACCTGTAGGATGAACTGTAGGATGCCAGGTCAACACAGGAACCTGTAGGATGCCAGGTCAACACAGGAACCTGTAGGATGCCTTCAAACTATGCAAACTGTAGGATGCCTTCAAACTATGCAAACTGTAGGATGCCTTCAAACTATGCAAACTGTAGGATGCCTTCAAACTATGCAAACTGTAGGATGCCAGGTCAACACAGGAACCAAACTGTAGGATGCCAGGTCAACACAGGAACCAAACTGTAGGATGCCAGGTCAACACAGGAACCAAACTGTCGGATGCCAGGTCAACACAGGAACCAAACTGTAGGATGCCAGGTCAACACAGGAACCTACTGGAGGATGCCAGGTCAACACAGGAACCTGTAGGATGCCAGGTCAACACAGGAACCTGTAGGATGAACTGTAGGATGCCAGGTCAACACAGGAACCTGTAGGATGAACTGTAGGATGCCAGGTCAACACAGGAACCTGGAGGATGCCAGGTCAACACAGGAACCAAACTGGAGGATGCCAGGTCAACACATGAACCTGTAGGATGAACTGTAGGATGCCAGGTCAACACAGGAACCTGTAGGATGAACTGTAGGATGCCAGGTCAACACAGGAACCTGTAGGATGAACTGTAGGATGCCAGGTCAACACAGGAACCTGGAGGATGCCAGGTCAACACAGGAACCAAACTGGAGGATGCCAGGTCAACACATGAACCAAACTGGAGGATGCCAGGTCAACACATGAACCAAACTGTAGGATGCCAGGTCAACACAGGAACCAAACTGGAGGATGCCAGGTCAACACATGAACCAAACTGTAGGATGCCTACTGGAGGATGCCAGGTCAACACAGGAACCTGTAGGATGCCAGGTCAACACAGGAACCTGTAGGATGAACTGTAGGATGCCAGGTCAACACAGGAACCTGTAGGATGAACTGTAGGATGCCAGGTCAACACAGGAACCTGGAGGATGCCAGGTCAACACAGGAACCAAACTGGAGGATGCCAGGTCAACACATGAACCTGTAGGATGAACTGTAGGATGCCAGGTCAACACAGGAACCTGTAGGATGAACTGTAGGATGCCAGGTCAACACAGGAACCTGTAGGATGAACTGTAGGATGCCAGGTCAACACAGGAACCTGGAGGATGCCAGGTCAACACAGGAACCAAACTGGAGGATGCCAGGTCAACACATGAACCAAACTGGAGGATGCCAGGTCAACACATGAACCAAACTGTAGGATGCCAGGTCAACACAGGAACCAAACTGGAGGATGCCAGGTCAACACATGAACCAAACTGTAGGATGCCAGGTCAACACAGGAACCTGTAGGATGCCAGGTCAACACAGGAACCAAACTGGAGGATGCCAGGTCAACACATGAACCAAACTGTAGGATGCCAGGTCAACACAGGAACCTGTAGGATGCCAGGTCAACACATGAACCAAACTGTAGGATGCCAGGTCAACACAGGAACCAAACTGTAGGATGCCAGGTCAACACAGGAACCAAACTGTAGGATGCCAGGTCAACACAGGAACCAAACTGTAGGATGCCAGGTCAACACAGGAACCAAACTGTAGGATGCCAGGTCAACACAGGAACCTGTAGGATGCCAGGTCAACACAGGAACCTGGCAGTCAAACTGGAGGATGCCAGGTCAACACAGGAACCTGGCAGTCAAACTGGAGGATGCCAGGTCAACACAGGAACCTGGCATCTGTCTGGAGGATGCCAGGTCAACACATGAACCTGCCAGTCAAACTGTAGGATGCCAGGTCAACACATGAACCTGCCAGTCAAACTGTAGGATGCCAGGTCAACACAGGAACCTGGCATCTGTCTAACTGTAGGATGCCAGGTCAACACAGGAACCTGGCATCTGTCTAACTGTAGGATGCCAGGTCAACACAGGAACCTGGCATCTGTCTAACTGTAGGATGCCAGGTCAACACATGAACCTGGCATCTGTCTAAATATCATGTAGGATGCCAGGTCAACACAGGAACCTGGCATCTGTCTAAATATCATGTAGGATGCCAGGTCAACACAGGAACCTGGCATCTGTCTGTAGGATGCCAGGTCAACACAGGAACCTGGCATCTGTCTAAATATCATGCTGTAGGATGCCAGGTCAACACAGGAACCTGGCATCTGTCTAAATATCATGCTGTAGGATGCCAGGTCAACACAGGAACCTGGCATCTGTCTAAATATCATGCTGTAGGATGCCAGGTCAACACAGGAACCTGGCATCTGTCTAAATATCATGCTGTAGGATGCCAGGTCAACACAGGAACCTGGCATCTGTCTGTAGGATGCCAGGTCAACACAGGAACCTGGCATCTGTCTAAATATCATGTAGGATGCCAGGTCAACACAGGAACCTGGCATCTGTCTGTAGGATGCCAGGTCAACACAGGAACCTGGCATCTGTCTAACTGTAGGATGCCAGGTCAACACAGGAACCTGGCATCTGTCTAAATATCATGTAGGATGCCAGGTCAACACAGGAACCTGGCATCTGTCTAAATATCATGTAGGATGCCAGGTCAACACAGGAACCTGTAGGATGCCAGGTCAACACATGAACCTGTAGGATGCCAGGTCAACACAGGAACCTGTAGGATGCCAGGTCAACACATGAACCTGGAGGATGCCAGGTCAACACAGGAACCTGGCATCTGTCTAACTGTAGGATGCCAGGTCAACACAGGAACCTGGCATCTGTCTAAATATCATGTAGGATGCCAGGTCAACACAGGAACCTGGCATCTGTCTAAATATCATGTAGGATGCCAGGTCAACACAGGAACCTGTAGGATGCCAGGTCAACACATGAACCTGGAGGATGCCAGGTCAACACAGGAACCTGGCATCTGTCTAAATATACAAACTGTAGGATGCCAGGTCAACACATGAACCTGGCATCTGTCATACTGTAGGATGCCAGGTCAACACATGAACCTGGCATCTGTCTAAATATCATGTAGGATGCCAGGTCAACACATGAACCTGGCATCTGTCTAAATATCATGTAGGATGCCAGGTCAACACAGGAACCTGGCATCTGTCTAAATATCATGTAGGATGCCAGGTCAACACATGAACCTGGCATCTGTCTAAATATCATGTAGGATGCCAGGTCAACACAGGAACCTGGCATCTGTCTAAATATCATGTAGGATGCCAGGTCAACACATGAACCTGGCATCTGTCTAAATATCATGTAGGATGCCAGGTCAACACAGGAACCTGGCATCTGTCTAAATATCATGTAGGATGCCAGGTCAACACAGGAACCTGGCATCTGTCTAAATATCATGTAGGATGCCAGGTCAACACAGGAACCTGGCATCTGTCTAAATATCATGCCATCTAAATGACATTTTAACCTCTACATAAGCCTGCAAGGTCATCAAGGCTATGGCTAAGCTAAGGTCTGTTTTACATTTGTAATTAAATCAGATTAGTGAGATTGGGAGTGAGTCTACAGTTCTAACTGCAACGGGGAGTTTCAGTTTGTTTCCACATGTGTTGGACGGTGTGTGTTTGTTTGTGTTGTTGACGGTGTGTTGTTGTGTTTCCTCTAGCGGGTACACCAACAGGCACGCTGTGTGTGTGTGTTTGTGTTGTTGACGGTGTGTTGTTGTGTTTCCTCTAGCGGGTACACCAACAGGCACGCTGTGTGTGTTTGTGTTGTTGACGGTGTGTTGTTGTGTTTCCCTAGCTGGTACACCAACAGGCACGCTGTGTGTGTTTGTGTTGTTGACGGTGTGTTGTGTTTCCCTAGCTGGTACACCAACAGGCACGCTGTGTGTGTGTTTGTGTTGTTGACGGTGTGTTGTGTTTCCCTAGCTGGTACACCAACAGGCACGCTGTGTGTGTGTTTGTGTTGTTGACGGTGTGTTGTTGTGTTTCCCTAGCGGGTACACCAACAGGCACGCTGTGTGTGTGTTTGTGTTGTTGACGGTGTGTTGTTGTGTTTCCCTAGCTGGTACACCAACAGGCACGCTGTGTGTGTGTTTGTGTTGTTGACGGTGTGTTGTGTTTCCCTAGCGGGTACACCAACAGGCACGCTGTGTGTGTGTTTGTGTTGACGGTGTGTTGTTGTTTGTGTTGTTGTTTCCTCTAGCGGGTACACCGACAAACACGCTGTGTGTGTGTTTGTGTTGTTGACGGTGTGTTGTTGTTTGTGTTGTGTTTCCCTATCGGGTACACCGACAGACACGCTGTGTGTGTGTGTTTGTGTTGTTGACGGTGTGTTGTTGTTTGTGTTGTTGTTTCCTCTAGCGGGTACACCGACAGACACGCTGTGTGTGTGTTTGTGTTGTTGACGGTGTGTTGTTGTTTGTGTTGTGTTTCCCTAGCGGGTACACCGACAGACACGCTGTGTGTGTGTTTGTGTGGTTGACGGTGTGTTGTTGTTTGTGTTGTGTTTCCCTAGCGGGTACACCGACAGGCACGCTGTGTGTGTGTTTGTGTTGTTGACGGTGTGTTGTTGTTTGTGTTGTGTTTCCCTAGCGGGTACACCGACAGGCACGCTGTGCGGCGAGCCCTCTGCGCCTCTGAGACGAGTCCAGCAGCCACTGCTGTTCCCCAAGAACAACGAGCCCGAGCTGACCACCATCCACAACTCTGGAGCAGCTCTCATCTGGCAGCAGAGACAAGAGGTAAGACCACACAGTCCTACTAAGATGAGAGAACATATGAGGCCAGTTTTAGCTTCACTACACTGGCTCCCGATTGATTTAACCCATTTAGGCCTGACGTCAAAATAAAAAAAAACGTTCGCTCTGAAAGAATATTTATTCAAAGATTTGTGCCGCATTTTCACGATTTTTCAAAAATAGCAGACCTACAAGCTCGTAGCACGCCACTCGGTGGCGCGCTATGAGCTTGTAGATCTGCTATTTTTCAATAGCTAAAGTATAACATAATGCTTAGTTAAAACGCCAAAAGGGGTTCCCGCCCAGAATGGGTTAAAAATATATTTTACTTGCTTATAAAGCTCTCGATGGTCTCACACCTTCCTACCTATTATGACTGCCTGCCTAGATATGTGACCAGATTTGACTGAGAGCCTGCCATCGCGCAAATTCCAGATTTTCACCAGAGGAGAAAAACTATTTTTGTATGAGTTAATAGCACAGGCAGACTCTTCTAGACATACTAGAGCATGTCTGAAATAAGTGTCAGAGCTGAAATCGACATGTAAATATGAAATAAATGCTTAAACATGTAGCTAGGTGTAATGTTAGAGTCCACAGAAGTGAACCTTTTCAAGCCTGTTTTCTCAACTCGCTGTTTTCTGCAAGACATTACTCTATAAACCATATCTCCAAAGCCGGTGGGTCAAACTGAACAACCAATATGTCAATTTGAAGCTATGATTCCCTGCTTACACATGACATGAAAAATAATCCAATGACTGTCTCCCATTCACGGTGGGTCACAACATATTAGTCCAGTTTTAGCTTCACTACACTGGCTCCCGGTTGTTTTTAGGATTGGTTTTTAATAAATATGTTACTTGCTTATAAAGCTCTCAATGGTCTCGCACCTTATATACTGTAGCTAGAATCTAAAATGACGCGGAGGCGTGCACGTCTCCTTGTAGTTTTGTAGTCTTTTTAAGGAATGCATGCACGTCTCCTTGTAGTTTTGTAGTCTTTTTAAGGAATGCGTGCACGTCTCCTTGTAGTTTTGTAGTCTTTTTAAGGAATGCATGCACGTCTCCTTGTAGTTTTGTAGTCTTTTTAGGGAATGCGTGCACGTCTCCTTGTAGTTTTGTAGTCTTTTTAGGGAACGCGTGCCGTGCACGTCTCCTTGTAGTTTTGTAGTCTTTTTAGGGAACGCGTGCACGTCTCCTTGTAGTTTTGTAGTCTTTTTAGGGAATGCGTGCACGTCTCCTTGTAGTTTTGTAGTCTTTTTAGGGAACGCGTGCATGTCTCCTTGTAGTTTTGTAGTCTTTTTCTGTACTTTCCATTCTGTGAACTTTCTCAGAAAGACCTCTGGTTTCCGGGTGTCTTTCAGAAGGCCTTTTCTAAATGGGTTAAAGGGCTTCCAGTCAACACTTTATCTGTAAACGTTTTGACTGAAATGGTCTTAGTTCTTATCTGAAGAAGACGTATCTCTGTGTGTGGATGGTATCGTTATCTTTGCCCTGACGTATCTCTGTGTGTGGATGGTATCGTTATCTTTGCCCTGACGTATCTCTGTGTGTGGATGGTATCGTTATCTTTGCCCTGACGTATCTCTGTGTGTGGATGGTATCGTTATCTTTGCCCTGACGTATCTCTGTGTGTGGATGGTATCGTTATCTTTGCCCTGACGTATCTCTGTGTGTGGATGGTATCGTTATCTTTGCCCTGACGTATCTCTGTGTGTGGATGGTATCGTTATCTTTGCCCTGACGTATCTCTGTGTGTGGATGGTATCGTTATCTTTGCCCTGACGTATCTCTGTGTGTGGATGGTATCGTTATCTTTGCCCTGACGTATCTCTGTGTGTGGATGGTATCGTTATCTTTGCCCTGACGTATCTCTGTGTGTGGATGGTATCGTTATCTTTGCCCTGACGTATCTCTGTGTGTGGATGGTATCGTTATCTTTGCCCTGACGTATCTCTGTGTGTGGATGGTATCGTTATCTTTGCCCTGACGTATCTCTGTGTGTGGATGGTATCGTTATCTTTGCCCTGACGTATCTCTGTGTGTGGATGGTATCGTTATCTTTGCCCTGACGTATCTCTGTGTGTGGATGGTATCGTTATCTTTGCCCTGACGTATCTCTGTGTGTGGATGGTATCGTTATCTTTGCCCTGACGTATCTCTGTGTGTGGATGGTATCGTTATCTTTGCCCTGACGTAACTCCACATAAATCAGCCACAAATATGGACTTGCATCACATCATGCACAGTGAAACCGCTCTAAAAGTCCCCTTTTGACACTTGGAAGTTGGAGACAAACACGTTTTTTGTGTTCCTGATTGGGTGAAACCATGTGTTCCTTTCTGTGCTTGAAGCTGATTGGGTGAAACCATGTGTGTCTTTCTGTGCTTGAAGCTGATTGGTGGAACCTTTTTGACTGACACTTTGTTGTTTCTCATTGCAGGAAGAGAAAGAGAATGGCCAAGAACAAAATGATGGTAAGAGTCTGTCTGTCTGTCTGTCTGTCTGTCTGTCTGTCTGTCTGTCTGTCTGTCTGTCTGTCTGTCTGTCTGTCTCGCTCTCTGTCTGTCTGTCTCTCTCTCTCTCTCTCTCTCTCTCTCTCTCATACGTTCTCCCTCGTGCCACCAAACAGTCCTCTCATGACTCGTATTAGTGTCTGCTGGTCACAGTGAATAGCTTCATGGTAGACCGCTCCATTTAGTTGTAAGCATTATGTTATACTTCAGCTATTTAAAAATGGCATTCACACACACATTCACCCACCGATGGCGAAGGAAACCATGCAAGGCACCAACCTGCACATCAGGAGCGATTAGGGGTTCAGAGTCTTGCTCAAGGACACTTGGACACTAACTCTGGGGGAGCCCACAGGGATCGAACCGGGAACCTCACAGTTCCCATCCGGCTGCTCTACCCTCCCGCCCCCCTGCCTCCCGCTATGGCTCCTAAACTCCTTGAATGCCGCGGCGTTATCGTTTGGCTCGGCTTTCTTTTTAACGGACGACACACATGCACACCTCGTGTTCCCTCCGCTTTCGTCCGTCCGTCCGCGCGCGCGCGCGCGTCCGCACGATGCCTTTGATGTTTGGGGTTTGAAGTGGTGCGTGGGTGTGCTGGGTCGTGTTGTGGTGCGGAGCAGCTGTGTTCCTTCAATCTGCCTTATGAAGAGATATTTATTAACGTCCAGGTGTCTTAACGGAGCGCAATCTCAGATAACGGAGGGTTAAGAAAACGGAGGGTTAAGAAAATGGAGGGTTAAGAAAAAGCACGGCTCACAAGATGATGACGAGGGTTAAAAACAGCACGGCTGACGGTACATTTACAAATCATCGCTGGCTCAACATCAATCTGACCAGCTCAACATCAATCTGACCAGCTCAACATCAATCTGACCAGCTCAACATCAATCTGACCAGCTCAACATCAATCTGACCAGCTCAACATCAATCTGACCAGCTCAACATCAATCTGACCAGCTCAACATCAATCTGACCAGCTCAACATCAATCTGACCAGCTCAACATCAATCTGACCAGCTCAACATCAATCTGACCAGCTCAACATCAATCTGACCAGCTCAACATCAATCTGACCAGCTCAACACCAATCTGACCAGCTCAACATCAATCTGACCAGCTCAACATCAATCTGACCAGCTCAACATCAATCTGACCAGCTCAACATCAATCTGACCAGCTCAACATCAATCTGACCAGCTCAACATCAATCTGACCAGCTCAACATCAATCTGACCAGCTCAACATCAATCTGACCAGCTCAACAAGATCTACCCACCGAAATAGTTTAAGAAATGAGTTTCACACAGGGGGCTTTGAAATAGCTGGCATTACATATGAGACAAACGCACTTGGGATTTGAAATAGGTGGGGGTGGGGGGGATGGAATTGGTGGGGATTATTTTTTTAATAACCTTAATGCTACTGATGTTTGTGACTTTGTGTGCAAGTATTGCATTGTGGGTTTGACCTGACGGGCCCTTTTTGATGTCTATAGCAATGATTGCCATCACAGTGACCGTATAGAGCTAATTAACAGTTAAAAACAAAGTTGTTTTTGTTAAAATAAGTGTTAATTACACACACCACCAATGCACATTAAATTAACAATGACTCGAGTAGAAGTAAACGTTGTCATCCAAATAATTACTTCAGTAAGAAAGTATGTAGTGAAAAGACTACTGAAGTACTGAGTTATAGACTGATATGTTTAACTAAACACTAGACTACTGAAGTACTGAGTTATAGACTGCTATGTTTAACTAATCACTAAACACTAGACTACTGAAGTACTGAGTTATAGACTGATATGTTTAACTAATCACTAAACACTAGACTACTGAAGTACTGAGTTATAGACTGATATGTTTAACTAAACACTAGACTACTGAAGTACTGAGTTATAGACTGATATGTTTAACTAAACACTAGACTACTGAAGTACTGAGTTATAGACTGATATGTTTAACTAAACACTAGACTACTGAAGTACTGAGTTATAGACTGATATGTTTAACTAAACACTAGACTACTGAAGTACTGAGTTATAGACTGCTATGTTTAACTAATCACTAAACACTAGACTACTGAAGTACTGAGTTATAGACTGCTATGTTTAACTAATCACTAAACACTAGACTACTGAAGTACTGAGTTATAGACTGATATGTTTAACTAAACACTAGACTACTGAAGTACTGAGTTATAGACTGCTATGTTTAACTAATCACTAAACACTAGACTACTGAAGTACTGAGTTATAGACTGCTATGTTTAACTAATCACTAAACACTAGACTACTGAAGTACTGAGTTATAGACTGATATGTTTAACTAATCACTAAACACTAGACTACTGAAGTACTGAGTTATAGACTGATATGTTTAACTAAACACTAGACTACTGAAGTACTGAGTTATAGACTGATATGTTTAACTAAACACTAGACTACTGAAGTACTGAGTTATAGACTGCTATGTTTAACTAATCACTAAACACTAGACTACTGAAGTACTGAGTTATAGACTGATATGTTTAACTAATCACTAAACACTAGACTACTGAAGTACTGAGTTATAGACTGATATGTTTAACTAATCACTAAACACTAGACTACTGAAGTACTGAGTTATAGACTGATATGTTTAACTAATCACTAAACACTAGACTACTGAAGTACTGAGTTATAGACTGCTATGTTTAACTAATCACTAAACACTAGACTACTGAAGTACTGAGTTATAGACTGCTATGTTTAACTAATCACTAAACAAATATACTTGAGTAAAAGGGAAAGGTATATTGCATTAAACTGCTAGTTTAGTAAAGTTAGTACAGTTTATTCAGAAAGTTACTTGAGTAATTCTACCTTAAATCTGCGTGTTAGTCTGTTTTAGATGAACACATGACTGGGTTTTAACCCATTTTAGGCGGGAACCCCTTTTGGTGTTAGCATTATGCTATGCTTTAGCTATTGAAAAATAGCAGATCTACAAGCTCATAGCGCGCCACCGAGTGGCGCGCTACGAGCTTGTAGGTCTGCTATTTTTGAAAAATCATCAAAACATAGCTTTTTCAGAAAACTGTCAGGATTTAGAAGGCATTTGTAGAATCGTTCCCAGGTCAAAATGGATTAACACATAAGAGCCTCCAAACACAATGTCCTCCTCTGTGCATTTCCGACACGTTACAAACCTCCTCCCACTCATGATGTCATCACAGAGAACACGCCTCTCCTGTTTGATGTGAACGCCCACTCGCCTATAGTGAATACTGTACTGCAACAAGCCTTGGGTCTAAGGGTGCACTCACACGGTTCATGCAATTCTCTGTGCTCGTTGGGTGTTGTGTCATGGCCGCCCAGCGGCCCAATGCATTTCCAATGGAGGTCACATGGTTTGACCAAACATTGTGTTGTGTGAGGGGGAGGGGCGCAGTCGTGCGCCCCTCCCCCTCACACAACACAATGTTGGGTCAAACCATGTGACCTCCATTGGAAATACATTGGGCGGCCATGACACAACACAACGAGCATCCAACGAGCACGAGAATTGCATGAAAGGTGTGAGCTCAGCCTAAGGCTGAGCTCACACCTTTCATGCAATTCTCTGTGCTCGTTGGGTGTTGTGTCATGGCCGCCCAGCGGCCCAATGCATTTCCAATGGAGGTCACATGGTTTGACCCAACATTGTGTTGTGTGAGGGGGAGGGGCGGACGACTGCGCCCCTCCCCCTCACACAACACAATGTTGGGTCAAACCATGTGACCTCCATTGGAAATGCATTGGGCCGCTGGGCGGCCATGACACAACACCCAACGAGCACAGAGAATTGCATGAAAGGTGTGAGCTCAGCCTAAGTAAGCCATGCCGAGCCATGTGTCCATGAGGCCCATCGGGCAGAGCCATGTGTCCATGAGGCCCATCGGGCAGAGCCATGTGTCCATGAGGCCCATCGGGCAGAGCCATGTGTCCATGAGGCCCATCGGGCCGAGCCATGTGTCCATGAGGCCCATCGGGCCGAGCCATGTGTCCATGAGGCCCATCGGGCAGAGCCATGTGTCCATGAGGCCCATCGGGCAGAGCCATGTGTCCATGAGGCCCATCGGGCAGAGCCATGTGTCCATGAGGCCCATCGGGCAGAGCCATGTGTCCATGAGGCCCATCGGGCAGAGCCATGTGTCCATGAGGCCCATCGGGCAGAGCCATGTGTCCATGAGGCCCATCGGGCAGGAGCCTCTCCTGCTTCTGTAGTGTGAGCTGTGGATGTACAGGACCGTAGTCCCTGGCCTGGACATGACACTAGTATGTCTCAGGAACTTACTCCCAATCCAACTAGCGGAAATCGAATGTTATCGACCCATAATCACCAGTAGGTTACTTATCAAGACCACGCAATGTACACATTTCCTACCTATTGAGTAGTATTGACGTTGTTGTTGTCAGCCATTGTCTGATCTAACGTCTTCACCGGCCACGTAAGTAAACATAATGCAAAGTTGTTGTAGCGCAGTTTCACAATGTTTTTGCTTCGGCGGCAGTAATTTCACTTCCGTGTTTGAGTCGCCTACTCGCGGTAGGCAGTATGTAGGAAAGGTCCATATGATACTGGCTCCATTGCATGGTCTTGATTAGAACATATTGGTGATTATGGGTTGATAACAGTCAAAGCAGGTGATCCAGCCTGCTGAGTGCCAAGCAGGGAGGCACCGGGTCCCATCTTGGTCAAGGACTCCCCCTTGACTGCACGCATGCAGTGTGGTGGTGCAGACATAGCCTGGTCAAGGACTCCCCCTGCTGAACGTGTCATTTCCAACTCTATTGTCGGTGCATGGAAAATTGGAAACTAGGGGCTACTAATATATACTATTCTCTGCCTATCGGGACGTAACTCGGACGGCGCTGATGGCCGTCGCAACGCTCGGCGCGGCGACTCGCTCGGCGGTGCCTCACGTGGCTCAAGGCCACCAGACACGGCACGCCTCCGTCATTGACACAAAAAGCAAACGCTCCCATAGTTCTGGATTTCCCAGTATGTTGATTATCACATACTGGGGGTATTTCTAAGGTTCTAAGGATGATTACAAACATCCTGATGTGCAGATTGGTGCCTTGCATGGTTTCCGCTGCCATCGGTGTGTGAATGGGTGAATGTAATGCACAGAATGTAATGTTCAATCTATGTAAAGCTCATTGGGTTATAAATGCACCATTTACCATCCAAAAACATGTATTCTAATGAGATTTCATCATTCCAAATAGACCCTTATTAGAGCTTTTACTCTTGAGAGTATAAAATTATACCAAATCCATTTGGTTTCATTTTGGCTCTCAAGAGTCACATTATTGTTAAATATCTGCATTCATTAATTTACAAGAAGTGTACAAAATTGGAGAATGTAGAAGAATTGTTATTTTGATGTTGTTATCTCTCCTATATGGTGCCACATCAATACACTATGGAACTGTGGACACAGTCTTATCTTAGTCGTGGGTCTCAGAGGCTAAATGTGGTCACATGCTGGTCCCGTGGCTCAAATGCAGAATAAATAATGGACCTTGATATGAAAAGATATGGAAACCCACTGCTCAATGAGCAAAGGGTTACTATGGCGTAACATACAATATAACATTACATTACATTACATTACATTACAGTCATTTAGCAGACGCTTTTATCCAAAGCGACTTACAATAAGTGTATTCAACATAGGTAGGGAACAAAAACTACTAATCACCAGAAGTCTTTAGTGCATTTTCTGCAAAAACAAGCAACCAAGAGTATACCTAGCGCTAAGGTAAAAGTGCAATATATCAGCTACCTATTTCCTTAAACAGATGAGACAAAATAGCTAAATCAAATGAGCATGAGCTAAAACAATTAAGTGTATCGACTAAACAAGATCCAATAAACAATACAACAATAGAAAACAAGCGTTCGTACAACTAGTTAACAACAAGTAGGTCAGGCAGAGAGGAAGGGTAGTGTTTCCTGAAGAGGTGGGTTTTCAACCTGCGGCGAAATATGGGCAGTGACTCTGCTGTCCTAACATCAGTGGGGAGTTCATTCCACCACTGTGGGGCCAGAACAGAACTTGGAGTACCTTTGGGTTCACTTCAACATGTGGTCTGTGGGGCTATTTTTAGGGTCTTAACGGAGAACAAGGGGCCTGTTCTTCACAGCGCAGAGCAGGCCAGCCTCAACGGAGTGCTCGCTGTTGAAGGACAAATCATTATATCATGTCCACTGTAATTCACTTAACCCATTTGGGCCTGACGTCGAAATTAAAAAAAATGTATTCTGAAATACCTCATGTTTCTGTATCAGTGGTGCTCAATATTTCATGTCAAAGACCCCAAAAATGATCTGTAATTGGCCTCCGACCCCTCATCTGAAAATGTTGTTCCAGGAACCCCCCAGAAGCAAAGATTTGAGTTAAAAAAAGTTCGTTCTGAAAAAATATATATTCCAAATTTTCTTTTCAAAAATAGCAGACCTACAAGCTCGTAGCGCGCCACTCGGTGGCGCGCTATGAGCTTGTAGATCTGCTATTTTTCAACAGCTAAATTATAACTATGTTTAAAACACCAAAAGGGGTTCCCGCCCAGAATGGGTTAAAGCAGGTCTGGACAGGATGGCTTTATGAAGGACGGTTTTTCAGACCTGTGGAAGTGTGGAAATGTGTACAAGACATAATAAGGCTGGACTCATAATATTGCATACATTTAAAAAAAAAAGTAGACAATGTACAATTTGTTTTCTAAAGTATCTAGACCAAATTAATAAATTAAATGGACATATGCCTTGTCATCAACCTCCCTAGAAATGTGTCCACTTGTGCCCTCTAGTGGTTGTTTGTGAGAACTGCCTTGGCTGTATAATTATTATTATTGCATCTTGTGAACTTCTGCAAAGGTTAAATTGTTACTCAGTCGGCGGCACTCGTAATAAACTAAAACAGTTGTTGGTCGTCGTTTGTTTTCAAGCTCATGGACTTGGACTTTGATGCCACCAATTTAAAACTAAACCAAATATCCTGGGCCGTGGCTCAGTGGTCCAGGCACCTTGGCTGGTACCTGTAATCCAGTCTGGCAGTGTGCCGCGGGTTCGACTCCCGATCCCGACGGCCTTTACTGCAGGTCACCCCCCCCCCCTACTTCATCTATTTAAAAATGGCATTCACCCATTCACACACACCGATGGCGAAGGAAGGAAACTATGCAAGGCACCAACCTGGCCTGGGCCATGGCTCAGCGGTCCAGGCACCTTGGCTGGTAATCCAGTCTGGCAGTGTGCCGCGGGTTCGACTCCCGATCCCGACGGCCTTTACTGCAGGTCACCCCCCCCCCATCTCTCTCCCCATTTCCTGTCAGCCTACTGTCTGTCCCTCCATAAAAAAATATAAAATAAAATAAAAAGGCGAAAGCCACAAGAAAAAACATAAAAAAAAAAAAACCTAAACAAAAGACTAAAAACAAAGGAAGTGACATCGGCAGCATGGCAACATGCAGAAAACAAACACAAAAATCAGTCTTGAATTTATATTTAGGAAAAGTTCAAGCATGGGCCAGTGTTTTTTTACGTCTTTTTGTTTCTACAATTAGGCTACAGGTTAGGCATTTATCAGACGCTCTTAATCCAGACTCAGAGGGACTTAAATGCATCAAATACATAGAAATAGTAACCCAGGATCATAATTATGTAAAGCAAGAACCTGTATATTTTTGTAAATGCTATTTAGTTTTAATTCGTTTATATTAGTTTTAGTGTTAGTTTTAGTTTTTTTTTGGTAATACTTTGGATTATTTGTCAGGTTCAGGATTGAATAGGTAAGTATTGTGTAATAAAAACGTAAAATATACCATTTTAAAATGTAATTTCTGTTACAGATGAACCGCCGACTGCATCCGCAAACAAAATCTAAGGGCGTTTTGTCTAATTTCAGTTGGTTTTAGTTACTTTTGTAAACGCACACGATACAGTTTGAGTTAATTATGTTTTATGTTATTGTCTCTCTTTCAGAGAGCCCCCAGGAGGAGGGGGACGTGGAGCAGGAGGAGCAGAAGGAGACCCCAGAGCCGTCCGCCCCGTCGGGGGTCGCTACGCCCGAACCCGCCGCCGCCGCCCCCCAGAACCCCCAGAGCCGGAGAAACCCCCCAGGGGGCAAATCCAGCCTCGTCCTGGGCTGAGAGAGAGAGAGACACACACACCACTCCCTTATTTTACATTGGAACGCTTTTTTATTTTTGGAAAGATTAAAATAACCCCCACCTATACCCCTTCCACCTATCTCTCTCTCTCTCTCTCTCCACTCTCTTTAGCCAAATTCCAACATTAAACTTCTATCCTTGAATCCTCCCCCCTACTCGTTTTCATTTCCTCGCCCTCCTTTAAGCCCAGCCCGCACGCAGCCAGTGATTCGCGAAGCGACGAAATGCGTTACGTGATGTTACAGAGAGAGAGAGAGAGAGAAATGAAATGAAATGAAATCTATATTTACCCAGGGTATCTGGGCTAAGCTCAAGAACTTGTTTCCAGCCAGGCCCTGCTCATAGAACACATTTCATCGTAGTGGTTCAATGCCTTGTTCAAGGGCACTTCAACGGTGGTAATTTTAACGTGTCGGACGGCTGATTCGAACTAGGAACCTTCCGGTATCAAGACCGCGCCGCTATCCGTTCGGCCACCGCTGCCACTAGAGAGAGAGAGAGAAATCGCAGCGCCAGGTCTCGAATTGCCCCGTTGCAGGTCGGTGCAGTTTTGGGGGATTCTGTTGCAAAGTGGTTGCAGGTCGCAAGCCGGTCGATTGCATCGCGAATCATTTTGCTTGGACTGGACTTTTAGTCGTGTGACGGATCGGGGAATGCTCGGCGTCGGTTTGAAGCCACGGGTCGGCAACTGTTGTGAGTTTCGGAGACCCTCGGTCTGGTCCTAACTGTACTGGGTGACGTGTGTGTGACAATTCAGTTAAAGTGGCGTGCCCCGGAGAACAAGATGACACATAGTTAGTATCGTCACACCTCATCTGCACAGGCAAAGAGCGAGCGTTCCGACAGGCGATATCGCGCACAAAACGGTTCTGATGTGGAGCCGTCGGCCATCGCGTTGCGACGTAGCCTGAACCAATCAAACAACCGATAAATACAGAAGTATCGTGTAAATCTCAACCGATGAAAGCAGTTTGGCGGGCCGCGGAACCTCGCCTCAAACAGACACAGCGAGCGGATATAGGAGGGGTGGCCGACGTCGCAACCGGTTGATGTATCCTCTCTCCAAGTGGCCTGCGGAGCCTCCTCGCTTGATGCATCCTCTCTCCAAGTGGCCTGCGGAGCCTCCTCGCTTGTCCTTTGTGTTGTCGTTGCGTCCACAAGCAGACACGTGGCTGCTAGGGAACACAGAAGGAAGTATCGGCTGTATGTCGGCTCGGTAGCGGGCTGATACTTTGCCCCGTAGAATTCCATCGGCATATCGGCAAATAAGTTAACACTAAACCACAAAAGGCTGAATAAATAACAATGAAAACGAAATAAATGACAAATATCTGTATTTGTATCGCTATCGGCCCACAGTTTTCATATCGGTGCATGCCTACGTTTGGGTATTGGAATTTGACCTCTCTCTCTCTGTCTCCCCTTCATCACTCCCTCCCTCACCCTCTCACACACCACACACTCCTCGCCACACCCACCACCATCCTCCCACCTCCTCCACCCTCAAACCTTTTGGGTTTTTTTTTTATCCTTTTTCTATTAAAAAGAAGAAAAAAAAACTGTTGACAAAAGCACTTTATGTATCTCTCTCCCTCCTCCTCCTCCTCCTCTTCCATGTCAGCCATCCCTGCAGGAGAAGGCATGAATGAAGTCATCTAGCTTGTGCCTCATTCCCTGTTGTAAATGATAAAGAAAGGAAAAAGTAATGAAAAAAAGAAAAGACAGAAAAAGATTTGATGCGTGGATTTCTAAGTACAATAAAGATTGATATGAATTTGTTGTGGCTGAGTTTTTTGTTTTGTTTTGTCATTTCAACACCAGAAAACATATTTGTCTTGCGTTTCCGGATTATTAAAAGTGCTATTTTATTATTGGTTTGGTTACATTAAAAAGAGTCGTTAAGATGGTTAATAGCAATAGTAATTATTGCTATTATAGACTGTTTGTTCAGTAGCGGGTCTCACCTGCTCTTTAGACTGTTTGTTCAGTAACGGGTCTCACCTGCTCTTTAGACTGTTTGTTCAGTAACGGGTCTCACCTGCTCTTTAGACTGTTTGTTCAGTAGCGGGTCTCACCTGCTCTTTAGACTGTTTGTTCAGTAACGGGTCTCACCTGCTCTTTAGACTGTTTGTTCAGTAACGGGTCTCACCTTCTCTTTAGACTGTTTGTTCAGTAACGGGTCTCACCTGCTCTTTAGACTGTTTGTTCAGTAACGGGTCTCACCTTCTCTTTAGACTGTTTGTTCAGTAGCGGGTCTCACCTGCTCTTGTTCAGTAGCGGGTCTCACCTGCTCTTGTTCAGTAGCGGGTCTCACCTGCTCTTGTTCAGTAGCGGGTCTCACCTGCTCTTGTTCAGTAGCGGGTCTCACCTGCTCTTGTTCAGTAGCGGGTCTCACCTGCTCTTGTTCAGTAGCGGGTCTCACCTGCTCTTGTTCAGTAGCGGGTCTCACCTGCTCTTGTTCAGTAGCGGGTCTCACCTGCTCTTGTTCAGTAGCGGGTCTCTCTTGTTCAGTCTCACCTGCTCTTGTTCAGTAGCGGGTCTCACCTGCTCTTGTTCAGTAGCGGGTCTCACCTGCTCTTGTTCAGTAACGGGTCTCACCTGCTCTTGTTCAGTAGCGGGTCTCACCTGCTCTTGTTCAGTAGCGGGTCTCACCTGCTCTTGTTCAGTAACGGGTCTCACCTGCTCTTGTTCAGTAGCGGGTCTCACCTGCTCTTGTTCAGTAGCGGGTCTCACCTGCTCTTGTTCAGTAACGGGTCTCACCTGCTCTTGTTCAGTAACGGGTCTCACCTGCTCTTGTTCAGTAGCGGGTCTCACCTGCTCTTGTTCAGTAACGGGTCTCACCTGTTCTTGTTCAGTAACGGGTCTCACCTGCTCTTGTTCAGTAGCGGGTCTCACCTGCTCTTGTTCAGTAGCGGGTCTCACCTGCTCTTGTTCAGTAACGGGTCTCACCTGCTCTTGTTCAGTAGCGGGTCTCACCTGCTCTTGTTCAGTAACGGGTCTCACCTGCTCTTGTTCAGTAACGGGTCTCACCTGCTCTTGTTCAGTAACGGGTCTCACCTGATCTTGTTCAGTAGCGGGTCTCACCTGCTCTTTAGACTGTTTGTTCAGTAACGGGTCTCACCTGCTCTTTTTCAGGTCCACGGTCACCAACTTTCAACAGCTGGAAAGACTGCGAGACCAGCCTGTTACCGAACAAACACTCTAGTGACCATGAGAATATAACAAACACTCTAGTGACCATGAGAATATAACAAACACTCTAGTGACCATGAGAATATAACAAACACTCTAGTGACCATGAGAATATAGAGCTATTTAAGACTTATTAAACACTCTAGTGACCATGAGAATATAGAGCTATTTAAGACTTATTAAACACTCTAGTGACCATGAGAATATAGAGCTATTTAAGACTTATTTTAACAAACACTCTAGTGACCATGAGAATATAGAACAAACACTCTAGTGACCATGAGAATATAGAGCTATTTAAGAACAAACACTCTAGTGACCATGAGAATATAGAACAAACACTCTAGTGACCATGAGATGAGAATATAGAGCTATTTAACAAACACTCTAGTGACCATGAGATGAGAATATAGAGCTATTTAACAAACACTAGTGACCATGAGATGAGAATATAGAGCTATTTAACAAACACTCTAGTGACCATGAGAATATAGAACAAACACTAGTGACCATGAGAATATAGAGCTATTTAAGACTTATTTTAAACAAACACTCTAGTGACCATGAGAATATAGAGCTATTTATGACTTATGAACAAACACTCTAGTGACCATGAGAATATAACAAACACTCTAGTGACCATGAGAATATAACAAACACTCTAGTGACCATGAGAATATAACAAACACTCTAGTGACCATGAGAATATAACAAACACTCTAGTGACCATGAGAATATAGAGCTATTTATGACTTATTTTAACCAAACATTTCACACTAGCTTTCATGTTTGAGATAATATGAGCACATGGAGCTTGGTCGAGTGTATATATATATATTGGGGGGTACGTAGCTCAATTAGAGATAGTTAGGAACCAAATGGACCCTTGGCCTGTAACTCTCAGAGTTAAATTAACAGTGGTTTTACAATATAAATTGTGGTACCAGAGATAGAAATGCCATTAAACCGGGGGTCCGTAGCATAATGCGTGTGAAACTGGGGGTCCATGAAGTTAATGTTTCGGAATCACTGCTAGAGCTGTAAAAGTCCTCCCTTATCGGGGTCACTGGCATATGTTTTCAAATGGGGGTCCGTGCCGTGGCCTAATAAATGTTGATTTGGAGGTCCTTGACACGAAAAAGTTTGGGAACTTCCTGTCCTAGCCACATGCAGGTGTGCTACAGGGCTGAATTATTGTCACATTGTGCAGTTTGTTTTATTTCTATGAGCGGTTTAGGGCATGTAGGCCTACGTTTCTCTCCCTTTCATTGTGAGAACGGACCTGGAAACTCGCCTTGGCAAAGCATGGAGACTTATGAAAAATGACTACTAAGCCAGTTCATTTTTGAAAGAGTGATATGGTCTCTGACTGACTGACTGAATCCGTCTTCCTTCAAGCATTTCAGATTGAAGTCACAGGAGCGCAGCCAGCCAGGATCTGGTTCATTTCAGATTGAAGTCACAGGAGCGCAGCCAGCCAGGATCTGGTTCATTTCAGATTGAAGTCACAGGAGCGCAGCCAGCCAGGATCTGGTTTCAGATTGAAGTCACAGGAGCGCAGCCAGCCAGGATCTGGTTCAACAGGAGCGCAGCCAGCCAGGATCTGGTTCAACAGGAGCGCAGCCAGCCAGGATCTGGTTCAACAGGAGCGCAGCCAGCCAGGATCTGGTTCAACAGGAGCGCAGCCAGCCAGGATCTGGTTCAACAGGAGCGCAGCCAGCCAGGATCTGGTTCAAAAGTAGAAAATAATGTCAGACATGCAGCAGGGGATGATCAGAACCAGATGTTCTTTTGGAGCACATATATAGAGACTCGAAGGCTGTCGGATTGGCCTTGTTTCGACAGAGCAGTTCTGCTATCTGGTAAAAGCAGTGCTTGTCCTTTTTAGGCTTCATTGAAAATAACATGTACATTTCAGCCCCAGATTGCAACAGTTTACAGTTACTACAGTCAACTGTAGTATACAAATGTGTACACTCTTACAGTTTAGTTTAAGTTAACTTAGCACTGATGATTTGCAGTATAGATTTGGGAGGGGTGCACATTGATTGATTGATTGATTGATCAGTTTGCAGAATCACAGTACATTTCAAGTACAACTCAATACAAAAAAAACTGTTAACTGTGAGTGGACGACACCATAAAGCATTGTTTACAATAGGGCCCACCATTTTCAATTCATCAACACATTAAGAGACGTACGAATATTAATATACACAAACTGTCAAAACAGGAAATCATCATAATGGAGGTAAAAAGGGAAAATAAACATATATAGTGAGGGGGAAAAGGGGTGGGTGGGGGAAGGGATTCAGATTTTACGGGGCCAGTTTCGAATTGCAGCCGTCCGTAGGTGCCCTTTGAGAGCAGTTTTGGAGGAGTCAAGGGATTTGCATGTCTTAATGACTGTTGGTAGGGCGTTCCACATTTTGGTGGCATAGGAGCGAAAATAATTTAGTCCCTTGTTTGTGCCGAATCTGGGTTGCACATAGTTTGTTGAACTCCCTCTGGTGTTGTGGGAGTGGACTTCGTTAACATTATGGAAGTATCTAGAGTCTAGATACTTCCATAATGTTAACGAAGTCCACTCCCACAAGCCATTCCAGCTTGTCAAAGTGGGCAGGGGTGAGGTGGGTGAGGGGAGTGAGGACGCAAGTAGTAGCCTGATCAGTTTGTTTTGGGAAGTCTGGAGCCTATCCCAATCTACACTGCAAATCCTTAATCAAATGCAAGACATTCAGTAGGCTGCTATGGGATGGGGGTCTTTGAATGGAGTTTTGATATAATCACTGTTTTAAAACTGTTTTAAGATCGGTGAAATGATGAAAGTTTAGGGTGACAGATTTTAATCTTATGTGTTATTTTTCCAACCCCAGTTCAGTTATGAAGTGTAGAAAGGATGAGTGAACGAACCCTATGGAAAACACAACACAGTGCCAATGTGACTGACTGAGGACACCTAGTGGTGAACAAGTGTAATCAGATTCAGAATGTACAGTAACTGAAATGTCTGTTGTCTTGTCCAGTAGGCTACAAATTAACAGAATTATCTTATATATATATATATATATATATATATATATATATATATATATATATATATATCTCTGAGAGATTGAAACAAAACGGGACATGCAAGTCATTAAAAACTAAATGGGTAAAACATAAATGACAATTGTAATGTAGCCAATAATAATTTGGAATTTGTAACTAATTTCCCGTCTATCTCATCCTAATTTCTAACCTATTCCCGCTGTCTTTAATTGCTCCACTTTTGTGTTGTAATTAAGCTGTGGTGGCCATCTTAAAGTTTGTGTTGTAATTAAGCTGTGGTGGCCATCTTAAAGTTTGTGTTGTAATTAAGCTGTGGTGGCCATCTTAAAGTTTGTGTTGTAATTAAGCTGTGGTGGCCATCTTAAAGTTTGTGTTGTAATTAAGCTGTGGTGGCCATCTTAAAGCTGTGGTGGCCATCTTAAAGCTGTGGTGGCCATCTCAAAGCTGTGGTGGCCATCTTAAAGCTGTGGTGGCCATCTTAAAGCTGTGGTGGCCATCTTAAAGCGTCTCTGACGTTCTTCTCATGCAGCAACAGATCAGTTCTTATCTCACCTCCCATTGTTCTCTGGGAAGGTTTTTAAACCTGGAGGTCTGTAGTTCTGTCCCGTTGTTCTCTGGGAAGGTTTTTAAACCTGGAGGTCTGTAGTTCTGTCCCATTGTTCTCTGGGAAGGTTTTTAAACCTGGAGGTCTGTAGTTCTGTCCCATTGTTCTCTGGGAAGGTTTTTAAACCTGGAGGTCTGTAGTTCTGTCCCATTGTTCTCTGGGAAGGTTTTTAAACCTGGGGGTCTGTAGTTTTCAAAAATCTAAAAGTGTTTTAATCCACACTGTCTCTGATTCTTTCCGCCATCTTGGATCTTCCATTGCAACAGCGCCCCCTGGCGGTCAGGGTTGCGCAGCCAGTTGCACTCATTTGGGGAGACGAGGAAAGATCCAAGATGGCCGAAAGATTCCGAGACAGAGTGGCGGAGAACAATGGGACAGGTGAGATAATGGGACAGAGCTCTCCGGAGGCTGGGGGTTTTGCTCCCACTACCATATGAGTATTGAAGCCTTAGACTCTCGTAGATTGAAAATGTCAGAATCGATAAAATACATCTCTACGAGAGTCTATACATACAATACAAGCGGCCAAAATGAGTTTTCTTCGACGGGTGGCTGGCATCTCCCTTAGAGATAGGGTGAGAAGTTCAGTCACACGAGAGAGACTCGGAGTAGAACCGCTGCTCCTTCACTGTACTGTACTGGCTCACCCGAAATCACCATAGGCCTATATACAGTTAATATGTGCGTGTGTGTTTGTGTGTGTGTTAGGTTGCGCACAGGTGGTGAAAAACAACCATGCTGTTTTCATGTTC